>NW_026638099.1:0-347145 GCF_028554395.1 Pezoporus wallicus | reverse complement strand
CGGCGCGATCATGGCGGAGCGTGGTCAGCTCCCTCCCCCCGCCAAGCGCCTCTGCTGCAGACCCGGCTATGGCTCGGCGTGCAGGCCGGGACAGCGGGCGGGCGGCGCCGGACCCGGCAGCGGGGCGCTCTGTGCCGGACCTTCCTCTGCAGCTGCCGCCGCCGCCCTGGGGCTGCTGCCGCTCGGCAAGACCCAGAGCCCAGAGTCCCTGTTGGACATCGCGGCTCGGAAGGTGGCGGAGAAGTGGCCGTTCCAGCGGGTGGAGGAGCGGTTCGAGCGGATTCCGGAGCCGGTGCAGCGCAGGATCGTCTACTGGTCCTTCCCCCGCAGTGAGAGGGAGATCTGCATGTACTCCTCCTTCAACACCGGCGCAGATGACCCCGCCGCCGTCGTCGGGGGTGTCGCCACCGCGCCCGGCGGGGCCGCGGACCCCGCTGCTGCCGCCGACGAGAACCGCCTGCCCTTCCGCAGGGGCATCGCTCTGCTTGACGGCGGCTGCGTCGATAACGTCCTGCAAGTCGGTGAGTCACCGGCCGGGGCCGCGCTCCGGAGCCGGGCCGCCGCCTCCCGGGCAGGGCTCCTCCAGCGTCCCCCGCCGAGGGTTTCCCGCTGCGTGTCACCCGTCTGCCGTCCGGGGAGACGCCTCCCGCCTGCCTGCCTTACACGGTCCCGGCTGCCGGAACCTTTCCTCTGCCCCGGCAGACTCTGGCGGAGGGTCCGGCAGCGCGGGCGGGGAGCTGCCCCCTGCTGCCGGCCCGTACTGGCCGTTCGCTCTTTGGCTGTAATGCGGGCCGGCCACCTTCCTCCGCACCGTGCTGTGGGGAGGGGGGAGAGTTCTCCTTCACCTCGCATCCAGGACACCGAGTAACTCCCTCCCTCTGTGACACGGCCGCGGCCCCCGAGCGGGCAGCCCCCCTCCTGTCCCTTTAACTCGCCCCCCCACCCCATCAGAGCGCCGTGTCCGCTCCCCGTAATCCAGCCCGTGTAATCTCGTTTGGCTCTGCCCTCTTCCAGCGCCCACCCCCGGTAATCCGGGTCATCTCTTTACCCCGAGCCACAATAGCGAGGAGATGCCACCCCCCTCATCCCGGGGGGGACCGCTGGTGGAAATGAATCAGCAGAAGGGCGGCCGGCGGGGGGGGGGGGGGGGGGGATGCGCCACCGTCCAAAATAAAGACATAAAAGCGGAGTGAGACCCCAGCAGCGGGTGTGCGGGGGGGTATCCGCGAACAAAGGCATTTCTAGGGCAGCCGCGGCGGCGGCGGCGAGCCAGAGGGAGGGAGCGCGATCCACCCCGCCTGGGGGTCTGTGGCGGGGGGAGTTGCTTTGGGCTGACTGCTTCTTGACCGGGGGGGGGGGGAGGGAAGCGCCGCTCTTCCTCCTCCTGGAACAATATCCTTCCCTTCTTTTCCTCCCCCCCCCCCCCCCAAGCCCCACCGCCTGCCGCTGCTCTTCACCCGCTGCGGGCGCCCAGGGTTAACTCCTCCCTGCCTGTGTTTAAAAGGCTGCAGCGGTGGGTGCCCTCCACTTTTGGGGGCCTGTCTGCCGGGCGAGTCCCCTCAGTTCCCATCCGGGAGCCACCCCCGGCCCACAGCTCCCCCCCCGCGGGTGGGTGATGCTCTTTGTGCTACCCGGGCACTTTGTTCTCATTTTCATGTTTATTTGTGTCCCTTCCCCCCCCCCCCCGATTTCTGTCGCTTCCCCTCCTCCTCCCCCGAAAAGGGGAAGCCAGACAAAAGAGGCTTGCTGATCGCCTTTTGTTGGCGGCGGCGGCACGGTGTGTGTGTGTGTTTATGGGGGACGTCGGGATCCCCCGCTCTGTTTTCCCCAAACCCTCTGTCCTGCCCGCTGCGGGTTGTACTTGTCGGGCAGCTCGCAAACGTGCCATCAGTTTTTCCCGAAGGGGAGCCGTGTCCCTGCTCCCAGGCTCCGTGCCCTTCCCTTCTGCCTACGGGGACTTTTTTTTTTTTTTTTAATCTAATTAACTTTCTTAAGTTTCATCTTTTGGATTTCTCTTTCCAAAGGTCTGAGGCGCATCTCTGGTTCCTCAGGTCTGGCAAAACCAGAAGTAGGGCTTTTTTAGTTGGGCTGGCAGTGCTGAGATTTTTATTTTTTTTTTTTTTCCTTTGCCTTTAGCTTGCACTTGGTTCTGTTTGCAAGCGATGAGGAATGACAGGAGTGCACATAGGGAGGGTTTCTTGGCTGATTGCATTTAAGCCAGGAATTCACTGTGAAAATAAAGCCAAGGGGCGATAAATAAAAGATGCAATCTTCTCTAGGAGACAGACACCCAGCGTGGGCTTTGCCTTGCTTGCTTTCAGTGGTGGAATAGGCCTCTGTGAGTAGTTGTGAAAGGAAAAAAGTAACTTTTTGTATGGCTTCAAAAGAGGGGGTGGGCACTCTGAAATGTTGGCAAGGGTCAATGTGAAGGAAGAAAATATGCATAAATACAACTAAAGTGTTGACTGCTGCTCCGAGGGAGGCATGGAGCACTTGAGAGGCTGGATCCTGCTGTAGGAAAGTTCTTGTGTAATTTGGGAAGGTAGCTGTATCATTAGGGCCCTCTCTTGCTGGCAGTGTACTCCTTGTGCAGCGGAGAGGTGCAACTGTTAAAGCCAGTTCACCTGCCGTGAATTATATTGAACAGAGAGTGGAATTGGTTCCATATAATATGTCTGAATATGTAGCATTGAGGAAAATGTAATGTTGAGTTTATGTAAGTGCATGTTTAAAGACCATATAAATGTGAACTCATGTGCTTTGCAGTATGAGTAATGGAAACTCTGTAAATGTTTACTATTGTACTATGGAAAAGTGCAGTTATTGGACAAAGTACATTTTATTACATATCAGTTCTAACAGCTTTACTTGTAACTCTTAAGTATTAACTATGAAGAGGGAATACAGGATTTGATTTCTGAGGGAAAAGCACAAATTTCAGTTCAGTGGTTGTTAAATGGAACCATTCTGAATTTTTCTTTTTTTCCAGCCTATCCCTAAATAAGCATTCAAGCAATTATGTCATGTCCACTTATTGCAAGCGGGAAAACTTCAAAACCTTGTGTCCACAGCCTAAAAAAAATCTTCATGTGATACTGCCCCCCCCTCCAACTTCATCTCATGTGTGTGCTGAAAAGAAAATCTTACATTAAAGGAAGATGACACATTAGTGATATAAACAATGTTCTTAGTAATCAAGTAGTAAAGTTGTCTACTAGCCTATTTGGAAGTTGAATGATATTGTCCTAGCATAATAATTAGCATCACTTAATTTTGAAATATTATTTTCTCCAAAGAATTTGGCTTCAGATTTTCATTTGCATCTAATTTATTGATGTTTTTATAGTTTTTGATATATTGCAATTAGATATGAAGTACTTTCTTTTTTAGTTAATTGAAAAAAAAACAAACCAAAACCAAACATAATTCAGTCTCCTAAAGCAGCCCTTTTCAATGGCATAAACCAGAGCTTTTATACCATACATGTTTTTCATTTATTTCAAACCAAGTATTTTTAGTAAAAATTACAGTCTAAACATGAAAGCACTTTGTGAGTAAATACAACAATCTGGGAGGAAAACTAGAAATTGGCTGTGTTTCATTTGGCCAAATTTGTGAAGATGCCAGGAAATAGCAGACGCTTTTAGATGGTGAAGTGTATATTTGGTTTCTGAGGTTAGTCCTGAATTAGTATACAGTACTGTATTGTCACAGCTGTGGCTGTCAAGGTTAGGAAGAGGTGTGATCCCTCAGTAGCACATTTGACCTGGCGGGAGCCCTTAATGCAGCTATTCTAGGAGAAGAAAAAAGCCCTGTGCCTCTGCTGGTGTGACCCTTCTTACTTGGGGGAAGACAGAGACTACCTTTGCTGTATGTAGTGCTGTAAAGCTCAGCTTTACTGATGTAGCTGCATCCACATCAGAAGTACTTGAAGTGTTTTTAATATGTCACAGAAGTACTCCTATAGTATCCTTGTCTGTCCGTAATTTGAGGTTGGGTATTCTTTGCTTCCTAGACCCTGCTTGCTCACACGGGTCTTCCTTTAAAGCATTACAGTCCTTTCCATGGCAGCATGAGGCTTTATAATCATGGTAGTCATGCCTCTTAGGTATGAATGGCAAGGCAGTGAGTTGGAGGGAAGAGATTCCTAGGGAAGGAAAACAGTGTAGAGGATAGGCTGGCACTTAGCACAGCTCTAGAATGTAATATTGATATTGTGAGCTAGAAACCTGCCTTGTCTGTGGGAGATGGTTCAGTTAAACAGCATCATCGGCATGCAGCTGCAGATCTGTTTTTCTAAAGCTCCTAAGTGATAGGTGGTTGGGGGATGTAACCAGAGTACTTTTTAGAGAAAAAGTGTAGTTTCTCAAGTGTAGCATAATGCTTGGAGCTCCCTGGACATGACTTGATTTGTAAATGAAGTTAAAGACTTGTGATTTCTTTTTTTTGTTTTCTGATTTTCTTTTAAAGAGAAGTATTTACCTTCTGACTCAGAGATTCTTTTATCATCTAGTTTTACAGCTGATTATCCCCCCACTTTTCCTTTCTTTGCCTTAAATAAGAGCTGAAAGTTGGTGATTACTTTCAAAACCAGCAGAAGCCATATTTTCATGAGGAAGAACAGAAAGCTTTGCAAGACCATGTTGGTAATTGCTGCATGTAATTCTGGTGGAATGTGATTGTAGTCAGTGAATTTCAGATACTTTTAATTAATGATGATTCCAGTTAATAATTTTTGTTCTTTTTAGTCCTCTTTACTCAAAAGAATATGAAATAGGAGAGCAAGCAAAAGAAATGTAATTTATCTTCGTTCAGGGTTAAGTTGGGTTAAGTTGTTTGAGTGCCAACAGTATGTGAAACACCTTTCTGTTGATAAAACCACGCCAAGTATTTTATTAGCAAAGTTGGCACAAATGCTTGTATGCCATGAGTTGAAATGCACCTTTTAGCAGACATGATGATCTTTGCTGATCCATGCAGTATGTTTCTATTGTTGACAACACCTGTAGGACACATGCATATAGTTACAAAAATAATAACGCAAGTAAAGTGGTGTGGCAAAATGAAGTCTCCCTAGTTGTAGGCACTGTGTTTTCCATTAACTTCTTGGTGTCCTGTGATACCAAATTGTTCTGGTACATGTAGTGATCTCTTTTCAAGGGTGAAAGGTTGTATTAAACTCTGCCTAAGGAGAGGTTGATCTGGTGACATGCTGAAGGAACAAGCATGGTTTCTTCCACAGTCAGCCTGATGTTGGGGTTTGGTTAGGAATGTATGACTAAAGCAAGAAATCCAGAATTTGTTAATACAGTATTATGCTAGGGGGGTAAACAAATGATGTCTGACTTTTTGATGGACTTATTTTGACTTAGTTCCAAGACTAGTAGAGTCTTGCAAAAACATCTTCATTGATTCCAGTTTCAGCTCGCTTTAAGAAATAACTACCAATGAATGTTTCCAAGTTCTGGAACAGAAAAAAGTAAACTAATTTTGAAATATTTCTTCCTGAAAGGGAGACATCTGAATGTGTTCTAGTTTCCTTGTTAGATTTGGAATGCAATGCATTAATTATGGGAATGCTCAAGCTATTTTCAGTTTGTGTGCTCTGATGTACTATCTTTGACCTTGAATCATTTCTCTGGAACCCCTGAAAAAAGGGGGAGGGAAAAAAAGCTTGCTTTCAAGACTAGATTACTAAATGTGGAAGACTGTAAACTGGTTCCTGCCTTTTTCAGTCTTTCTAAAAATACCTAATCTGGATTTGCAGAGAAAGTAAACATTTTAGAGTGATTTCAAGGTAGAAAAATAAAACCTTATGCTGCCTTTAAGAGTAGGATAATTGTAATAGGACAGTGTCAATACTGCTCTAGAATTTTAGGCTTTAAGGAGAAAATGAATTGTGAATCACTTCCCATCACAGTTTTTAGAACAAGGAATCCTCTATGGAATAGTTTTATATTGTGTTTACATAACAAATTTTTTCATTGTTTAAGGTCAGTGCTCGTATTTCATTCCCCCCCCCCCCCCCCCAAGTTCAAGGCTTTACTCACTTCCAAGAAAACAATTTTCATTCTCCAAACTTGCTTTCTTGTTAGAAAGCAATGCCATCTCTGTAGATAATCAGATGTTTTGGTATGTAGCAGTTCTTGAATTTGAGCCAGTTGTCATGCCAGCAGCTGACACCTGTGTGTGTGCACTCTATCCCTGTACTCTAACTTTCAGAGATGAACAATTAACTAAAAGCAAAATCTGTGCATGAAAGTAGGCTGGAACTATTTAAAATTCATCATTAGACAAACTAAAGAGACTTGTTAAAATTGAATCCTTAGTTAAGACTCTGCTAAAGTTTTAATTTAAAAAATATAACCTGCTTTGAGTGGATAGTGTATTATTAGTACAGCAGTTTTTACTGGTGAAGGGTAAAGTATATCTAAGATATGTCTGCACGGGTTCAATTTTAATGTCACATCCTGTCTGGGTAATCTAGTTATGTCAAGATTAAATTGTGAAGCTTTGTAGTAGTGTACCAAAATGGGAGCAAAATTAATGGTAGTATAGGAACGCAGCTGACGTCCCTTTAGTTTCTTTCTCTTTAACTGTTGTTTTTCTTTGGGGATTAGGTTTAATATTTACTGCATTTTTCCTTTTCTTGTTTTTTTTAAGGCAAAGCCACAAACAAAAAAAAAAGGAAAAAAGGGACCGCACTATTTTAACTGACAAAAGCCATCCTAATTTATGAATATGCTATGTGTGACAGCAGCTAATTTGAAATTTTAAAAAGCTTTCATGTGCAGCAAGGGTATAGATTTAATGTGAATTCTGATTGCTTGGAATGCCATCAGCCTGACAGCACGTGAATACTTGAGTACTGTCCAACAACTGCACTTGTTGTTCTGGGAGATCTGTCCCCTTGAACTTCCAGGTTTTCCTCTCAGTTTGCTATTTAAGACTACCTGTGTAAAATGCTTCCCTCAGCTGGATACATTTGCAGCCCTTGACTTGGCTTCGTAACCTTCTGTGACCTGGATCACTAGGGATGTTGGCTGGTACTGTACGCTGGTTTGCATTCTCCTTCGAGCTACATGCCAATTACTATGATTTATGAGATGCCCTTGTGGTGCGTTACCCTGCTGTCCTCCAGTGAAGCAGCAATACGCATCCAGTCTTTGTTGCCTTGGCTCTCCTACTGAAGACCTGGAAATCTAGAAAACTTGTGATGTAAGATCCTATCTTAAAATAGTTTTTTTTTTCCTGATTTAATTCTGCAAACAGACCAGAGGAGTCTAGCCTTCTAATAGTAACTACAGTGTAGGGAATTCCTTTAGTGGTTAACTTAGAATGGATAAAAGGCCTGCTGTGGGAGCTGAGTGGCTGTACAAAAGACTTTCTGGTTTGACATAATTCAGTATAGACCGAAGTGTCTTCTAGTGTGGGCTTTTACCAATGCTTTATTAAACCCTTCTGAAAAAGGAAAACTCTGAAAGAGGAGAATCTTTTACAATGTTTACAGTATATTTTAATGTAATTGAGATGAACACCATCGTACACTTTGAAAACCAACACTTAGTTGTTTTAAATTTTTTAGTTATTTTTTCACTCTAACCCCTATTCCTTGTTGCAAGTGAGTACATCTGGCAGTCTTGAAAAACCTAGAAATTGTTGCTTTGGAAATACATGGGCAATGATTGGGAAGATCTGATGTTAATTGGAAGGATAAAATAAAACCTGTCAGTAAGTTTAAATTTGCAGTAGTAGAGCTGGCTGATTGGGTAAATTGGAAGCTCATTTGCTGAATTAATGTGATAAAAATTCAGGTGACTTACCTTTTGTCCTGCTTTATTTAACAGTCTGCCTGTTTACATAAGTCATCTTTCATTATTAATTGGTGTCAGACCTTTAATACATTATGGAATTGGAAAACTAAGTGGGGAAAAATGGCATAGTAGGAATAAATTTCACCAAAGTAGGCATTAATACATACCTTTATAATTTTTTTTGACTAAAGTTAATTGCATTTAAAGGATTGTTTTAAAAGCTGGGAAAAACAAATGTTGCATAGCTGTAAGACTTCTAAGAAATGAGACACTTTGTTGTACACATGCCAAGTTTAACTGCTAACTGGTTACTGACAGCTGGTAGTATTGGGAATATAGTGCAGAAACTGCAGGAATTGCACAGCTGACTACGGTGTTTAATTTATACTGACTAATGAAATAAAGGATATTTGACCATTGAGGCACTTAAAATTGGATAAGCTGTTTTATAATGTGTGAGACAAATTTACAATCTGTAACAGAGTATTCTAATTATTTTTGTGTTTTTTAAACTTGTGTTAAAAGTGAGGGTTTGGGTTAAGACCTTTACCAGCACTGGCTCTCTCAGATTTGTTTCCATGTGCGGAAGTTTGCCTCTTGCTCTGTGCTAGAGGCTTGCCTTCTCTCTGCAAAGCAGTGTTCAGCTGTGTGTGCGAGGCATAATGGCAACACAGACTCTTTTCAGCTTCTAGCTTACCCTTGTCAAGAGCAGCTTCACAGTTATTGTTAGTTTAAATTATTGTTAGCAGCTTGGTAATTATTGTTAGTATTTAATTTCTACATTCAGCTTTGATATTTTGACTGCCCTAAATTTCATAGAGCACTGATATAAATAGATATAAATAAATGAAGGTAGTGTCATCTTCAGGGTTTCATTTGCTTAGTGGTTGGTCATTTTTGCTATTTAGCTGCAGCTTTGGCTATGAAAGGACCACGGATAAAATGTTTGTATTAAGAACTCATTAACAAATACAACTACAGATAATCTTCCTGGAATCTTCTAGAAAACATGAACAATTCAGCAAAGTTGAGCAGAGAACCTTACAGTAACCCACTGATTACTTATATAGCAGTTGCCTCGGTGAAGTACTTATTTTGCTTCTCCTGTTTGTAGAATACAATGTGCTGCTTTGGGAGGGTGAAAAGTAGTCTTAGTTAAACACTCATCCACGTATTTACGAGGTTGGCCTCAGTGGCCACATTAAACATGGCTTATGCTTCTTCAAGACAATTCTTCTGAGTCTGCTGATTTTAAAAGTTCAACAACAGGGAAAAATCAATAGTCTAAATGAATTGTTTAATATATTAGCTAAAAAAAAGGAAACTTGGAATGCTTATATTCTGAAATACTACATTATGACCAATGACAACTGGGACAGCTGGCTGTGCTGCTGCTGTTGTACATGCAAAATGAGTCTCAGTTCCTCCATTGATTTAGGTTGTAAGCTGAAACCTTGCACACTGGCTACAATTAATATCTTGGGGCTAAAATATCAAGTGCATTATATTCTGTGTCTGTGCCTGTATTTAGCTGTATTACCCAAAAGCATGAAACTTCAGTTTTGCTGCTTCTAGAGCAGAGGCATGAGGATGAGCTAAAATATGTAGCTGTTATTTAGCTTTGTTACTGCAAGCCATGATTTGTGTGAGAGCCACTGTGCAGCTTTACTGATGACATCTAAATGCATGAATTAAGAGCTAACTTCAGCTAAATTTGCTACTAACGTATAAATGGAGGGCAGTGACTAGGAATGAGACTGGATGTAACAGATGCTGTGGCAGTTTGATTGGGTAAAGAAGCTGAGAATAACCCAATTAGTGCTACTTAAAAAATTAAGAAGCAGCATACAAGTTATTTTTACTGACAAATTTTCAGTGATCAAACTTTATATTGTCATGTATCCTGGCAATAATTTACAGGCTTGATTTCTAATTAGGTAGATAATAAATACAAGTGGCTATTTGATGGCAGGAGTGAAGAAGTACTTAGGAGTAAACAAGAGTTTGGATCATTGAATAAGATGTACTTGAAGAGAAGGGAGGTGGCAAATGCTTTGACCTTTATAGATGAGAGACTAGGAAGGTAAGTGGGGCAGTGGTGATTTCTGAGTTAAGGTAAAGGTCAAAGACCTCAGTAGATCCTGAAGGAGTGTATTTTAGGGAGGATATAGCCTGAATGACGACTTCCTCTACATGGTCTATCCTGTGAGGGTATTAGTCAAGTCAGGGAAGCTGATATATTCTGTCCTGCAACATGAAACAGGTGGGCAAAACTAACTGAGCTTTTGGCTTTTGAAATCATATAATATGTTTAAAGTTACCGAGTGGGTGTTCTCTTGGGCTCTCTTTTCAACTTATGTCCCCATTTCAGCTTTATAAATAAGGTGTTTGACGCACAAAGGAAACACTCTGTTTGTCAGAAAGCGCTTCCTATTTGAAGGGTGTTTGTCAGATGGTACTTTATCAGAAGCAGAAGCTCCTGTTCTGTTGAGTCACGGCGGCTCAGTCATTACAGTGGTAAAACCATTGACTTCATTTTGTACAAATGCTTGAAATGGATTTATTCATAGTTAAATGTACGTTGGTAAGATCATAGGATATCACTGAATTACTTTTACTGTAAGCCATAGTGAAACTGTGGCTTAATTCTCCTCGACAGGCAATAAATAGCTTAATTTTAAGCACTATATATTGCAAAAAGAGGAGACATGTTTTCTTTTTTTTTTTTCCCACAGTAGTGAGTATCTGTGGTATCCAACCTTGCAAACAACAGAGGGGTTTTGTTTGTTTTTTGTTTGTTTATTTTTTTTTTTCCCAGGGCTGTATACGGTGCTGACCTGGGAATATGGATGGGGGGTGCAGTGAGGAAAGACAGGAATCTGATGAAGCGTGATGCATAGCTTTATTAGACAAAGGTAGGAAGAGGAAGGAGGAAGAGATCTGTCTGAGTTGCTACAATGTTGATCAAGAGGACTGGAGAATTTTTTCCTGTGGCTAAGAAGAGGCCATGTGGAAGACAAACTTGTCATTGGTAGTGGTCAAAGATAAATGGTAAAGATGGGAAATGTAGAACAAATGTGAGCATTGTAATCTCGGTAACTAAGAGATCCAAAGTTTAATTTGGTTCAAGAGGAAGTACTTGTATATGCATGGGGGGACAAGGAAGGGTGCTGATGTGGTTAGGCACCTGAATATTCCTAGGGTGTACAGTAAGCTGAAAAGTAGGAAGATGGCAGTAAAAGATCAAAGCTGCTACTTCCTGATTACTCAAAGTGTGAAATGGGAGCTAGTGAAATGTTAGACTGGATGAATGGAAAGATGTGAATCATGGGCATGGACTTCAGTGAATTGTGCCTGTTATGAGGTCCAGCTTCCCCTCCCTCCTTGAATAACAAAAGGAAGTTAAGAAGTAGAGATAAAGTGTTGAGAAATGTCTATTGAAAGGAAGCAGAGGAGGATGACTGCACAATGAGACACTGAACTGTGATTTTAGGAAGTAAAAGAAAACCACAAAAGCCAGTAAAAGTCTAAAGTTCTGGGAGAGGAATCATTGATTTATAGAAGTGTTGAAAGGTACAGGAATCCAAAACCTGAAACACATCCAGAAAAGATCTCCTCTGGAGACCTTGGTGAGAGCCGTCCCAGTATAATACTGCACTGGAACCAGCAAAGGCCCAATGGCAGAACCACATTCCAGGCAAGGGCCTTGGCGTGCTCAGTGACTTGGCTGTGGGAGCGAGGTGGTGGTGATATGGGACAGGTAGTGTGATACAACATAACCCCCTCAGGCAAAAGTTAATAGGTGAACGAGGTGGGAGAGTCAGCAGCATAAGAGTGCAAAAAGAACCCTGCATATTAGCTTAGCAGGCCTGTAGCTTGATTGGTAGGCATGGGTGGCTATCTGTAGCTGTGTTTTGGGCCAGCAGCCTGGGAGGGGTAACACCGTGTTCAGCCTTAGTGGAGAAATGAATGTCCTGGGCCTGGGGATGGGTGTGAGTGAACAGGGCAGAAAGAGCAGATCCATCACTGCAGTCAGTATTGTAGCTGATGCTGGTTTGAAATGCCAGCAGTAGAGTGGGAAGGGTATGTTTTCAGTGTGGTGTGGAGTGGGACTGCTGTGGAGGTAGCCTGCAATTTAATCTTCATCAGTAGTGCTTACAAGCAGTGTTGAAGTTGCCAGAAGCACGTTCAGCACAGGCTGGAGAGGCCTTTGATGGGCTTGTCCCCCACAGAGCCCTTGCACCTTGCTCTCAGCTCCGAGCAGCTCCTCCTCAGGCATAAGCACTGCTGGATCTTTGGTCAGTTTGCTTTCCAGCAGGAACGAATACATGTTTGTGAGCAGGGGACTGCTCTGGGATTTGTTAGTAATGTGTGTTGTAGGTGTCTTAACAGTGTCTGGTGTGGTGGTTACAACTTACCAGCCTTGACATGGGCATGCTGGTACAGTGGTACAGGGCCTCCATTGGCTTGAGCTGTGCATGTCTTGCTGTTCAGAGGCTCTTGCACAGGCCTGCAAAACTTCTGCTTTGTTGTAAAGGTAGTGGGGTGATCAAAGGCTAAGGCCAGTATTCTACGTTCTTTGTAAGCACAGGTTCAAGGCTAAAATACAAGCCTCATGTCTATCTTCTTTCCTAGGCTGGTAACCTTAGGTTGCCTGACAAAGATTATAAATTACAAAGGCCATAAACCTTTCCTGTGAGAGAAGTTGAAACTGTATTTCCAGTTACAGTTTAGCAGTGTTATCACTTTTGCCCATCCCTCCTTCTAGGGACGGACATTCCTGGTTGGCCAAGCCTGCTGCCCTGACGAAACGCACCGGTAGAGCAGCACACAGCAGGACTGTGAGCACAGGGGTCGTCCTCTAAGAACCCATTCCAGCAGACTTGCTCTCTTGTCACTTGGTGAACTCTTTCAAGGATGGACTATAACACAGGCCTATCAAAATAAATGTTTTCCATTGTGAAATATTTGTCATGAATATGGTAAATTAAATAACTGACTCATTTGCTGCGCTGTGACTCATTTACTGCTCTGTGCCTCATTGTGTAACTCTTAGAAAAGAAAATGTGTGTGCCTATGCTTACAAACTCATATTTTGGAAATTTATTTTCTCATGATTGTCATTTACAAACTTCACCCACTGTGAAGACCACTGTGTGTTATTCACCCTGAAGTTACTTGGTTGCTTTAGGCTGGTTTAAATGCAGGCTGCTGGCAAAGGGACGCTGCAGTTCTCAAGCTTGCAACTTGTGCCAGGGCTTGTGGAGCTGCATGGTGAGCCAGAAAACTGGCCTGCTTATGAAGTCAGATCTTGCTGGGTGAGTTTTACCTGGCTTATTGGCTGAGAAAATGCTACTGTTGATTCAAGGGAAAGGAGATTGCAAGAGGGGGTCACTGAGAAGGGCAGGGCTTCTTTCTGTGTCAGTTGCACTTAGACTGGCTTACAGTGACCATGAAGACCTGACTGCTGCTTGAGGAAAGGAGATAGCTGCTTTATCTTGGAATTCACCTGTGGCAGAAGGTGGCCTGTTTGTTCCAGAGAGCCCATCATGGGCCCTTCCTGAGCCCAGGCTGTGTGTTGGGCCTCTAAGTGAGCAGTCTTTCACATCTCTTCATCCACAGTGTCTTACAAAACCTTGGCCAAGTGATGAGTACCTCTCACACTGAAGTGGTTAAAAGAAACCAGACAAATCTTTCAAGAGTACAGGAAAGGGGAAGTAAATACCTAACTGCTTACTCCAGCTGTACATAATCATGTCTCCCTGTCTGCATAGGTGTTACAAAAGGTGCTTTCTGCCTTCAAATTTCATATCTTTGCCCTTCTTTTGAGATGGCGCTGAGCTTCAGCATACTTGCATATATCATAGATTTTCCAGGCAATTTTTCTGTTTACTGTGCAGTAGTTTGGTGACCAAATAATGTGTTTGATGTTTGTTTTCTTTCATAGCTGTTGACTTCAATTGCTAAACTAAGTGTTCACAGCTTTTTGTCTGGTTATGTCTGCTGAGCCAACATAGCTAAGAACAAGCTGGAGTCTCCTCTTTGCTTCTTGGATCTGTTGCAACTCAGCAGTCTCACTGGAGGCTGTAGGGTTGTGGTGGTGTAGCAGAGATTTCAGTTGCCTTGCATAGTCTTTATTACTGGTAGCAATGCCTGAGAAGAAAATGATGTAGCATAACTCTGAGATCTCAAGCTAAGTTGGTAGGGCTGGCACATAGAAGGGAAAAAACCCTTATTGCTTTTAAACCAAGTACGTTTGATATGGACCTCAGTGAGAGTCTAAAATAGCTTTGTGGGGTTCCAGTATCATTATTGCTTCCCCAAGTAGAACAGCAATTGAGCAGAATGTTGTTGCTTTTGTATAACTTGCTTAGTGTGGAAGCTAAATGACAGACAGCTGCTCTGCTAAGTGAGGTGTATTTACTGAAATGATCAGTTTTCAGGACTCAAAGGTGATGTGTGATCTATTCCAGATGGACCTAACTAATGCAGAACTAAGCTTGCCTATAACTGGTGGAGGGAAAAAGTGCATTGGAAGCCCTGTTGCACACTTCACAGTGCAGATGAGTTCATTTTCAGGGCAGAAATGGCTTCCCTTTACCATAAAGAGAGATTTCACAGAGCTTTATGTGGGCCTGTCTGGGAAAGGATGCTTTGGCTTTCTCAACTGCTTGCTCTGGGGGAGATTAAAGCTTATTACTGGCTTGCTTTAAGCAGTAGCCTGCTTTCATGCAGAAGGACTGATCTGAGTTGCTTACTTGCTAAAGCCCTCCTATGGCTTTGCTTAAACGTTGTGGCTGTCATGCATGAGGGAGAGGCCACGTGCTTAAGTTGTACAGAGCTTAAAGTGGGGTACACAACCTCTCCTGGTTGTCTCCTGCTGGAAGGGGGTTTGCGTGACCCTGATTCAAGTGTCTAGTTCCTTCCTGACCTCTGCCGGTGGTGCTTACTGTACATGTTTATCCAGGCTCCTGAAAGAAATATTTCCGTTTGAGGAAGGTGAAGTTACTTAGTCTGGTATCTTTCCGGCTCCACTGCTGCACTGCTGACAGTCTTACGAAATTAGATGGCTTCCTTCTGTCAAATCATGTGTTAGGCTGATCACAAGTGTTTGATGTGTACTCTCGTAACCTGGTTATGATTTCTGCAAGCCAGGTTTGTTAAAGAAGTACCAACTTGGACTCTTGTCCATTTAAGAGAATGATCAGTCTTTCCATTTTTGTGCCAGTTAGTGTGGTTTCATGGCTGTCTTTTAACCACTCCACTTCTACTCCTACTTCCTCTTTGCTATTTTGAAGACAGATAGAATCAGGGAAAATGGGCTGTTCGAAACAGGGTATTGAGCTACGCTGTCGTGGTTTAAACCCAGTCAGGTAACTTGTTCACTCACTCCCAGTGAGTGGTGCCGAGCTGACAACAATCAAGGTCCGTGTCCGTCTCCCCCCCCTGCACCGGGGCTCTCCCCTTCCCCGCTCCCGGAGGAACGGGGAGGAGGATCGAGAGAGTGCAACTCCTACGGGTTGAGACAAGAACAGTCCAGCAACAAATCACCACCGCTACTATCAGCTAAAACAATGATAAGGGAAAATAACAAGGGAAGAGAATACGATACCACCGGCCAAGAAAACGAGTTCCACCCGGAAGCTCCTGTCCTCCCGGGTAACTCCCAGTTACCCCCCACCCCGGGCATGACGTGCTGTGGTATGGAATACCTCCCCGGCTAGCCCGGGTCAGGCACCCTGTCTCTGCTTCCTCACAGCTTCCCCTCCTCCCTGGCAGAGCATGAGCCTCACAGAGTCCTTGGTCAGGGTAAACATCACTTAGCAACAACCGACAACATCGGCTTCACCAACACTGTTCTCAAACTAGAAGTCAAAACACAGCACTGCACCAGTTAACACAAAGGAAAAAAAAACATGACTGCTACTGCTGAACCCAGGAGATTATCCACCCCTTATTCCATACCATTCACGTCGTGCTCAGATCCCACATTTTCAATACACCATCGCTCTCCCACATATATACATCCATATACATACAGACCAAGAGGAAAAAATCATTTTCTTAGTGCATGGACCAATCCCTATAATGCTGCCGAGTCCATTCGGTCCATGATGTTCCAAGTTCATTCTCTGTTGGGATGATGGCTGGAGGGAAGTCAGGGCCAGTCGCTGGTGACCTGGAGACATCTAGTTGATGGGCTATAAAAGCATTACACAGCAGGCAACAGCATACAATTGAGTTCACTGGCTGTTTTCCCCTAAAATCAAATCCCCTTGAGGTATACATCGGACTTCCCCATCTTCCCGCATTACCCACCAAGTATATCCAGGTCCCTGAGCAAAAGCAATCCCACGAGTGGGTTTGCCTTTACCTGAAGCAGGAATAACCCAGACTGTCTTCCCCAGCAAATTCTTCATATGCACCACGGGAACTTTGTCCCCCTCTACAATATGTAAAAGTTCTGACTGGGCTGGGCCAGCCCTGTTGGCAGATCCTCTGGTGTTGACCAACCAGGTGGCCTTTGGTAAATGTGTATCCCAATGCTTGAAAGTTCCCCCACCCATCGCTCTCAGTGTAGTTTTTAACAGCCCATTGTACCGTTCGATTTTCCCAGAGGCTGGTGCATGGTAGGGGATGTGATATACCCACTCAATGCCATGCTCTTTGGCCCAAATATCTATAAGGTTATTCCGGAAATGAGTCCCATTGTCTGATTCAATTCTCTCTGGGGTGCCGTGTCGCCACAAAATCTGTTTCTCAAGGCCCAGGATAGTGTTCCGGGCAGTGGCATGGGGCACAGCGTATGTTTCCAGCCACCCGGTGGTTGCTTCCACCATGGTAAGCACATGGCGCTTGCCTTGGCGGGTTGGTGGCAGTGTGATATAGTCAACCTGCCAGGCCTCCCCATATTTATACTTCAACCATCGTCCTCCATACCAAAGAGGCTTTAACCGCTTGGCTTGTTTAATTGCAGCACATGTTTCACACTCATGAATAACCTGGGCAATAGTGTCCATTGTTAAGTCCACCCCTCGGTCACGGGCCCATCTGTATGTTGCATCTCTGCCCTGATGGCCTGAAGTGTCATGGGCCCACCGGGCCAGAAATAATTCACCTTTATGTTGCCAATCTAAGTCCATCTGAGCCACTTCAATCTTAGCCGCTTTATCCACTTGTTGGTTGTTCTGGTGTTCCTCAGTGGCCCGACTCTTGGGTACATGGGCATCTACATGACGTACCTTCACCACCAGGTTCTGCACCCGGGCAGCAATATCTTTCCACAGTGCAGCAGCCCAGATGGGTTTACCTCTGCGTTGCCAGTTGTTCTGCTTCCATTGCTTCAACCACCCCCACAGGGCATTTGCCACCATCCATGAGTCAGTATAGAGATAAAGTACTGGCCACTTTTCTCGTTCAGCAATGTCCAGGGCCAGCTGGATGGCTTTCACCTCGGCAAATTGACTCGATTCACCCTCTCCTTCAGCAGTTTCTGCAACTTGTCGTCCAGGACTCCATACAGCTGCCTTCCATCTCCGATGCTTTCCCACAATACGGCAAGAGCCATCAGTAAACAAGGCATACTGCTTTTCACTTTCTGACAGTTTATTATATGGTGGGGCCTCTTCAGCACGCACCACCTCCTCCTCTGGTGACATTCCGAAATCTTTGCCCTCTGGCCAGTCCATGATGACTTCTAGAATGCCTGGACGACTGGGATTTCCTATTCGAGTTCGTTGTGTAATTAGTGCAGCCCATTTACTCCATGTAGCATCAGTTGCATGATGTGTAGAGGAGACCCTGCCTTTGAACATCCAGCCCAGCACGGGCAGCCGGGGTGCCAGGAGGAGCTGTGCTTCAGTGCCAATCACTTCCGAAGCAGCTCGAACCCCTTCATACGCTGCCAGTATCTCTTTCTCAGTTGGGGTATAGCTGGCCTCAGATCCTTTGTATCCCCGACTCCAAAAGCCGAGGGGTCGACCTCGAGTCTCCCCTGGAGCTTTCTGCCAGAGGCTCCAGGTAGGACCGTTCTCCCCAGCTGCAGTGTACAGCACATTTTTTACATCTGGCCCAGTCCGGACTGGTCCAAGGGCTACTGCATGAACTATCTCGCGTTTAATTTGCTCAAAGGCTTGTTGCTGCTCAGGGCCCCATTTAAAATCATTCTTCTTCCGGGTCACATGATAGAGAGGGCTTACAATCGAACTGTAATTTGGGATGTGCATTCTCCAGAACCCCACTGCACCCAAGAAAGCTTGCGTTTCTTTCTTATTAGTTGGTGGAGACATTGCTGTTATCTTGTTGATCACATCTGTGGGGATCTGTCTACGTCCATCTTGCCATTTTATTCCCAAAAACTGAATCTCCTGTGCAGGTCCCTTGACCTTACTCCGTTTTATGGCAAAACCGGCTTTCAGCAGGATTTGGATTATTTTCCTCCCTTTCTCAAAGACTTCTTCCGCTGTATCGCCCCACACAATAATGTCATCAATGTATTGCAGGTGTTCTGGAGCTTGCCCCTGTTCCAGTGCAGTCTGGATCAGTCCATGGCAAATGGTAGGGCTGTGTTTCCACCCCTGGGGCAGTCGGTTCCAAGTGAACTGGACACCCCTCCAAGTAAAAGCAAACTGTGGCCTGCACTCTGCTGCCAAAGGAATGGAGAAAAATGCATTGGCAATATCAATCGTGGCATACCACTTGGCTGCCTTTGACTCTAGTTCATACTGAAGTTCTAGCATGTCCGGTACGGCAGCACTCAATGGTGGTGTGACTTCATTCAGGCCACGATAGTCTACTGTTAGTCTCCATTCTCAGACTTTCGCACTGGCCATATGGGGCTATTGAAGGGTGAGCGGGTCCTGCTGATCACCCCCTGACTCTCCAGTCTACGGATCAGCTGATGGATGGGAATCAGGGAGTCTCGGTTGGTGCGATATTGCCGCCGGTGCACTGTTGTGGTCGCAATTGGCACTTGTTGTTCTTCAACTTTCAGCAACCCCACAGCAGAGGGATCTTCTGAGAGACCAGGCAAGGTGGACAGCTGCTCAATTTCCTCAGTCTCCAAAGCAGCAATACCAAAAGCCCACCGGTACCCTTTTGGGTCTTTGAAGTACCCTCTCTTGAGGTAGTCTATGCCGAGGATGCATGGAGCCTCTGGACCAGTCACAATAGGGTGCTTTTGCCACTCCCTCCCAGTCAGGCTGATTTCAGCCTCCAGCACAGTCAACTCTTGGGATCCTCCTGTTACTCCAGAAATATAGATGGGTTCCACCCCTTGACAGCTTGATGGCATCAGGGTACACTGTGCACCGGTATCTACTAGAGCCTTATACTTCTGTGGGACTGATGTGCCAGGCCATCTGATCCACACAGTCCAGTAAATCCGATTGTCCCCTACCTCCACCTGGCTGGAGGCAGGGCCCCTCTAATGGTCGTCACAGCATTGGACACTTAAGTCGTGTTGAAAGGGATTATTCTTCGTTATCACAGGAGCTGGAGTAAAATCAGCTCTTCCACTCCATCTGGGAAACTGCTCACCAGAGACTGAAGCCGTAGCTCTCATGGGACGATCAGTCTTGGCCCTTGCTCCCCTCTTCAGTTCACTCACCCCTTCCTCCAAAGCTGAAGTAGGTTTTCCATCCCACTTTGTCATGTCTTCTCCGTGATCCAGCAGGTAAAACCATAGGGTACCCCGTGGCGTATACCTTCTGTATCTCCTCTCTTGAATAATAGGACGTCTTTTGTTAATAGCTGAGACGTGTGTTGGTACACGTGAGGAGCTGGATAAATCAGATACATCGTCCCTCAATTTGTCGAGGTCCTGGGACAGTTTTTTCACAGCTGAGATGATGGAAGGAGTGAGATTGTCTTCGAACTCTCGGAGTTTATGAACCATTTCATCCACTGTTAGTGGTACTATGTCATTCCAGGTCACTGTTGCCAATGAATGGGCATATGATGACGGTGCATTCCGTGTAAGTTTTCGCCACATGGGTCGTGTACATTCAACTTCATCTGGATCTATAGGTGTATCCCCGTTATTCGGCTTGATGTGATAGATCATCTCTACGATGGCCGATTCCCTCAGAGGCTGGATGCCTTTGTCTATAGTAGTCCACTTGGCCGAACGACTCGTAACATCGTCCTTGTACGGAAACCTTTCTTTCACAGCTGCCAAGAGCCTCCTCCAAAGGCTGAGGGACTTTTTCTCTCTTGCAATTGCTTTGTCAATTTCCCCTTCTCTAGCAAGTGATCCCAGCTGCTTGGCTTCTGTACCTTCTAGTTCGTGACCATCGGCCCCATTGTCCCAGCATCGGAGTAACCAGGTGATGATGTGCTCCCCTGGTTGACGGGTAAAATCTTTTCGCATATTCCGCAGCTCGGTTGAGGTCCGAGGTCGAGAAGTTACCTCTTCTTCTTCTTCTTCTTCTTCTTCGTCATGTGAGGATGACTCCTGATCAGATTCTGGACCGGGTGGTGAATTCATTGGTTCTTCATCTCGCTTCACCCTTTTTGCCTCCTTTTTGCTTGTTCTCTTGCGTACAGGGGCAACTGATATTGGTACGAATTGGTCCTCTGGTTTGGCTGCAGTGATTATCACTGTGGTTTGAGTAGCGACTGTACTTGTTGCTGGGGGTGGTGTAGCTACCGTGCTTGGAGCTGGGGTAACCGCGCTGTCTGTTGCAGTTGAAGTTTGAGCAGCTGCTGTACTTGCCACTGGGGTAGCTGCGCAGTTCATTGCAGCCAAAGTTTGAGTAGCGACTGTCGCTTTGCCCTCAAATCCGCCGACATTCTTTTCCTTTTGAAGGTGCTGGATAGTGTTGAACAAGGCCCTGTAAGCATAGGCCAAGCCCCAGCACGTTGCCGTGATTTGTCCATCTCTGGTATGGCCAGAATGACCACACACCTCATTTAAGTGTTTTACTAATTCTTCTGGATTTTGCAGTTGTTCGGTAGTGAAATTCCAAAATACTGGAGGGGCCCACTGACCTAGATACTTGCCCATACTATCCCACACACCCTGCCACTCATGGCTGTCCAGCCTCTGGGAAAATCTCTCGGTCCTCCTACATCGTCGTTTGACCCCAGACAAGACCCAAACCTGAATCTGCTTAACTCTTGAAATCAGTAGTGGGCAAAACACACTCTGTATGCGTGTTAGCATGGTGATTCCCATCACCATCAGCAAACAAGTCTCAACAGCATTAAAAGGCCATTCAAAAAAATTCAAAACTCTCAAATGTAAATGGTCTGGGGGGACGACTAGGAGGGTAAAAGGATGTCTCCTTCACAGGTTGAGCACCTGAGAAGGAGAAAAAAGATGTGTAATTGCTAAGCACCTCCATCATATACCTCCCAAAGTATAAAGGTGGTGACCACACTGGGAACAGAAACCAGATCAGTTTCATGATCAATGATTCTATTGTATTACAAGTCATTACCATAAAGTACATTGGGATAAAAACCTTAGCCCAAGCCCCACACTTGAAAAACACTAATACAGCCAATACCGGATGGACGTAAGATATGGTATACTGAAACTGTGAGATCAAGAGGAAAAACCTTGAGAGCCAATAAATCAGCATTGTGACGAGTGACTATCAATCCAGTCAGATCTGTTCTTATCTCAACCCCTCGTGCCCCACGTTGGGCGCCAAAAAGAACTGTCGTGGTTTAAACCCAGTCAGGTAACTTGTTCACTCACTCCCAGTGAGTGGTGCCGAGCTGATAACAATCAAGGTCCGTGTCCGTCTCCCCCCCCCCTGCACTGGGGCTCTCCCCTTCCCCGCTCCCGGAGGAACGGGGAGGAGGATCGAGAGAGTGCAACTCCTACGGGTTGAGACAAGAACAGTCCAGCAACAAATCACCACCGCTACTATCAGCTAAAACAATGATAAGGGAAAATAACAAGGGAAGAGAATACGATACCACCGGCCAAGAAAACGAGTTCCACCCGGAAGCTCCTGTCCTTCCGGGTAACTCCCAGTTACCCCCCACCCGGGCATGACGTGCTGTGGTATGGAATACCTCCCCGGCTAGCCCGGGTCAGGCGCCCCGTCTCTGCTTCCTCACAGCTTCCCCTCCTCCCTGGCAGAGCATGAGCCTCACAGAGTCCTTGGTCAGGGTAAACATCACTTAGCAACAACCGACAACATCGGCTTCACCAACACTGTTCTCAAACTAGAAGTCAAAACACAGCACTGCACCAGTTAACACAAAGGAAAAAAAAACATGACTGCTACTGCTACTGCTGAACCCAGGACATACGCACAGTGCTGTTGCTCACATGAAGTGAACAAATAGGAGAAAGAGCAATTCCCATGAGTAATGCAAGAGGTTCTTTAAACACAGTCAAATAAAACAGAAGTGTTTCATTTTGAAGCTTGTGTAAGTTGTATTCAGTGTAATAAGTACTACCCCAGAAAGAATGAAGGCTTACGGGTCCTGAGCTGGGCAAGAGGAGAGGAGCAGTGCTTGTAGGCTTCCTTTTGTCTTCATGAAAATCTTAAGTTCTGTCATCTGCTATGCTTGGACATGTGCTGTAATTACTATATTTGCAGAAATCCAAGATTGTGACACAGTTTCAGGTTAGTCTAGAAGAAGGATTTTAAGTTATAAATGAGTATGTTTTGTCTTCAATCTGGGGAAAACTTCTTTTGCCTCAGTGAAAAAGCATTATTTTATTGGAAAGGCATTTAAGAGGGTGAAACTTGGGATTTTTGTGCATTGCAATTGCGTGAACCTCCTCAAACCTGCCAGACTTAAACCTTACTGGGATTGATGTTTTGTTAGGTGAGCAGAGAGCCCAGAGTGGATGTTCCCATCAGGGCTCTGGGGTTGAGTGGAAAGGTCAACCACCAAACCCCAGAAGAAAGTACCTAGGTATTTGCACATGGATTTGCTCACAGGTTCAGAACTCTGTAGAACTGGTTCAGGAATCCTGGCTTGCACTTGCCATCCTTGCCAAAGCCCTCCAGAGGCATTACGTAAATACCCTCGCACCAGCTGGAGGTGAGAATGTCGCCTGTGGGTGTGCAGCCAGGAGCTGCTGTGCTTCAGCTGCTCACTGCTGTTTGCTCTCATCAGACCTTCATCTCTCACCTCCTCAAGACAGCTGACTCCTTTCCACTGGGGGGGTAAAGTTCTGCGGATTACTTACAGTCACTGCTGGGGGACTGTCCATAGCACAGTTTCTGCAGAGCGATGAATGTGCCACCAGCTGTGCCTTTGCACAGTCTTTGTTGCTGCAGGAGGTGTGAAGTTATACAAGGTTGTTTGACCTAGTAGCGAAGTCTCAGACAACTCTTGGATTTTAGATTCTGAAGACGGGAGGAAAAGGTCAGACTGGTTCAGATAGCTACTATTACTACTGAAATTGTTCATGTACTTTTAGCCACTTCACGCTATCTGAATTCAGGCCAGAGTTCGTGTCAGCTACGCTGTGTGGATAGCAGGTTTAGTTCATGTGGTAGTCTCTTTAAGTGTATCAATCTTTAAAGATATAATTGTGTGCAGACTGGGAGCTGGGACTCATGAAATTACTTTTACCACACAATTTCTGCTGAGTGCATCCCAGAAGAGCTTCAGAGTTTGTACAGTGATTTGATAGGTTTCCATCAAGTTGAATCTCTTACAGATTTGGGATGCAAGTACCAGGTCTGTTTTAGCTCACAATACTTGGGCAGAAACAACAGGCACAGAATTGACTGGTCTGAATCTTTAAGTGGTGCTGCTTAGTAGTATTTTGCAAGAATAACACTGCGGCAGCTAATAAAAAGATGATGTTCTGTGTATAATGGTTGAAACCTTGGCTATTTGGAGGCCTCAGAAGAACACTGTTCACTGAAATCATGTGTATGAAACTTTGGTTTTAGATAGTAGTGGCTGTTTCCCTGCCCATGGCAGGCGGGTTGGGACTAGATGGTCTTAAGGTCCCTTCCAGCCCTAACCATTCTGTGATTCTGTGATTGTTGACTTAGACCATTGTGAACACTTAGTAAATTGGGAAATTAAATTTAAAAAAAAACAACCAAAAAACCAGACAACTAAAAGCAGTGTGTCAGTTTTGGAAATACTGTCATCCTTAAAAAAAGGAAAAACCTGTATGATGAATAATGGTGAATATACAGGTCCATGCTGTGCTTCTCATTGAGCTTCATTATGGTTTCAGTTAATTTGCTTCCTTTCCTCCCTCCTCCCATGTAGTAGTGATGAGAAGGAAGGACAGCGGTAAACCTGACCACCATGCTGTTAATTTTGAAGAGACAGTTGAGATTTAAACTACCTATTTGTAAGCAGAATGTGATGTTGACCTCATTACAATGGTTGTGAACTTTTTAAAATCCTTCAACTCTTAATTGCTAAAAACTTGCAGTCTTGATGATAGCAAACTTTTTAATACCTTTTTGCATTCTGATTATTCTGAATGCAGTTAGGCACATCTTGATTAAGCCTGCTTTAATTTGATGCATATGGAGAGAGTGAACACAACACAAAGGAGAAACCTCAGCGGGAAGTTGGAATAGCTTCATTTAACCTGGTCACTTATCAAAAGCATGTATTTCCTCAGTAGATGGAATAAAGTATGCATGTGCTGTATCTTGGCCATCATTTGAAGTTCATATCTTGAATAAATTATCAAACCAGGAACTGTACCATAATTGGCAGGCTGTTTTAGAAAGAAAAAACAAGAAACATCACTGAAAGCTGTGAAATTCTTGAGCACACCAAAAAGGTACGATAACTTTTTTCTTCTGTTGACAGTGTTCAGAGTTGATATACATCTATCCTATTAGATTTATATTGACCCACCTAGTGTCCCACATAAGAGTGGGAACAGGACCTGTAGGAAAATCTGCATTAACCCTGTCTGATGACTTTGCCATTCTTCTTGCTAATGGTCTCACATTTAACATTGGCAGTCAGCAGGGGAATAGCCTGGTTTTGGCAATCTGAGGTTAATTACATTTATCATGCTATTTACACAGACTAATTTTGAAGGTTCATACAAGATAGGTATGAAAAGGAGCGGGGGGGGGGGAGAATCCCTCAGAATATATTGAAATACTTGTTGAGACTGTCTTCCATCGTAAACACAGAAACTAGTTGCCAGCTTTCATTTTCTGCCAGTGGTAATAGGTTTTCCGTACATCCACAGCTGTTTATTGTGTGAACAGCTGACTAAAGCTCTGTCTTTCAGGGGTAAGGTGAGCTGGCCTCTGGGTGGAATAAAGACCTTTAGTTGTGGGGGCAGGCTTTTTTCTGCAGTAGCACAAGTGTAAAGGCAGCTGACAGCATAAGTGCAAATCTGAAACATATCTGGAAACTTAATTCCGCCACTGTGGTGTTACTGAAGTGCAAGGATTTTTATCTTACTGTCTTTTAAGGATGTTACTATTGAGCAAATGAAACTGCATGCTTTTGTATGCTGCTTTTTGTTTTGTAGAAAATGCTGTAATACACAGAAAATACAGGCAAGGAAGTGCTTGCACAAGTGGTGAGATTTGTCTTGTCGTGAGGAATGGGGGGGTCACTGGGGTTAAACTAGATCAAATAAATAAACCCTGTAGGTCTTGGAGCTCTTGGGTTTTCCTGAATTCTGTGGGAGTGTTGTGGAAATACTTATTCAAAATAAGCAACCCCTAATGTTTGTAAAACAGTATCTTGATGTGCTTGCTTTTTAAATGCTTTTTAAATGCTCCTTCCACAGCCATGGTACCTCTTATTTTGCATACATGTTATTACTTAGATAACCTAAAAGGAATGGTAATGATCTGCCCCTTTTTTTTTTTTCTTTGTATCTAAACCATTACAAGCCTTGATCTAGCCCTGTGGCTTCTGTAACTCCTGAGTTGTTTGTTTATTCTTCTGTTTAACCCTGTTACTCGGCAGCAATGCTCAGAGAGAGCTCACAAGGAGAATGCGTGTTCTGTAAAAGGGTAGCCACTGCTAATATGTGTGATGGGTCTGGGGGAGGGCTGTACTGGCAGAAATCAAACCTAGTTCTCCAGGCACAAATTAAAACTTGAGTGCAACAGCATGATGGCAAAAAGGCAGCCCAACTGCACTATACAGGCTAAATGACATATAGAAAGTAATTTCTTGCACAAATGGAGCAAGGCAGCGTTGCACAGTTTAACTTGTTCGTTTGCTGAGGGTACATTGCTTTGCCTTGAATAGCAAAACAAAAATGGTTTTATTACAACCTTCATAATTGGCAAACAGATGTTTTTGTACTTCAGTTTATAAACCATTACAAATCTACCAGCCTAAAACCAACAACAGAAACTACTTCCTTCTTTAACTTCAAGAGCATTCTAATACGACATGTGACCTCTGAAAATGTGTGCAATTGAACACCTTGGGAGGCTTCCTGGACAAAAGAGGTTTAAACCTAGCTGAGTTAGTTTACTGTCCTTGGTTCAGCAGTAGCAGTCATTTTTCTCAGTCTTAGTAGCTGGCGCAGAGCGGTGTTTTTGACTTTCAGCCTGGGAACAGCACTGATAACACCGACGTTTTTAGTTGCTGCTCAGGAATGTTTACCCTGACCAAGGACTTTCTGAGTCTCATACCCTGCCTGGGAGGAGGGGAAGCCGGGAGGAAGCAGAGACAGGACACTTGACCCAAAGTAGCCAAAGGGGTATTCCATACTACAGCACGTCATGCCCAGTATATAAACTGGGGGCAGTTACCCAGAAGGGCTAGATTGCTGCTCAGGTTGGGCTGGGTATCGGTCGGTGGGTGGTGAGCGGTTGTCTTCTCTTCCCTTGTTATTTCCCTTATCATTATTACTGGTGGTGGCAGCAGTGGTTTGTGCTATGCCTTAGTTACTGGGCTGTTCTTATCTCAACCCGTGGGAGTTAAAATCTTTCGATTATCCTCCCTGTCCCTCTGGGAGCTGGGCGGAGTAAAGGTTGGGGGGAGTGAGCGAGTGGCTGCATGGTTCTGGGGTGCTGGCTGGGCTTAAACCATGAGAGTTATTTGAAAAAAATGTACTGTACACTGCAGCTGGGGACAGTGGTCCCACCTGGAGCCTCTGGCAGAAAGCTCCAGGGAGGACTTGAGGTCAACCCTTCGGCTTTTGGAGTCGGGGATACAAAGGATCTGAGGCCAGCTATACCCCAAACTAAAAATGACATGATGGCAGCCTAGGAAGGGTTTTGAGCTGCTTCAGAAGTGATTGGCACGGAAGCACAGCTCTTCCTCGCACCCTGGTTGCCTGTGCTGGGCTGGATGCTCAAAGGCAGGGTCTCCTCTACACATCATGCAGCCAATGCTACATGGAGTAAGTGGGCTGCACTTATTACAGAGGACAAAGACTTTGGAATGCCACCAGAGGACAAGGTGATGCATGCTGAAGAGGCTCCACCATATAATAAACTGTCAGAAAGTGAAAAGCAGTATGCCTTGTTTACTGATGGGTTCCGCCGTATTGTGGGAAAGCATTGGAGATGGAAGGCAGTTGTATGGAGTATGTATATCTTTGTTCGGATAGATTGTCTCTCAACTGTTTGAACTCCTGGGACAGTTTTTCCACAGCTGAAATGATGGAAGGGGTGAGACTGTCTTCAAACTCTCAGAGTTGACGAATCATTTCATCCACTGTTTGTGGTACTATGTTATTTCAGATTATTGTTGCCAATGAGTGGGCATATGATGGTGATGCACTCTGTGTAAATTTCCCCCACATGGGTTGTGTGCATTTGGCTTCATTGGCATCTACAGATGCATTCCTAGCATCTGCCCTATGATAGGTCATCTCTACAATGCCTGATTCCCTCAGAGAATGGGTGCCTTTCTGTATTGTGGTTCACTTGGCTGAATGATTCATAACATTGTCCTTGTATTGAAACCTTTCTTTCACAGCTGCCAAGAGCTGCCTCCAAAGGCTGAGGAACTGTTTCTCTTTTGCAATTGCCTTGTCAATTCCCCCTTCCCTAGCAAGTGATCCCAGCTGCTTGGCTTCCCTGCCTTCTAATTCATGACCATCAGCACCACTGTCCCAGTATCAGAGCATCCAGGTGATGATGTGCTCTCCTGGGTGATGGGTGAAATATTTTCGCGTATACTATAGCTCGGTTGATATCCGGGATGAGGAAGTCACCTCTTCTTCTTACTCTGATTCATGTAGTAATAACTCTTGTTCGGATGCTGTCCCGTGTAGTAAGTGCATTGGTGCTTCATCTTTCTTCACTATACAGGTTGCTTTTTGTGCCTTTTGTTTGCTTTTCCCCTTGCGTACAGGGGCAGCCAGTACTGGCACGAACTGGTCCTCTGATTTTGCTGCAGTGATTATCACTGTGGTTGGAGTGGCTGCAGTACCTGTTGTCAGGGTTGGTGCGGCCCCTGTGCTTGGGGTTTGAGTAGCACCAGCAGCTGTGCAGTCAGGGTTTGAGTAGCTGCTGTACTTGTTGCTGTAGTTGATGCAGTTGCTGTGCTTGGAATTGGAGTAGCTGCATTGTCTCTTGCTTTGCTATCAGATCCAGAGATACCTTTTTCCCTTTGAAGGTGCTAGATAGCGTTTAACAGGTCTCTGTAAGCATAGGCCAATCCCCAGCATGTTGCCATGATTTGTCCCTCTCTGGTATGACCAGGATGACGACACACCTCATTTAAGTGTTCTACCAAGTTTTCTGGATGTTGCACTTGTTCAGTGGTGAAGTTCCAAAGCACTGGAGGGGCCCACTGGCCTAGATACCTGCCCATCGTATCCCATACACCCTGCCACTCATGACTGTCCAGTCTCAGGGAAAATCTCTTGCTCCTCCTATATTGTCGTCTAACCCTAGACAAGACCCAAACCCGACTGTGATGAACTTTTGAGATCAGACAAAATGGTCTTGGGTAAAACACACTCTGTATGCATGCCAACGTGATCCTCATCGCAATCAGCAGGCAGGTCTCAAGGGTACCTAAAGGCCATTCAAAACCTTCACAACTCTCAAGTGATGCTGTAAATGGCCTGGTGGGGAGGCTGGGAAGGTAAGGGAATGTCTTCTTTATGGGTTGACCACTTGAGGAGGGAAAAAAAGATGTGTAATTGCTAAACACTTCTGTTATATACCTCGCAAAGTATAGAGGTGATGACCACACTGGGAACACAAGCCAGATCAGTTTCATGATCTGTCATTACCATTAAAGTACAGTAAAACAAGAACCTTAGCCCAAGCCCCCCAGCTAATAAACACTAAAACAGCGAATACTGTCTGTAAGTAGGGTATGATACGCTGCAACTGTGAGATCAAGAGCAACAACTTTGAGAGCCAATAAATCAGCATCGTGACGAGTGACTTTTAATCCAAAACAATGAATGTTTATCACAGATACGATTAGACACACTCTGGTCAGATCTGCAGTTACCTCAACCCTTTGTGCCCCACATTGGGTGCCACAAAGAATTGTCATGGTTTAAGCCCATCTGGTAACTCAAAACCACGCAGCTGCTCACTCACTCCACCCTTTCTTCCTTCCCCTGTTCCCGGAGGGATGGAGAAGAGAATCGAAAGTTTTTAACTCCCACGAGTTGAGATAAGAACAGTCCAGTGACTAAGGTATAACACAAAACCACTACTGCTACCATCAATGATAATAATAAGGGAAATTAACAAGGGAAAAGAATACAACCACTCACTACCTGTCGACCGATACCGAGCCTGACCTGAGCAGTGATCTGGCCCTTGCTGGTAATTCCCCCCAGTTTATATACTGGGCATGACGTGCTGTGATATGGAATACCTCTTTGGTCAGTTTGGGTCAGGTGTCCTGTCTCTGCTTTCTCCCGGCTTCCCCTCCTCCCTGGCAGAACATGAGACTCACAAAGTTCTTGGTCAGGGTAAACATTACTGAGCAACAACTAGAAACGTTGGTGTTATCAGCGTTGTTCTGAAACAAAGTAACATTTCTGTGTTTTGACATTTCATTGGTATCTTTAATTGATAGTGAATATGAAAATTGAAATACTTAATTTCACTAATGAAAGTTATTATACTACATTAGTTGAAGTCCATTTTTTATCTTGCTCAGTTCTTTGCCATTCATAAAATCTTAAAAATACTGAGGTTTTAAGTGCCATGTCTTTCAGGTAACTAAGCTCACTTCCTACTAGTGCAGACTTGAGTGCTTGGGCTGCTTTTGCAGAGGGTAAACCAAAATGCAATGTGTTCACTGTATAATAGAAAATGATTTACAATTGGTCACAGCCACCTTTTTCCTAAGCCCTTTACTCTGTTTTAAAATTACTCTGCTTTGCAATTATTTAACTATATTGTCTGTAAAGAGCGAAAGATTGTCAGAGTTTAGGATTCTTTTCTTAAAGGGCATAGTGCTTATGTGAGAAGTGGAGCAGTTCACTTATGAACTGTTAATAATGACTTATGACTTGTGTACAGGGTTATCAAAACACAGTGTTCTCAACTCTAAATTATACAGTGAGTTATACTATTCAAAATGTTCTGTATTAGAGACAAAGCTGAGCTGAGTCAGACACAGAATGATCATGGATGGCAGTCACTCTCTTTGCTGCACCATGCCAAAATGACCTATCTGTACTATAAACTTGACTTTTTTTTTTTGTTCCCTTGTTCTTTGTCAGCTTTTGAAGGTACCCTTTAGGTTATGTAGAGCAGCGTTATGGGAGCTCAGGACATCATTTTCCATTCCCTTTGGCTAGATACTGGTATCAGCATGTGCCCTTTCCTTCTCTTCTGGCCCCCTGTCCAAATTCTTGTTTTCTACTGTGTTCCTCATCTGTTGCAAATGAATAGTGGGATGAAGTCTGTTGTCCATGACCCTCATTGCTGTAGTTTTTTCTTACATCCTTTGATGTTAGGTTATTTTGTATTTTTGAGACTTAGACAGTTCTTTTCCTTACTGTATTTGTTATGGGTTGTGCATTTGAAACTTTGTGTAAGAATTTTTGAGCATTTTTTCAAGGCCTATCTGCAGTTCTTGAAATGTGGTTTGTCCTGTAAAGAGCTGTATGAAATAAAGCTAATTAAAAGGTATAGTTTAGATTTCCTTTGCTGTTCTAGAAGTTGTTTGCCTCTGTAGAAAGATGGGGCTGACTTACATGAAGACATGTGCTTGCACAGTATGTTGTTGGTCATTCCTGGTGCTAACATAGTGTTGACTACGTCTGCAGTTGAAGAACATATACTCTTGCAGTGTTGATCGGCCTTAAATTGAGTTCACGGGAATTACATGTGCTTTGAGGCAGACAGTGCTAATGTGGAACCTACTGAAAACTGATTGATTGCAGAACTTTCTTCAACCTCATTTTCACTCAAACCAGAAAAGGCTGGAATCAGATTTTTAGAGTACTTTATGCCTAAGTCTGTGCACAAGTGCTCAGCTAAGCTGCTAAGTGATCAACTAAGTGCTAAGTCTGTGTTCAACAGCAGTTATGCAGGTAATCACTTTGGCGCTTGTTTGCACTAAAATGTCTTAAAAATACCCGCAACAAAAACAGGTCCCCACTAGTTTATTTCAAGAAAGAACCACTCCATGAAGAATGAGCTTTAGCAAGAGATTCTTAAACAAAAACAACACTGCCCCTTTTCAGATTTCAAATTTTGTGGCATGCATTAATTGTGCTTGCTGGCAGCTGAATTCAAGCTCTAGAATTTTTGGACAGTTATCATTGTACTTGGGGCTGTTGTCTTCTTGGGTTGTGTGATGCTTGGTTTTGGTGGGATTGAATGTCTTCAGTCGATTTTTGGCAGAGTTAATCCAGGGAGAAAACTAGTTCTGTTTCTGGGATCTCGACCTCTCAGTCAAGGTCTAAGCATATTGGTGGGCATGCTTATCAAACCAATAGGGCAATAATTGCAGGCCCTTTAGGAATCGGCTCTTGGCATCTAACTCCTTCCCAAGGTTTCTGTCTAGCTTAAAGCCATGGCCTTGGAAGACTGGCAATGAAGTCACTCACAGTAAAGTTTTTCCCTATATTCAGGAAGAATTGCCTGTGTTTTACTTTGTCCTGTTACAGGGCACTGCCTCGGTCAGTCATCTGTACACTCCTTTCAGATAGCAGTACACATTGGTGAGATCTCCCTGAGCCTTCTCTTCTCCAGGCTGAGCAGTCCCAGCTTTCTCAGCCTTTTCTATGTGAGGTGCTCGAGTCCCTGCATTACCTTTGTGGCCCTTTGCTGGACTCTTGCAGTACATCTGTATTTTTCTTATCCTGGAGAGCCCAGTGCTGGACAGAGCACTCTTAAGTGCGGCTTCAGGGAGAATGATCTCCCTCAGCCTGCTGGCAGTACTCCTCTCCTGCAGCCTGGGATGCCACAACAGGGGGTCCTGTTGAACTTGGTGTCTGAAGACCTCCAAGTCCTTTTCTGCAAAGCTGCTTTCCAGTTAGTTGGCCCACAGCAGAATACATGGCACAAAACCTGGCCACCGAAACAAAATTTATTTTCTATTATTAATGGAAGAGAGGGGTACATTTTCTGCGCAGCATTACTGCAGAGCTGAACATCAGCGAGCAGGTAGTGCATCAGATCTTGATTTATTCTTGGGCACAGGAGGCTTCAAGCAGAGAAGTTCTGACCAAGACAGTGAATTGTGGATCTCAGCTGTCTATCTGCTGCTCACAGGATGCACAGGCACATTAGAGTTTGGGTCTCATTCAGTAAACTCAGTGATATTGTGCAGGTGAAGTTTATCTTAGAGTCGACTGCTGGGGCTGAGAAATACTGTCTTCACACCCAGTGTACCTTTAAGAAACATTTTGGGTCTTTATTCCAATGACACTGTGCATCACTTTGGTTGAGTGTGTGTGTGTGTGTGTGTGTGTGTGTTAAAAACCCTACATCTTCAATCCATTTTACTCAATCCCAGATTTACTCAGCTTTTGCTTGGCAGGGAGGTAACTGTTGGAGCAGGAAGAAAAGCTGTGTAAAATGGCTAACCATGTTAATCAGATACCATGGGGATAGCTGTAAACAGTGGTCATGTGTTGAAGGTTTAAGAAAAATTCTGCTCTATTTAGAAGTGCAAGTTCAACCCACTTTATTTAAATTTGTTTCTCCTCATCAGGGACTGTAGCGATAGGACAAGGTGTGATGATTGTGAACTTAAACAGGGGATGTTCAGGTTAGATGTAAGAAGTTCTTTACTGTGTGGGTGGAAATTCAGAATAGTTAATTGTGATTATGCCTGAAAGTGCAATACACAGTACTTATGAGTATCCTTCTAAGCTTGTTAATGAATGACTGCTTGCACATTTTTGTGAGATGTGGGGTTTCTTTGTTGTTTTATTATTTTTTTTTTTCCTAATGTAAGTGAAGAGCTTAAGCATTTTTCAACTAACTATCAAAAGAGAGCAATTTAACTTTTTCTGGTTTGAGTTTCAGACTACCTTTACCCAAAGAGCAGTGAAATGAAAACACTTGCTTAAAAAGTAATCACATTTGCCCTGCCTGTGTAATTAGAACAATTTCATTCTTACCTCTAAGAAGGAACAGTTTGTAAGCTTTATTTTGTAACACCACATTAACACCAATCTGTTAGTGGATGAGAATTAGAATTGGTGCTTCTTTTATATGGGAGGAGCTACAGAGCTACGTCATGAATTGTGGATTTTCTTCTCTGTTAGTATAATGCTTGCTAACCAGTGTTAGTTATAGTAGTTTCTATGACTGGCTTGGATTTCTGCCTAATAGAACTTGGTTGGAGGTGACCTTCTGCTGTTTTAGTACTCACAGACAGGTCTCTTGGGGCATGAGGGGACTAATGTAAGGGTTACCTGGATTGCTCCTCTTTCTGCCTTTTCTAATGCTCCCAGATTATCTTGAATAGAGAAATCATGGATAAAGAGGGACTGAGGATATTTCTGGGAGAGATTCGGGTCTTACAACTTCTCTTCTGCATACAGTAGAAAACTGCTGCAGTTTTAAATAAATTAGTTTGATAGGAGGTCATCAGAGAGCTCTACAGTACATTAACCTTCTGGCTTTGTTACTAGCCTCAGCTGAAACAGAAAGTGGTGTAGGTGGAGAATGCTATCTGTCAGGAACTGTTCCTTGCCCTTTCTTTCCTCTCCTTTCCACCACCAAATGTCAAGATAGCTCTTTCTGACTCTTCCAGAGTGTAAATAAATGCTACAATGCATTCCTACAACTAGATGATACTTAAAACCCAAAAATTATTGTTACAAAATATAACTGAATGGCTGATCTCTGGTCAAATGGCAAAGATTGTTTTAATGTAAAGCAGAGAATGCTGTGAAAGCAAAGTAATTTTCAAGACAATGATTATTTCTCCTTAATCATTCTATTTTTATAGGTTGTTTATCACGGTTAGAGAAAGTGACAGGCAAGAAAAATAGCTGCAGAATCATATCTGAGAAGTGAAATTACTTAATGTACTTTTAACAACAAATCTTTTCCCAACAGTAGTCCAAGAGGCTCTCAGTTTTCACATCTCTGTGACTCTTCTGTGTACAGTAAGACTTTAGCACCGTCATGCAAGTGAAGGGGTAACTAAATACAAAATATGTACTGATGATTTCTTTCCCTTTACTAGAAAAGTTGCAGTTTGTGTTTGTGGTTCAGCTTGGAAGATAGCTTTCAAATGGAGTGGCAGGCAACTGATTCATGCTCCCCTCTGCCTTACCTTTCATGTTGAGAGTTCACTTGTATTTGCAGAAGATTAAGTGCAGGAGGAATTTAAGAAAACAAACCTCACAAAAAATCCCAAACAAAACAATCAGAGAAGAATAACCTCATTTTTAAATGTGTTTATTTCGTAAGGTATACAGATAGGGTCTGTTATTGGTTCTGCTGTCATTATAATAAACAACAAAGTTCTCTTTGGTTTTTTTATCACACTTGAGAAATACAGGTGGGCTGTGGGTTAGATAGAAGGCTGTGTATGGATGGAAGACTAGAAAGTAGGTAATCAAATAGATACAGATACCACCTTGCAGTCAAAGATTTAGCCCTCAGTCTCACAGGAAAACTCGGTAATGATACAGCTTTACAGACAATTGCAGATAATTCCTCCCAAATAAAACAAAAAGAAAAAAGCAAGAAAATGTTCTGGAAATAAGTAAGCCACACATCTCTGACTTTTAACTTTAGTTTGTGTTTAACCCCATCTCAGTAGACTTTTAGTACATTATTTTCTTTGCAAATTCTCATGTTCTAAGATGGTTGCCTTTTGGGGGAATTTAGGCAAACTTTCCTACTTCTGCCCTTCCTCCCCACCACTCCCCTAGTGGTAAAGATATGCTTATGTCTTTGAACACTTGGTGTAAACCCTCAAGCATTCTCAGCCATTACCTCTGGGTATGTAAGGATGAAGTCATAGCCACAGTTTGTCAAATACTTGATTCTTGTTAGATGTATTCATTTAGGTGGACCTAAGCTGACTTGGAATCTGTAAAGCTGTAGCCTTTCACCATACTCTTGAGGGCATCTTGCAGCAGGTGGAGATAAACATGTGGGAAAAGGTCATGTCAGAGATTATATGTCTGACTCAAAGTGGTTTGTTTAGAATACGGTGCAGAAATGCTGCTGCTACTTTTAAGATGTTAAATACAAATTAAACTGTAGAAGAAGGCATGGAGTTAACTTTAAATGTAATACAGAAGATTTCATGGTAATTGAAGATAATTTCATATATTGGATCATTGAAGTCATGACTAATTAAAAATGTAAAATGCTTAGGATCATGCCAGGCACAAGAGAGTATATCAAGTACAGCCAGAGGACTTGTAATTATTACATCAGTGGCAACTGAGCTTTGTTCATGCACATTCTCTCCGTGCCATGAGCATGCTTATCAAAGTATTGATTTTGCCAATCTCATCCCCACTAAGATTTTACCTGGCATCTTATTTAAAATTATTTTAATCCAGTCATTGAAATTGAAATTGGTAAGAAAATGAGTACAAGGCAGCTAAAATAAATTAGGTTCTTCCAAGTAAGACTTAATTAGGAAGAATTTGGAGTTTTACAAGTCCACAGTGAAGTGACACAGTAATGGAATTTAGGGACGGAAGATGGGTTTGAATTTAAATACCTAACCAAATGAGGCAAGTCCAAAGGCAAAGTTATTTGGGTCTAAGCAACGTGGTTTGGCAGGGCTGTTGGTGCAGATATGTTGCTGGAGATTTTGTTTTGTTTTAGGTTTTGTTGTTTTTTCCTGACAGGGAAATTGCCAACTAATATGGGTTGGTAATATTGACCCATATGGGTCCTCTGCCTGTCACTGTCACAGGAGAGCAGTGTGACTGAAACAACCATTGTATCTTCTTTAGAAGTTCCGCACACTTTATTCAGTTTTCTGGTCTGTTTTGTCAAGATGACATGATGAAGAGTTCTCATCAGCAGAGGATGTATGCAGGCAAACCATGGTCTGTTTGCTCTAGCTGTTTGTCCTTCAGATCCTTTTCTCAGTAATTAAGAGTGGCAGGTTGGGCTAACCTCTGTATTTCCTGAAACTTTTGGAATACAAAATAGAGGTCTGTGAGGTTCAGGCTTTGATGAGCAGGTGTGCTTCCATTTTGCTAAAGCAGAGACAGTGTCTTTAGATTAAGAAGTTACTCCTTTGTCCAGAAATTAGACGATGTCTCATGAGGCAGCTAGGATGAAGCCATGCATTTCCTTCCCAGTTATCTCATTCTGTCCACAGGCAGTGAAGCAACAGGAGAAACTGGCTTGCTTGCAAGATTCTGCTTAGCCCATTTAATCTGGCAGAACATTAATTTGACACTCTTGGTGGCCAGAACCATCCTGGAGGAAAAAGATAATGTAATTTAGAGTGGTATTTTCTAGCTCAGAAGTTGATGTTGCTGCCACCAAATCTGTGACAGCAATTACTTAAATACTTTGGTTTCACCTATAGATCACCATTCATGTCTTCACCTTCCACAGTAATTACTAAAGTTGTCCCTTCCAGCAAAAGAGCTTCCTTGGAACATGAGATGTGGAGCAAATTCTCACCGGGATTTTTGGCATAGCTTTGGCTTGCATGTTACAGTTTATGTAACATGCATGGTGACTAAGTATGATACCAGGTTTGGTGATAAAATGTGAGGTAACCACTACCACCTAATTAAAATACTTGAAAGGATGCTCTTACAATGCTTTTAAGTGATGATTTTTAGAAGTTGTATTCCCTGAAATAACAGCAATGAAATAAAAGTGTTTAAAGCAGAGAACTTTAGTTATGACTTAGTCCTTAAGAAATACAGTACTTTACCCAAGTAAGGACCTGGCAGTTTGCCTCGGTGAACCTCATACCATTGTCCACAGCCATCTATCCACCTGCCCAGATCCCTCTGCATAGCCTCCCTACCCTTCAGCAGACCAACACTCCCACCCAATTTGGTGTCGTTTGCAAATTTACTGCGGGTGCACTGGATCCCCTCATCCAGATCATCAGCAAAGACATTAAACAACACTGGTCCTGTCACCGAGCCCTGAGGAACACCACTAGGGACCGGTCACCAACTTGATGTGACACCATTTACCACTACTCTTTGGACTCAGCCATCCAGTCAGTTTCTAACCCAGTGAAGAATCCACCCATCCAGTCCATGAGCAGCCAGTTTCTTCACTGCTGTAGGATACAGTGTCAAATGCTTTACTTAAGTCCAAATAGTGTGCACAGCCTTTCCCTCATCAGCCAGGCGGGTCACCTTACTGCAGAAGGAGATCAGGTTGGTTAAGCAGGACCTGCCCTTCATGAGCCTGTGCTGACAGAGCCTGATCCCCCTGTTTCCCTGCATGTGCTTTATCATCTCACTAGGATTATCTGCTCCATGACCTTCCCCAGGACCACAGTCAGGCTGACTGACCTGTACTTTCCAGGGTCATCCTTCCAAATATAAAATGATAGATAGCAGTGGAACACAGATACCAACAGATACAAACAGAATACAAAGCAACAGGTAAGTGTCTGAGCTGGTTTTGCCTGGCACAGTCAAATTTCTTCAAAGTACCTGATATGGGGCTGTGTTTTTTCTCCTTTTTTTTCTCCCCATGCAATGGTAACTTTTCTTAGATAGTGAACATGGTATTACCTACTTTTTTTGTATTGTTAGGATAGCTTTGAGTCACTAATGCCTCTGAATTTTGCCCTGTAGCTCTTATACTGCAGTATTTCAAAGCACTTGGCAATCCTGTTTTTTAATTTTGTTTTGTCTCAGCAACACCACAATGTTAACAACTGGCTTTTCTGTGTTGGTGCAATGCAGTAGTATTTCCAATCTGTTCTTATGCATTAAAATGTCAATAAGAATGGGTGATTCCTCAGAAGAGTCTATTCTGAACAGGTAATTGGCTAGCATCTTATGAGCTATGTTTACTTTAAGTAGCTGAAGTTCCTTCTTTGCATGACTATTTCTGGTTTTTGATACACAATTGTAAGGACTGTACTGCTCAGGTATCCTAATATACTGCCACTGTATTTTTATGTTTTGTTTTAACCCTGTGGTGATGACACTTCTTCAGTTGCTAGAGTTGCAGTTCTAATTAGCTGAAGATGCTTTCTTGCAGATTATTGCATTTTATCATAAACACTGCAATAATAGTCGTTAGTAGGTAATACCATATTTACTATCCAAGAAAAAATGTTGTAGGCAGAAAATACAAGGAAGCTTGTAGTTTGAACTAGAACAGCGCTCTGAATGGAAGGTACCATAGTAAACTGGTGTGGTGTTTGAGCAGCTCATGCCTCTTGTAGGGGCTTGACATTTCAATAAAACAGGTTTAACTCTTGCCAGAGGTTTGCAGACCTGTTCTGAAAGAGCAGCTAGCAATATATCCCCCGAACCCATGAGGGGAACGCAGAGGTTGGAACTTAGTGTCTTATGCATGGGGTCCAGTTTTCTGTGTTCAGGGTGCATGTGAAAGTTTCAGACTGCTTCATGGGTTTACACTGTAGTAGGTTGTTAGCTAAAGTAGTGGTAAGTGTAAAAAAGGTTTGGGGACTGGTGCTTTTGTGTCAGGTCAGCAACTTGACTGATGTGTACATCCTGGTTTTTTTTTAACAATTTAAAAGTGCAGTGGGGAGAGATGTTACTAGTGTGTGTGGTTTTTACCTATTGGCTTTGTGTGGAAGCTGTTGCAATTTTGGTTTAGCCAGTTTTACTTTGAAATTTACATTTTCAACTAATAAAAACCTACTAAAATAATTCCTAAGATGGGTTAAATGCCCGCAAGTCAATTTTAGCATGAGCTGTGACCAGTGGAGGAACTCAATGCATACTTAAGTATGTTTTCACATAAACTTTGTGTTTTCACATAAATTTGTGTTTTCACATAATTTTTTTTTATTTTGGTGTTTTTTCACATAAGTTTTTTACAGTGTTTGAGTTGCTCTCAGCTGCTGATTTTTGTCTTTGCCCTACTCCTTTACTTGTGCCAGCATAAGCAGGGGTTTTGTTTTGTGTGCAGCACGGTATGGGGAAGTGGGTCAGAGAACTTGACCGGTGAAAGATGATTTTGTGGTTTCCTTCCTAGCTGGGTGTATTCCCTAAATCACTTTGGGGCCTAAGACCACAGAGAGGAGTTGTGGTGAAACTTGAGAGGACAGAATAGGGAGCAAAAATGAGTTTCAGTTGCTGATGCCATCTTCTGCAGCTTCTGCTTCTTTCCTAATGCTGCAATTAACAGGTGAGGTCCTGCCTGTAGGTATGTTAGCCTGAGGTGCTGTGGATTTCTCAATCGTAAGCCATTAATGAAATACTTTATTACCTTCTTTCTTCTAATCTGCTTATGCTAAGGCAGCAAATCTTTGTCCAAGGAGGAGTGGGGACTCCCCCTTTGTATCTGGCTTTTCTAGTTTCTCCTTAGCCAGCTCTTAAATTACATTAGCCTGGCTGCTGAAAAAACTTTGAAAAACCAAGATGGAAGGAGGGAACAAAACCCATCCCTTGCCACCAAAAACTGAGGAAGAAGAAAAATACCTGACAACAAAGTGCCCCTTTTCCCCAAGTGGCTCTGTCAAGGATTTGGTTTATCTGCTGTAGTTCTGCATGTGAAAAAGACCATGTAATAGCTTTAGTGGCCAAGCTTCCTTCTACTTCCATCTTTTCTGATTGAAAAAGAGGAATGTATGCTGCCTGATTTCCTGAAATACATCCAGATTGGCTGAGAAAATGGAAGGAGAGTTCCCTTGCAGAACTGTCATTCCTTAAGTCTTTGCTGTAAAGTTCATGAAAAGCCTGATGCTTAAAGCTTCATGGATAGACCACAATGCGAGGTGGCAGTGGCTGCTTGAAAGCACTCAGCATCTGTGCACTTAGCTGTTCATTGCAGTGCAAATGCACTGTAAAGGTAGGTAAGGGACAAGCTAAGGTAACGTGAAACTCCTGTTGTTTTAGGCTTCTTATGAATGAAATATGGGTTTGTAGAGATGACCAAGAATGAGAACTTTTGAAAGTGCATAGCTCACAGAAGAAAACCATGTCTTGGTCTGCACAAATGAAATACAAGAGTTTGAGTCTATTCTTAAGTAGGACTTCTGAAGATTTGCCGGCTTTAGAAAGGGTGTAGTTTAGCACTGGAGTTTGTTGTTAAAAAAAGTTGCAAGGCTAGCAATTTATATTTAACTGCAATAAAAATAAAGATGCTTCTTGGTTATAGGAGCCACCTTAGCTTTTCTCTTGAAATGGACATTTTAACTGTATGATCTTTATGCTGAATTGTCCTTTTGCTTCCCTTTACTTACTCCTTTGTATGTTAGAGAAATTTCTCCTCTCTGGATTTTTCTCTTCTGTACTATTTATTAATGTTTAGAAGTTTTTTAGAATTGTACTTATTCACTTTACAAAGAATGAGGGATTTGTTGAGAGCTTATGAAGTCGTCATCTTTGGTGGGTTTGATGAGTAGAGGTCTGTAGATGGATGAAGGATTTCTTCAAAGCTTGCATACACTGCCGCCCATACTTCTCCGTCACCTCTGCCTTTACCCATCTGTACTGTACTGCAGAGTGTTTATCATTTTGTCCTATTTGTGCAAGATCCGATGTAAACTCATGTTGCCAGTTAGTCCTAGCTCTGAGAAGTTTATTCTTAAATTATGATGCAAAAGAGTGTAGCAAAAAAAAGTGGGAAGAGTAAATGAGAAAAAAGATGTGAACTTGTGGTTTCACTGGCTAAATAGGTACGTAATTACACAGTGGTGCATAATTGAAGTGTTTAAGATTCATGATTAACTACTTCTGAAGTCAAAAGGCTTAAAAAATAATAATAATAAAACCCCTAGGAGATAATTTTGAAATTCTAGTTATTTGCATTTTGTAATGCTTTAGGGGGTTACAGTTTTCAAACTGTCATCTGCATCTAAAAAGAGAAGCTTAAAAAGAATCCAAAAGCCAAAAAACATACAAAAATAAACCCTCACTTTTTTAAATGCGAGAAGCGCAATGAGAAGTAGACAACTCTGAGAAATGTAAGAACGGAATTGTTCTAGGAAGGCTTTTGAAGGTAGTGACAGCTGCCCATGCTAGTACTGAGATGTTCAGCTTTTTCAAATGGTAATCTAGTAGTGAAACAAAAATCTGGTGATGCTGCATGTTGCTAGGATCTTAATGGCCTGTGGACCATCAGTCATTTTCCAGTTTTCAAAGCCCTGAGAGAAGCCAGCACATGGCTTCTGTGCTGATGACCTCTTTTCTTTCGAGGGCTACTGAGATAATTGTGATGGTGATATGGTAAAACCTACCCAAATGCAATGAGGGTGCAACATGGGATAGCCCTGAAGAAGTGTTATAAACATGGCAGAAAGTTTAGATTTAACTTAAAATCTCTGTCTACTTTACATCTGATAGACACTAGAATTACTAAAAAGGAGATTGTACTAACTGTTTCTTAATTTGTGTTGTATCAGCAAAGGTGATTTAGGGGCATTACTGGAACAGGAGACACAGGGAAGGCTCATGGGGAGCTACTGGAAATAGTCTGTGCAAGTACTGCAAATGAAAACTTAAAACTAGGAAGGTGGAAGTTCAGTAGCTGAAATCCCTTTACTGCTGTCAGTTACCAGGGAAACAGTTTAGTCAGTTTGTGGAGTTGGCATTGTTAGGAGTGTTTCAGGAAGATTAATGTCTTCGTATGTCTGTGAGTCGTACATTGCAATGATAGATCAGATGTAGCAGCAGATCCTTTCCAAGTCAATTATCTATTAAATGTAAAAGAAATACAGAGCTTGCATGTTAAAGCAGAGACCAAATTTGTAAATGTCAAGAAAACTAAAAGTTATGGCCCACACAGCAAGTATTAAACCATCCCCTAGTGCACTTGATTTTTTTTTTTTTTGTGTGTTGCTGTATAGGCTGATAAAATCTTGCCTTAAATAATGTATGTTGTGGCTGTTATAGTAGCTATGGGGAACTTTTATTCAAATAAGTGCCCTGCTGCTTTAAAGGCATTGAACTGATTCATTCCATGCATTTGGACAGTGGTGTCAGTTGTGCACTCAGGTAAAATGCTCTTACTTGTAGTTAAATCCTCAACTTGTCCAGCTTGCCACCATATGCAATCCATGCAAGATTTGTAAAACTTAACATGAAAGGAGTTGTATTAATGTTAACTATTTGTTAATATTTGAAATCCTTTATGCTGTAAGTTAAAACTGTATATGTCACATGGGTTGCGGTCTTAGGACATTGTAAAGCTTATGCTCTGGAGAGTCTTGACAACTGGAGCTTCAGCACTTCATAATGGTGGTTAACATTCACATAAAAGGGCAGAAACTATGTTGTAGAATTTATTTTTGTGTAGTGTATGCTCATAAAACTAGAGCTTAAACTTCATGGTGTAGGATAAGGATCTGTGATGAGACAGTGTTACAAAACAGCAGCCTGATGTTTTGCCTGGGAATCTGTTGCATGCTATGCTGCTGGTGATACTTGCACTTGACAGTGTTAAACTAGTTTGAGCTCTTGTTTTTAGCTTCACTCTTACAACTTTCTGTTGACAAAGAGGTTCAGGGATAGTGAAGCTTTCTTTGATGCTTCTTCTTGTTCTTGTGGTGCTAGTTGCAAAGCAACTGGTAGGTGTTTGGACAGGGAGCAGCAACAATTCCATGGCTGTAATGGAGCTATAGTCTGGGTGCAGAAGTCTAAAAATGGGTCATCTTGAGAGGCACACAACAGTGTGGGTGAGGTGGTGGGAAAGAATTTACTACACTACTCTGTCCTCACAGCTTTAGAATAGGAACTGTGCAGTCTCAAAGGTCGCTGGGCTGTGTGAATGAAACGTGGAAACTAAGGTTACGTGACCTTCAGAAGCCTTCCTTCATTTTCTTAAGGTTTGTAGAGGTTATTGGAAATTATTTGCATAGCAGATGCAGTGGGCTGTCACCACAGCTATTCTTTAGCCTCCTCCCCACCTCTGGTTTTAGATCTGCTTGTTTCGAGTCTTTACTTAACATAGCAGCCAGGCCAGCATGAGGACGGTTGCATCCTCTGCAATCTTGCTGTCCTGACCCCAGGCCTAGTCTCGCACTGGTGGCAGTCAGCCTGTTTCTCTGCTTGTATGGACCAGTCTGTGTGACCAGTGGCATTTCAAATATTCACATGCAAGTATGATATATAACAACCTGGTTAAAATTGGAGCTGCTGTAAATATGGTCTCTGTGCCTGACTGTCAACATGTGGACTTAGGTAGAACCAGAGGGGATGAATCACAGAACGAACTAGTTTGGAGAAGACCTTTAAGATCACCAAGTACAGCCTTGAGCCCAGCACTGCCAAGACCACTAACCCATGTCACTGAGGCCCTCGTCTCCATGGTTTGTGAACACTTGCAGGGACGGTGATTCCACCACTGCCCTGGGCAGCCTGTTCCAATGCCTGAGCACCCTCTCTGTGAAGTAAGTCTTTCCTAATGTCCAGTCTAACCTCCCCTGACGCAGCTTGAGGCCATTTCCTCCTGTCCTGTCGCTCGTTACTTTGAAGGTGATCTTGTGGCTGTGCGTATTACCGCCCGATGTGCACCTGCTTTGAGGCACTTGGGGTGAGTTCCTTTTTTCCGATGCGCGGTGCTGTGAAAACGCGGCAGTAACTCCGTGGTGACCGCAGCCTCTGCGTTTGTGCTCTGAAGGAGCCGGTGGAGAAAGCCAGCCGTACTCCCGATCTGGGGGCGCGGGCGCAGAAGGGGTTAAAGGCGCACGCTGCGAGCAGTTCAGTGAAGAGGAAGTGCATGGCAGAGCGCTGAGCTCAGCGGCGTGGCGGCGGGCCAAACCTGCGCTCGCCGCGCCACAGCTGAGGGCTTTGTCAGCTCCCCACCAGCCGCGCGTGTGCGCTGCCGAGGAATGCTGCCGACGCCGACGTCACCCTGCCGGCCGGTTCAGCTCGGGGGCAGGCGGCTGCCGCCGGCGGGCCGCGGAACGCCGCTGCCCTTTCGTGTCCCGTTCCGTCACGTGTCCCCCGTCAGACGGGGCCTGCGGTGGAGGCGCTAGGTGGATGTTTGACTGGGGGTGGTGGTGGCCTTTGCGCTTCGTTTTAGCGCTGCAGACGGGCCCGTTAAGGGGGTGCGACAAATAGCGTTTGGTGTCTCGGGTTGGAGGATTTTGGGAGCTCCTTCACTTGGCCCCGTCCCGTTGGGTAACGCAGCTCCATAGCAGTGAGGACAGCGCGGAGTCGTCGGTTAGGGGAAAACGTCTGTAGAAAAGTATTTTGGGGGTGGCAGGGTGTTCAGCTTTCAGTTAATAATGAATACAGTTAGCCAGTTTTGGGGTTTGGTTGCCTTCTGGGTGCTTTTCCTTCACCTGTATAACTGGCTCCAGTGTGGATCTGTGGTTCTGGATCATCGTATCTGGCCAGTATACAGGGTGAGGAAGGATGGCAGAAAGCCTGTTTCATTATGGACCTTGCTGGCAATATAGATAAATGGAGCATTACCTATATTTCTTTTTTAAAGGATTTTGGGAGAACTGTTGATTGCAGAAGCTTCTGAGCTGCCTGGATACTTGCTAAGCAGGTCCAGGCAGCTTCTTTGAAGCTGCTCCCTTGGCTTTTTTTTAATCTTTCTTTTTTTTCCAGGCTACCTTTCTGTCTATAACCAGCCTTGTTGCTCCCAGTCTTCACTCGTAAATCTGCAAAACTTCTTGGACAGTGTTTCTCATTACAGGTCTCTGGTCAGTGTGCACTTGTCACTGAGTCTTACGTGAAACAGTATCATTCTGTTGTAAATTAGAGATACAGACTGCAGGACTCCACTTGGAGTTTAAATATAAATACACGGTGGAATTGATTTTCTCATAGTTCTGTGAAGGAAAGGGGAGATGGAAAAAATCCTGAAGAGAAGCCCATTTCTCTTTGCTCTCCCGTTTCTTATCATGTGAATAATATTGGAGCTGTAGGTGGCATGAGTACAGTTACCTGTTCCTAATAATAAAGACAACAAATGAGAGGACAGTCAGCAGGCTGGAGATAACAAACTCTGAAACTGTTAAAAACTTGTCTGTGCAAGGCAGGTCTAATGCATGGAGTTGTCAGCTGGTATTGAGGTCAAGTCTTAAGTGGAGCTAAAAAAAGACCAGATGTACGAGTATGGAAAGCACCTTTTAAAACTTGTTTTGAGACACAACCTCGTCAGTGGTTGGGGTTTTATTTAGGAGTCAGAAGTAAATTTATCCTGCACTGTTGAGGTGCTCCATGACTCTGGGTGAGTCACACTGCTTGTGTGTGTTGCTTTCTCCACTGTCCTTTTCCTGTCTTGTCTGTTGGAGATCATTATTAACTTTCATGAGTGCTGCTGGACAGTGCATACCGCACTTGTGCCTCAAGTTCTGTTTGGACAGCCGGTCAGTAGTGGTACAGTGGTGTGACTACGAGGAAGCCTCTGGGTTGCCTTCATGAATCAGACTAGTTTTACATCTCTCACTCCAGCAAGTGTAATCTGGGATTTCCTCTTGAGCGATAAAGTGACTAAGTCTAGTTAAATGCAGTATAGACCAAATAAAACAGGAGTTTGGAGCTTTCAAGCTTCCTAAATATTGCTGTGTATTGAATAGACATTGCATATATTGGATTTGAGCCATGAGAGACTCATTGAAGTTCTGCATTTCCACAAAGAAGAGGCACCACATGAAGCTTAACATACTGTTTGCTTCTGAAGTTCACTGATAGAGGTTTAATCTGAGGTATGGGTATGGATTAAACATCAAAGTTGAGGATTTTACTAATGTCTATGTAAGTATGCTTTTTTTTTTAATCTTTTGATTAAATCTGTGAATTAACATGGAAAAGCAATCTTGGTTGTGTACTGTTTTGTTTTTTTGTTTTTTTTTTTTTTTGACTGGCATTATGATAGTGTTGCTTGTATTTGCTGTTTCACTTCTCTTTGGAGCCTATCTTTTATGAGCAGTGCTCCTTGACTTGTATCTCATGATTCATAATGAAACAAACCTAGAAGCAGTTCAGAGAGTCAGGCTTTTCCCTGTAAACTGAATGGAAACATTCCCAATGATGTATCCACTAAGAAACCCTGTGCAGCATGGCATTTACTGTAGGTTTTTTTTTTTTTTACTGGGGGGGGGGGGGGGGGGGGGGGAGGAAGGGACAACAACCAACCAAATAAAAAAAACCAAACTGCAACAGAAATACGGAGTGGTGCTGCAGTACTGATACACAAATACCACATTGTTTTACCTTTGTGCTCTCCCACCTGGTGGTCCGGTCTTGTAAAGGTCCTGTCCGTCTGAACTGGTGCAGTATTAGCAATTTAGTGTCAAGAAGTACAACGTCAGTGTAAGTGTGCAGGAGCAAAACACCAAAATGCTTCTAAAAAAGGCAATTACAGCTGGTATTTCCTGATGTTAATTGGCGGAGTGAGTAGTCAAACTCCTAGTAAATGCTGTGTGCACTAGCTGCTTTCCCTGGGTGATCCTCCTTTCCGTGTATCATGTTACTTGAGCAAAGGGGTACTTGAGCTAAATTGGCATCCTTGTCTTGGGTTTTAGTAACTTAAGAAATTTGAAACACATGACCTTGCTTCACTTCTTTTCTGGAGGCATTAAATAAAAGGCAACTTAATCACAGCCCTTGCAAAAGTAGTTTCTCTAGCCCTGCTGTAGTTAAGACACCTCTTTTTCTTTCCTCCACTGTCTTTGGGGATTGCTCATCTGGTGAACTCGTGCAGCCAGAGAGCTGAGAGCAGAGCATTCTCACAGCTGGTGGATAAATTAGGAATAATAGATTAGGCAGCTATTTGATGAGGTAAGAAAATAATGCACAACAGAAATAGTTTCCTGAGAATTATCAGTAGTCAAAAATAATTCTTTAAGTGCAGTAAAAGGTATTTTTAGTGATCTTTTTAGAGATTCTGAGTAGAACTCCTTGCAGAAGGTGAATGTGACAGTTTACTCAGTGCCTCCCCTGCACCTCCTTTTTTTTTGCAATGGCACAAAAATAGCTTTATTTTGCAGCTGTTTCTTATTTTTTTTTTATGGGGTGGGGATGGAAGTGCCCCTCTAGTTTTAAAATGGAAGATGGATTTTTTTTGTTGTTGTTGTTGCTGCTTTCTCTTGACTCTGGTGAATCAGGCGAATGAAAATCTTGCTTGAAGCTTGCCTTAATGGGATTTGGAAATGGTAGGGGTGACAAACAACCTTTCTGTCCTGTCTCATTTGCTGCATATCACTTCCTTTTGCCATCTCTCCTTCCCCAGACACTTGGCAGCTTTTCCTTCAGGTCTGTCTGCCCAGCATTCCATATTGTCCCTACAGCAGGATGTGAGCCATAGCGACAGTGTAATGCCCTTTTCCAGGAGATCCTGGGTGGGCTGCAGGACTCTCAGCTGTGTGGCAGCGAGGAGGATCTGGGTGTTGATGTCTCTGGGAACCCCACATCAATGCAGTTGTGTGGCTCAGAGAGCTCTTCTGCACAGTGTAGACTTGACTGCTGGTCGCTGGCTTGACTGCTGTAACAGTTATTTAATTTTTTCTTTTAATGCTTCTATAGCAGTAAAATAACTGCATACACAAGGGATTGTAGCTAAATGAGCTAATGGAGCCTTTTCTTAAACTTCTGTTCAAATGTCTTTTCGGTCTCGATAGCTTTTTGTTAACTTTGAGCTTTGATTTAAATCTTGTATCTTTTTAATTTGAAATTTTATTTGACCATATTCCTCTCTTACCTTATTTTGCCAAATATGAACTGCATTTTATTAACTTTAGGATGTAAATGGCACCGCTCATTGTGCTGAGTGTATCTTTTGTCCTCATACTGAGAGCAAGGCTCCAGTTGGCATGGTTTGGATGTGGCAGGCCCGTGGCAGTAGGAAGCCCAGATTTTGGAAAGGCTGGATCCTGCTCAGTTAGAATCTGGTTAAAGAGTTTGAGTCCTCTTTTTTACTAGCTGCTTCTGATGGATCCCATGTGGATGGTTATTTACCATGAGCCATGGTATAACCTTGTTCTAGTCTTGAAATGTATTATAGAGCTCTTTTGTACTAGCCACAGATTCTTGCAGCGGTGTGGTAGGAACAGACTGGAAGAGTATAGGCTTGGTTTTGGCCAACTTCATTACACTTTGGAAACATCTGAGGCTATTTCAGCGTATGCTCTTTGACGTGTCAGTTGTTGCACAGGTCCTTACAATCGACATGTTGCTGTAAAGCTAACTGAAATAGAATCATAGAATAGTTAGGGTTGGAAAAGACCTAAAGATCATCCGCATTGCACTAAACTATGTCACCTAAGGCTCTGTCCAACCTGGTCTTGAACACTGCCAAGGATGGAGCATTCACAGCTTCCTTTGGCAACCCATTCCAGTGCCTCACCACCCTCGCAGTAAAGAACTTCTTCCTTACATCTAACCTGAACTTCCCCTCTTTTAGTTTAAACTGGTAAAAAATAATAAGAAAAAGGATGTGTAAGTTCTGATGTAGTTGCTCCAGCCTGTCTGGAGTTACGTGGCAGTTTTAATAAGCTTATTTAAAACTTTCTTATTATATCTAAATTTAATAATGTAAAAGTACGGTATCTGGCTTTTCAAACTGAAAATGACACACTGTTTAAGAGCGATTCCTCTGTGTCTGGGAGTAACTTCTGTGGATAACTCTGTAATAATACTCTTTCTTTTCTGTGCGTTGGAGTTTCAACAAATAGCATAAATAACAATTACAGGAAAATGACAAAGCAGTATTTTTATAAGCAGATTTATACTTTTTTTTTTTCTTTGCTCTTTTCGCTGTTTTGGCATAAGGCAGTGAGATGCTTTTCACATTGACATGTGGAAACATGAAGGAAATTTTGACTTCACTTGCCTCTGTAAGGCTCTGTTGTCTGAATTTTTTTCTGCTTTCAAAACAACAGCTGTCTTTGTAGTAGGAATTTACAATTGTATTTACTAAGAACATAGTGCCTAGCAACATCAAGGCAGTGCTTTTGCTGTGACACATTACTGTGTCACAGAGCTTATGCTGTCTGGTTGAGTTTCAGGTGAGCAAAGTCTGTTTAAGATACCATGAAGTGTCTGATTTTTTGTGAGTCTTACCTTGGCTGGAAGTGAATTGTTATATTTGGTAATAGGTATTTGAGCTACCAGTGATGCTGCATCTGAAATGGTTCCGACTGTGAAAGAACACAGGAGATTCTTGGGCTTAAAGTTTTCGAGAAGTCTCAAAAGTTTTTACGGTGAATGTGCCTTGTTCTGTATAAACACAAATTTTGCATAGAATGGAGCATTAAAAACCAATCCCTAGTGAATTCTGGGTGATGCATTTTGGCAAGCGGGTACATTTCCCAGGGAGGCTGCCAATGTAAACATCTTGTGTGCACTACCTTGGGCTCCTCCTGCTGCCCCACCTCTTTGAAACAACTTAGTTGGCAGTGGCTTTGCCAGCTGCTGTTGCACAGGCTGCTGGAGTTGAGCTGGTGGTGCTATTGTTTGGGGATCGCTGCCTAAAATTAGAGTCTCTTTATCCAGCAAGACCTCTGTGTGTCAGGGAACATTGTCCGTGTTTTGTCTTCCTACTTCCGTCTGCTGGGAGGGGGAAACAAATGCAACACAGCCAAATGGATTCTGGAGAGCTGGAGAAAGCAAATGGCCAGGTACGAGCTTTTGCTCCAACTGTACCTGTTTGGAATAGTTTGAGTTCAGGTTGGTGGTTCCTGAGTAGTATTTGCAGGTTTGCCAATGCTTTGCAAGCTTGTGAGGCTTTCACGGAAATGCATTTCTTAGTTTAGCCAATGCTAGTTGTGAAGAGTTGATGAAAACCGCAGGTGCTTTCAGAGGCAGGGAGTGGAATGCTTACTGTTAGAGAGCTTACTGTTACCTAGTTTAAAAGCACATGGCTTTGTTTGTTTCTTTTGAAAACCCCAACACTTACAAAAGGTTGTATTTGTGTTATGAGTGGAGGTGTAGCCTTTTAAAATCAGGACTAGCAAGATGAGCAGTATTTTGTTAATGTTTGTAAGTCAGCGCAAAGCATGCTTGGAAGATGTTGCTGTGAAGATTTCAGATTGTGAGTATTTGAGGTGTTTGGGGTGTGTGTGTGTGTGTGTGTGTGTGTGGAAGTTGTGTATGATATGCCAGAAAGTATTTCTTCAGTAATTAAGCAATATTTTTGACACTATCTGAACTACCTGCTTAATTTGTGAGGTTTAATTAAGATATAGTCAGCTTGTGCTGACATGGATATAAAATCAGTGCCTAGTTTGCCTGAGGAAAAGGCTCTTTATCCTTTTGGAGTCAGCTATGTCTTTTCCCTTTTTTAAGAAAAAAGTTATTAGCAGCTTAGAGAGCAGAAGCAAATAGCCATTTTTAAAATTCATGTCCTCAAATGTTAATTTGATGCTTTGAGGCATAAATGACCTTTCTAACCAGCCCAAACTTGTCGAACAAAGAGACACTAGAAACAAGCTGCTTTGTTCTAATAAAACAGGTGGCTTTTCAGAGAGAATTTCAAAACAATTCTGCCTCTCTCTTCTCAACAACATTAAATTAAACTTTGGCCTGTGCTACGTGTGAATCTAGATGTGTATGCATCATTGGAGAGATGGTGATGGACTCAACCTGTGCAAATTCAACCGCAGACTTAAGCTCTTGAAGCCCAGGGCAAGTGCATAATGCTTTCATCCATAGCTGGTATTACTTAGCATTGGAAGAGCAATTAGGTGTGGGTCAGAAGCTGATTGGGGGGGGGGGGGGGAATAAAAGGGGGTTTAATCCTGTCACAAAGCTGAAGACTGGGGAGAAAAGGGGGAAGGAGAGAAATAAAACCACCACCACTTCTTTAAACCTTCAATATGTGTTCAGGTTGCTGTATGCACCTTGGAGGTCAGATTTAAAAACTAGATACAGTCTTTTCTTTCTCTAGCTCCTAGGGGTTTCATTGAGACTAGAACTGTGTGCAAGTATATGCTATGCAAACAGGAAAAACAACACATCACTGCCAGCTCTGTCATTATCAGATTTACTAGATGAAAGAAACACGTAAAAGGTCAGGTTGGAAGATGTACGACAGTATCAAAAATGAGTATGTCTTTACACGGTAATGCATTGTGTTTTTTCTACCTCTTTCAGGAAAAAAAAAAAAAATACTGGAATATCATTTTTCCCTGCCAGCTGTGCTTCTAGCATCTGAAATTCATCTCTTGAAAGAGTGACATGCTTCTGGGGCAAGCGCCACGGTACTAGACTATTTCACTAGGAGGTAGAGTTAGAGTAGTAATCTGGTGCTGCAGTTCTCATTTCTTGTCTACTTTTCTGTGTTTTTTGTCTTTGCTTGCTCATTTATCTGCATCTAAAAAAGGAATATCTTAAGTCTTAGATTTGCTCAGACTTTAGAAAGTGAAAGCCATGCTTTACTTGATCACTGTTTTTGTTTTTTTTTTGTTTTTCCATAGAACAATAGAATAGTTAGGGTTGCAAAGGACCTTAAGAACATCCAGTTCCAACCCCCCTGCCATGGGGAGGGACATCTCACACTAAACCATGCTACCCAAGGCTCTGTCCGGCCTGGCCTTCCCCTGTTTAAGTTTGAACCCGTTACCCTTGTCCTGTCACTACAGTCCCTAATGAAGAGTCCCTCCCCAGCATCCCTATAGGCCCCCTTCAGATACTGGAAGGCTGCTATGAGGTCTCCACGCAGCCTTCTCTTCTCCAGGCTGAACAGCCCCAACTTCCTCAGCCTGTCTTCATACGGGAGGTGCTCCAGTCCCCTGCTCATCCTCATGGCCCTCCTCTGGACTTGTTCCAACAGTTCCATGTCCTTTTTATGTTGAGGACACCAGAGCTGCACACAATACTCCAAGTGAGGTCTCACAAGAGCAGAGTAGAGGGGCAGGATCACCTCCTTCGACCTGCTGGTCACGCTCCTTTTGATGCAGCCCAGGATATGGTTGGCTTTCTGGGCTGCAAGTGCACACGGAAGCCGACTCATGTTCATTTTCTCATTACTTACCTGTTCAGGGATTGCCCTGGTATGTCCTGCTGTATAACTGGTATTGGCTCTATGTAAAGCACTGTCCTGCCGTAAGTTTCCCAGCTAGATGGGAGGAGGCAGAACGTTCGTTTTCAAATACTCAGCTGAGCAGTGTCATAAAATTTCAGGATCATGTTATTACTCCTCACTTATGTTTGGTTACTTAAATCTTTTATGTTAGGGTTTATTTCATCTTAAGGATGAAAAACACAGCACGTTATGAAAAAATTTTGGGAACAATAATGTGTTTTTTTCATTGCGTTTTTCTTTTTATGTTCTCAAAGCTGTTTTATATTAAATACTAGATAAAATACTTAGTTTCTTGTTTTCTTTCTTTGGCACAGTAGATGGTTCATACAGAACTCCTAGTGGTAACTTTCCTGACATCTCAGGTTCCATTCATGAAGGTATTTTACTTTGATAGGCTTGCTGAGTTCTGTGTGTATTGCATGATCTTCTTATGTAACTGTGTGGTGCTGGGGTTTTGTGTTTTTTGATTTTGTAGGTATCTAATGTATACACATTTTGTTTTTTTTTTAAAATTTTGTTTTGATCACTAGCAAGAGACCTGCTCTTATGGCCTGAAATCTTTCATAAAGCACTCAGCTTGGCTAGATGCTGTACCTGTGTTGGTCATGGTGGACCATAACATACTGCTTTTTACAGGGACTGGGGTTATCTCTTTCCAGAGACAGGAGAAACAAAAGTAAAAGCCTAATTATTGCTTTCAAAAGCAGAATTCTTTCTGATGTGAAAAAAACTGTAGGACGCAAAATTCTGCTCTCTGGATGAAAACAAACAGGCCCTTCTTTTCAACTATAGTGTCTGCAAAATGAACCTGCAGAGCTGTTCTGGACTGTAAATTGCTTTATCTGTCTGCAGTCTTCATTCAGGTCTAGGAACGAGCTGTGACTGCTACAGAGAATATATATGCATGTACCAAACTTAGAGTTGCTGGTAGAAAACTTGGGCCAACAGCCCATAGCTCAACATAGTGACATAAGTGCGAACAACGGTTGTTAATTATCCCATAGCTTATGAAGTTTGCAGTTTATTCTGGTAGTTGATCCAAGTTGCTGTCAGACTGTACTTTCTTGCACACAGACATGCTTTTGCTTTAAATTGGTACAATTATTTCAAATCTAGTTGTGTTTGCAGCAACCGCTGAGTTCCTTTATACTTGGTTATTTGACTACTGAAATGAGTAAGTATCTGGTTGGAGCTTTATGCAAGATTTTAAGAACAGCAGAACTTCAAAGGAAACTGCTGTAATTATAGCATTGCTGGCTTTTATCCAGACAAGGTTTATGTGCTCTGCAAGGCCACAGCCTTTAGGTAAAGATTGAAATGCCTCTATATGCCGTACACCTTCAAGATATCCACACAGTAAGCTGCTGAAAAAGCTTCTTCACTTGTTTTGGCCTTGAGTGTGTTTTGTGCTGCCATGACAACTTCGTCACAAAGAGCCTTGGGTTTGTGGTTTCCAGGCCTGATTAATACAATGTACTCTAATTAGGAATAGGAAAAACCCCCACAGGCTCTTTTCCAATTTAAATATGCCCACTGCTCGCAGGACTTCCCCAGCTTTCATTGTGCATTGTTTCAGATTAGTCATAATTGAAATATTCGTTTTGTTTAGTGTGGCCCAGACACTGGTAGGAGCCCCTGGAACTTACTAGAGCTTTCAGCCTTTGAGCAGCTTGGATGTGAGGTATCTTTGAGAGGGTTGAGTGATTTGCTGTGTACCCTAAGAATGACCTGAGCTACTAGTATAACAGCATTTCTGAATTGTACTTTTATAGCACGAGTGCTTATCCAGAAGGGAATTACAGACAATACAATCAAGAGTACTTATTTTGTTCTTGAGACATTCTTCAGTTACTATTACTTCTTTCCTGTCTCAGCGTAGATGGGAAACGAGTTGAAGAATATCAAAGCACTGACAAACAGAGCAGAATACAAAGCCACCTATATTTAATTATTTTAGGTACAGTGGTAACCGTTTTGGTAAAAGGTTCCAGAATTTTCCTTTTTTTTTTTTTTTTTTTTAATCTTTTGTTTGTTTGTTTGTTTTGGTTTGCTTTTTTTTTTTTTTTTAAAGCCAAATGGCATTACTTAAATTTTTTGACTGCAGCTGCTGTTTTGGTAAACAAAGCCTAGTAGCCAGATGGCAGTAATATTTAAAAAGTTGAGTGATACGGGTTGGGAAGCATACAACCAAAATCTGCTATGCTTTGCCTAGGTACCTTAGATTTGATACACAGTAAAAGACTTTTTATGTCTTGTCACTGCAGTGGCTTGAAAGCACAAATAGGCTATTACGTAGAATACAAATAATGCTTATTAAACTTGCAGTTGATTCTTTCTGATAGATGATCCAAATTGCTGTCAGACTGTATTTACTTACACATAAACAGATGTGCTCCTGCTCTAAATCAGGATAACCGTTCCAAACCTAGTTATGCATATTTTAGACAACTCTTAAATACTATGTTTCAAATAATTCCTAGTTTCACCAAGGCACTCAGATTTTCTAGTAAGTCTTTTCCTCATCCTTACTCCTTTCCATCCTCCTACTTGAAAGATTCAAACTTGGTACATTTGGCTAGCTGCTGTAGGACTGTTGAGGGGAAAGAAGAAAATAGTTTTCTTGCAGGGTATGGATGCCCAGGGTACTCTGCTGTTGTTTTTTTTACTCTGTTGGCTAGCTGTTTACCTTGCTACATTAAGATAGTGGTTTTGCCTAGTTATTAAAATTAGGCTGTAGACTATGCTGGAAGATGTTTAGCATCAGCTGAGACAAATTTATTGAAAGATAATGAATTGGATCCAGCTCATAATGATGCAGCTATGGCAAAATACGATTCTTGAGCTATAAAATGGCAAAAGAACCTTTTGTAAGACTTGAAGGAAGTATATCAATAAATGGTGGCAGACCTTTTATTTCTTTAAAAATGGGGGAGATATTCCTATGGGGCTGCCTGCCTCTTCTTACTGCCCCATAAGGGAAAAGTCTGCATTGTGAAACAGTTGAAGCAAAAAAAGCCGGACATCCCCCCCCCCCCCCCGGCTCCTGTCTAGACTGCCTCTTTCTCATACACTGCTCTTCTTGGAGCAGACATTAGTCACAGGTTGTGCTTCTTGCTCACTCCTCCATGTGCAGCATTGTGGGCTCTTTTCCTCCCTTTGTTTGGAATTAACCCTCAGCTGGTGTTAGACAACCTTCTCGTCTGAAAGGGTGAGTTTACCCTGCAAGCTTTTACATACAAACTTCTGCTTTTCAGAGTTCAGCAAATAGGAAGCATCTTTTATCAACTGCAGCCTGACTCTTGTCTGGGGCTGGAAGGGGCTGCATGTCACACAGGCATTCCTCCAGGAGAGCTGTCAGCCTTGCTGTGGCTTAGCCCAATCTGCTGTCGTGCCATGCCTTCTCTTTCTTTCTCAACACCACCCTGTGCAATCCATAACAGAGGAAGCAATAAATCCCCCACCATGCCAGTGTACAGATTGTTTTTGAGGATTATGAATATAAATAGTATATGATATAAATACGGTGCTGCAGATACTAGCAAACTGCCTCTGATGTGCTGGAAGATTTTCTCTTCCTTTTGAAGTGGTGGTGGAGTAGATCAGTAGTGTGCAGATCCAGGTAGTGGGGTGAGCAAGGCCTTTGGAGTTGTGGGGTAAACAAAGCAAAACAAACCTTATTAGGTCATTGGAGGCACAAGTGCTTTGTGAGATTACAGTAATTTTCTGTCTCTTCATTACCCTTAAACAACAAAAAAGGAGGGAAGTTTTCTCTGCTTTCAGGAAAGGGGTTTTCTTCTTGGAGAACTCAAGCCTAGGAGTTCCGAATCCAAGCAAATGTTGTTCTCTTTAGTTGGTTGTTTGTTTTGTTTTGTTTTGTTTTTTTTTTTTTGTTTTGTTTAACAGGTAATTAAGTAGGGGAGGAAAAATGGTTAAATAGCTTGTTTGCAATAAGTTTTACTCCTGATTTCAACTCTGAAAGAATAACAACAAATAATATTTGTTTTGGGCTGGTCAGATTGTAGAGCATCTTTAAAGTAATTATTCCGTCTCTTACTAAACCACAGTGTCATTATAGGAATAGGTCCTACAAATGTCCTTAGAAACACTTTGACTATAAAAATGCGTTCATATGAATTCCCTGTCCAAATGTAATAAACAATAAGGTTGCAGGAACAACTAGATTAAAACGAAAATCCCTGAAATTCACCTGAAATAGAGCCTGTGGCTTTTCCATTCTTCCTTTATTTAGAAGACAGACTGAAGAGAAGATACACCAGTTAATTCTCAATACCCTGGACAAGGTATTGTTTTCTCTTTAGCTATTTCCTGCCATAAAAGGTGGTTTCTTCAGCTGTCTTTTGTTTTTTGTAGTGTGAAAGGTTTGGAATCTGCATTGCAGTCTCATGCAGAAAGCAAACACCTCCTTTCAAAACAAAATGTGTGGACTGTGACATACATTTAAAAAGAAAAGTTATTCTGCCCAGTTTTATTTCTGTCAAGAATATTTTAAAAGCATATTAAAATTGCAAAACTAGAATATAACAGTTCCATTTTCTAATTCATTAACTTCACATAGATGAAAAAAACAGTAGCCTTTTTTAGAAGAGTCTTGGTTCTGCATTATGATTTTGGTTTTCAGGTTGTTTCTCCTCATTTGGACTACAAGTGGGTTGTCTTTGTTAAATATGTCTGTGGTGGAAGAAGTAGATTTGCATGTTCATTCTGAATTTGGTATAATTCATTTGACTCTGCTTGCCCTCATGTGCTTCACAGATTTCAATAGTTGTGATAGTGCTTCCTCTCTGATAAGGTCTCCATTGCCTCATCGTGAGAGGTATTGATTCATTGTTTGAATAGCTTGCTGCTTTTAAAAGAGAAACTTTCTTTATTCTCAGAACAGCACCAAAAAAAAAAATGTTTCTTTATAGAATGTATTAAGCAGAGACAAACCAGAGAAGATTAGCCAAGAATTTGCCTGTTCTGATTGCACACAAACTATCTGTGTGCACCGATATATGTGTAAGATGCAGGATGGTGCTGTTTCCTTCTGCAGTTCCTCCCTTGTACAGTCTTCTTGGCATCTGCAGTCCATCCTCTGATCAGCAGTGCACAGCAGGTAGCAGCCCACTTCAGCCTGCCACTTTCCCTACACTGTAGGGCAATGTGGTGATGCTCTGCTTTACGAAATTCTTAGTGCTGTGTTTAGGCTTCATGATGGAGTGCCTTATGTGTTTGTTAGGTGAGTGGAAAGGCCCAGTCCACTGAAGTTGTTTGGTCCTCAGGAATGAAGCTTGCCTACCGTGTTAACAAAGAAAAGGATAGGAAAGCCTTGGGCATCCTTTCATATTGAAACAATGGACCACTTGACTATCAAATGATCATATCAGATAAGCGAAGATGAGATTGAGGTGGCCAGCAAGGGCTGTCTCTGGTACTTTTAGCTCATCTGTAGATCTGTTTGTAGCTTGGAACATGGAGAACAGGGGACCAGTTAAGATTTTGTCCCTAGCAGCCTGGGGGGCAGGGGCGGGTGGGGGTGGGGTGCGTACTTGATTGTTGTCACAGCCCCCAAATCTTCCCATCATCAAAATGATCTGAAAACTAATTCTAGAGCAAATGTTTGACCCATAATCCTGCATATATAGTTGAGATAAAGTTTGTTTTAGCCAAATATATGGGAATTCCTTTGCATTACTTTCACACTCCAACAGAGAGTAGATTCCCTCCAAATCAGGTTTAAAATAGTGTTTCCCAGAGGGCATCACTTCAGTAATGCAGAGTAGATTTATCACCTTTATGTGGGCTGCTTTGAAAGTGTGTAATTCAAGCCAAAATCAGAGTTGGGAACTGTACATGCTAGTGCTCACTGCCTTCTGAACTACATGGCAAATCATTTTGCCACCCGGAATAAGCAAGTTTACAATTGGTTTTCTCTGAGGTAATGGGAGGATTGGTGACACTGTCCTAGGAAGACATTTGGCACAGAAGCATACTTGGATCTTTCCTAAAGGACATGCGCTTGTCCAGCATTTGTCCAGCCAAAACCCTTGTTTCTCTAGTTTAAAACTTAAATTTATTTCCTCTGAGGTAGTTTTCTATATGAACAAAATTATTAAAACCTATTATTTTAAGAATCATATATTAAATAGTAAGAACTTAATATTACTGCTCTGAGTGTCATTTAGCAGAAAGAAAACAAATCTGTTGCAAAGGCTGCTGCTCTAATACAAGTATTAATATTTGCGGTGGCAAGAGTAGCCTGGAGTAGTATCCCACTAGTTGAGATAAGATTCCCTTTCCACTTCTGTTCATATCAAAGCAATGTAGAACTATAGACTGGGGAGTGAGGCCCAGGAAATAAACTTAAATTTTATTAGTAGTTGCAGGCCAAAAGCCTGTCACATTTTGTTATATCTCCCTAAGTCCTGTGTTTTTTGTTTTTTTTTTTTTGTCTAGAATAGTCTCTGAGCTGCTTGTCTGAAGATCTTTTACAAAGAACACCAACGAGAAGACCTTATAGGAAGTAAAATGTTTTTCAAAGGGAATAGTGCTGCTTAAGAGTACATAAATATCTGAACAAACAGGCAATGAACAGCATATAATTCTGCACATTACGCTGCAGCATTAAATATATATATTAGTAAGGTAGCAGATGCTGTAGTTGTGGAATTGCCATGTAAAGTAGCAGTCTTTAGCAGCAGGGTGCTGCTCTGTGTGAGACTCCTTCACATGTAATGAATAGCTAATTTCAGCTCTATAGTCCACAAGAGACCTGAGGGGATCAGGGAGGGGTAGAGCGTTCCAGCAACCAAAACCAGCAGGATGTGCCAAGATGTGCTTTTAATAGAGCAACATTTCTGAGCTCTTGGGGGTGAAATCATAAAGAGGGATGCTGCCGTGGTTTAACCCCAGCCAACAACTAAGCCCTACAGAGCTGTTTGCTCACTCCTCCCTGGTGGGATAAGGAAAGAGAATTAGAAGGGTGGAAGTGAGAAGACTCATGGGTTGAGATAAAGATAGTTTAATAGGGAAAGCAAAAGCTGTGCACACAAGCAAAGCAAGGAATTCATTCACCACTGCCCATGGGCAGGGAGGTGTTCAGCCATACGCAGGAAAGCAGGGCTCCATCACATGTGATGGTTACCTGTGAACACAAGCTCCCTTATTCTGTCCTACCCTTCATCCCCCTTCCACTCATTTTATAAGCTGAGCACGATGCCGTGTGGTCTGGAATATCCCTGTGGTCAGTTAGAATCAGCTGTCCTGGCTGTGCCCCTCCTAACTAACTCCTTGTGCACCTGCAGCCCACTTGTTGATGCAGGAGTGTGAGAAGCAGAAAAGGCCTTGGCTCTGTGTAAGCACTGCTCAGCAATAATGAAAATATCCTAGCACAGGGTCTCCAGCAGAAATCCAAAACACAGCTCTGTATCAGGTACTGTGAAGAAATTTGACTGTGCTAGGAAAAAACAGCTCAGATGCTTAGCTGTTGCTTTGCATTCTGGTTATATCTGTTGGTATTTGTGTTCCACTGCTCTCTATCATTTTGTATTTGTAAGGATGACCCTGGAAAGTACAGGTCGGTCAGCCTGACTGCGGTGCCCAGGAAGGTCTTCGAGCAGGTAACCCTAATCCTAAGTGAGATGATAAAGCACTTGCAGGAAAGTGGGGGGGGGGGGGGATATCAGGCTCTGCCAGCACAGGTTCATGAAGGGCAGGTCCTGCTTAACCAACCTGATCTCCTTCTGCAATAAGGTGACCCTCCCGGTTGATGAGGGAAAGGCTGTGGACATTGTCTGTTTGGAAAGTATTTGACCGTGTCTCCTACAGCAGCAGAGAAACTGTCTGCTCGTGGCCTGCATATATGGATTCTTCACTAGGCTCAAACTGACTGGATGGCTGAGTCCAACAGGTGGTGGTAAATAATATCAGATTGAGTTGGTGACTGGTCCCTAGTGGTGTCCCTCAGGGGTCGGTGTTAGGGCCAGTTTTACTTACTGTCTTCATTGATGTCTGGATGAGGGGCTGCTATGAGGTCTCCATGCAGCTTCTCTTATCCAGACTGAACAGCCCCAACTTCCCAGCCTGTCTTCATACACAAGGTGCTCCAGCCCCTGATCATCCTTGTGACCTCCTCTGGACTTGTTCCAACAGTTCTATGTCCTTTCATGTTGAGGACACCAAAACTGCACACAGTCCTCCAAGTGAGGTCTCACGAGAGTAGAGCAGAGAGGCAGGATCACCTCCTTTGACCTGCTGGTCGTGCTTCTTTTGATGTAGCCCAGGATACGGTTGGCTTTCTGGGCTACAAGTGCACACTGCAGCAGGCTCATGTTCAGTTTCTCATCGACCAACACCCCCAGATTCTTTTCCGCAGGGTGGCTCTGCATCTCTTCTCTGCCCAACCTGTAGCTGTGCCTGGGATTGCCCTGATCCAAGTGTGTAGGACGTTGCACTTTGCTTTTGTGGAACTTCGTTAGGTTGGCATTGGCCACGTCTCAATGTCCAGGTCTCTCTGGATGGCATTCCTTCCCTCCAGTGTATCAACTGAACCAAAAGCACACGTGAGAATTGACATTGAAAAGGTGAGCAATGTTTTCCCTCATCCCTCTTTTAGGTGAGGATACTTGTTGATCAAATTAACGTATGTCACAGATGGGAAGAATCAGCTAGCAGCTGAATCTGGCACCTACACACCCCATGGACATTGTCTTGTGAGAGGCTAGAACTAAGAATTTCCTTGCGGAGACAAGGGTTTTTTGATGAGTAAGCACAGGCCAACAATCTTTTGGTATTCCATGTTCATTACCAATATAAGTATGTATTTTAAAAATATTTACAAAACTAGTTAGTGCGCTATTCAAATATTTGCATAGGAAAGTGGCCCTGTTTAACTTTAACACATTCTCATTGCTTGTTAAGACGAAATGGGGTTTGTGTATCTGAACTTAAAAGACTTGCTTGGTAAACTTAAGTGCCAGAGGTATCACATAGATATGTGCCACTGAGGTTCAGACTGCAGACAGGAAAGGCAGATTGCTAAGGAAATGGCTGATAACATTTTGTCATGGTTTAAGCCCAGCCGGTAACTCAGAACCACACAGCCGCTCTCTCACTCCCCTCTTTCTTCCTCCCCCAGCTCCCACAGGGATGGGGAGGAGAATCAAAAGAATGTAAATCCCATGGGTTGAGATAAGAGCAGTCCAGTAACTAAGGTGTAACACAAACCCACAACTGCTACCACTGATAGTAATAATGATAGTGGAAATAACAAGGGAAGAGAATACAACCACTCACAACCCACTGACCGATACCCAGACTGCAGAATGCCTCAACATGTCTCTTGAGGCAAGGGTGAACAGTGGACCAGATTATACACCGTGCGCCATGGTGCCGGACCTCCTGCAGCAAGTGTCTGAGCTGCCGGAGACTATCAACAGACTAAGAGACATCAAGAAAGCTGAGAGGAAGCCAGTCTGCTGGCTCCAAGCCTGAACTGTGCAGGGGCCACAGGCATCCCTCCTGTGGAAGGAGGGAGGAAGGAGGATATTAATCCAGGAGATCGTGAGCAACAAAAAGAGGAGGAACAGGACAAAAGAAAGCAAGGCGCTTCCTCCAAAGCCCAGGATCCCCTCACAGAACCCCTGCACATCTCTGCCGAGGGCTAACAAGGAACCGCCCACCACATCAGAGGAACAACTGCTGCCACACCAACTAAGAAGATTGCTACTAGTGAATCCAGGAAAAAGCAGCAAGTAATAGTAACAGACCTCAATGTCTCTCTTGTAGCGAGGGGCCCAGAACTGAACACAGGATTGGAGGTGTGGCCTCACCAGTGCCCAGTACAGGGGATGATCAATGCCCTGGCACTGCTGCCACACTATTGCTGATACAGGCCAGGATGCTGTTGGTCTCTTGGCTGCCTGGGCACAGGCTGGATCATATTCAGCCATTTCCTCATCAACCAGATGGGTCACCTTATCGTAGATCAGGTTGGTCAAGCAGGACCTACCCTTCATGAAACTTTGCTCAATGTGCCAAATCCCCCTGGTTTTCCTGCATGTGCTTTATTATCTCTGATTATCATCTCACTTAGGATAAACTGGGCCACAACCTTCACAGCACCGCAGTCAGGCTGGCTGACCTGTATTTTCCAGGGTCATCCTTCCAAATACAAAATGAAAGATACCAGTGTTGTGTTGTGGTTTAAGCCCAGCCAGTAACTCAGAACCATGCAGCCACTCGCTCGCTCCCCACCCCGCGTGGGAATGGGGAGGAAAATCAAAAGAATAAACTCCCGTGGGTTGAGGTAAGAGCAGTCCAGTAACTAAGGTATAACACAAACCCGCAACTGCTACCACCAAGAATAATAATGATAAGGGAAATAACAAGGGAAGAGAATACAACCACTCACCTCCCGCTGCCCGATGCCCAGCCGGACCTGAGCAGCTCTCTGGGCCTTCCAGGTAACTGCCCCCAGTTTATATAGCGGGCATGACGTGCTGTAGTATGGAATACCCCTTTGGCTACTTCAGGTCAGGTGTCCTGTCTCTGCTTCCCCCCGGCTTCCCCTCCTCCCAGGCAGAGCATGAGACTCAGAAAGTCCTTGGTCAGAGTAATCATTACTGGGCAACAACTACAAACATCGGTGTTTTCAGCGGTGTTCCCAGGCTGAAAGTCAAAAACACAGCAGTGCACCAACTACTAAGGAGAAAAACAACTGCTACGGCTGAACGCAGGACAGTATCCACCCCTTATTCCACACCACTCATGTCATGCTCAGATCCCACATTTTTCAGTATACCATCACTCTTTGTCTCATATATATATATTGTCCAGGGTCATCATATATATATATATATATATATATATATACACACACACACACATCCACCCACACAGAGAGAGGTATCATTCCTTAGTGCATGGACCAATCCCTATAAAGCTGTTGAGTTCATCCAGTCCATGATGTCAGGCTCCATCTCTTATAACAGTCATTCAGAACAGGAGAGACGGTGTGCAGTGTTGGGTTGTTGCCTGCTGATGACACCGCGGAACTCGTCCGGTCACTGCTGAGCTTGTCTGGTTTCATCAAAGTTCATTTTTTGTTGGCATGATGGTCCAGGGCCAGTCGCTGGTGACCTGAAGACATCTGGCTAGTGGGCTATAAAAGTGTTCCGTAGCAGGCAACAACATACAGTCGAGTTCATTGGCTGTTTTCCCCTAAACTCAAATCCCCTTGAGGTACACACTGGACTTCACCATCTTCCCACATTACCCACCAAGGATATCCGGGTGCCTGAGCAAAAGCAATCCCACGAGTGGGTTTACCTTTACCTGAAGCAGGAGTAACCCAAACTGTCTTCCCCAGCAAATTCTTTACGTGCACCGCAGGAACTTTATCCCCTTCTACAGTATGTGAAAGTTCTGACTTGGGCTGGGTCAGCCCTGTTGGCAGATCCTCTGGTATTGACCAACAGGTAGCCTTTGGTAAATGTGTATCCCAATGTTTTAAAGTCCCACCATCCATTGCTCTCAGTGTAGTTTTTAACAGCCCATTGTACCGTTCGATTTTCCCAGAGGCTGGTGCATGGCAGGGGATGTGATATACCCACTCAAGGCCATGCCCTTTGGCCCAACTGTCTATAAGGCTGTTCTAGAAATGAGCCCCCTTGTCTGACTCAATTCTCTCTGGGGTGCCGTGTCACCACAAAATCTGTTTCTCAAGGCCCAGGACAGTGTTCTGGGCAGTGACGTGGGGCACAGCATATGTTTCCAGCCATCCGGTGGGTGCTTCCACCATGGTATGCACCTGGCGCTTGTCTCGGCGGTTTGGTGGCAGTGTGATACAGTCAATCTGCCAGGCCTCCCCGTATTTGTACTTCAGCCATCATCCTCCATACCAAAGAGGCTTTAACCGTTTAGCTTGTTTAATTGCAGCACATGTTTCACACTCATGAATAACCCGGGCAATAGTGTCCATTGTTAAGTCCACCCCTCGATCACAAGCCCATCTATATGTTGCATCTTGGTCCTGATGGCCTGAGGTGTCATGGGCCCACCGGGACAAAAATAATTCACCCTTATGTTGCCAATCTAATTCCATCTCAGCCACTTCAGTCTTACCAGCTTTATCCACTTGTTGGCTGTTCTGGTGTTCCTCAGTGGCCTGACTCTTGGGTACGTGAGCATCTACATGGCGTACCTTCACCACCAGGTTCTGCACCCAGGCAGTGATATCTTGCCACAGTGCAGCAGCCCAGATGGGTTTACCTCTGCGTTGCAGTTGCTCTGCTTCCAGTGTTGCAACCACCCCACAGGGCATTTGCCACCATCCGTGAGTCAGTATAGAGGTAAAGTACTGACCACTTTTCTCGTTCAGCAATGTCCAAAGATGGATGGCTTTCACCTCGGCAAACTGACTCTATTCACCCTCTCTTTAAGCACTTTCTGCAACATGTCATTTTGGATTCCATACAGCTGCCTTCCATCTCCGATGCTTTCCCACAATACAGCAGGACCCATCAGTAAACAGGGCATACTGCTTTTCACTCTCTGCCAGTTTATTATATTTCTCTTTTTTATTATGTATTATTTATATAATTATTTAATATATAATATATATAATTAATATAATATATATTATATATATTTATAATATACGATATTTTTATCTATATATTCCTCTTATTATTATATCTGGCCTCTTCAGCATGCATCACCTGCTGCCCTGGTGACATTCCAAAATCTTTGCCCTCTGGGCAGCCCATGGTGACTTCTAGAATGCCTGGAAACCTGGGATTTCCTGTTTGAGGCCATTGTGTACTTAGTACAGCCCACTTACTCCATGTAGCACGGGTTTACCTCTGCAGTGCCAGTTTCTGCAACTTGCCCTTGAGGATTCCATACAGCTGCCTTCTGTCTCCGACGCTTTTCCACAATACAGCAGGACCCATCAGTAAACAAGGCGTACTGCTTTTCACTCTCTGACAGTTGATTATATTCCTCTCTATTATTATGTATTATTTATATAATATATATAATGTATTATATATTATATAATATATATTTATAATATTTATATATTATTTTTATATATATTCCTCTCATTATTATATGTGGCCTCTTCAGCACGCATCACCTGCTGCCCTGGTGACATTCCAAAATCTTTGCCCTCTGGCCAGCCCATGATGACTTCTAGAATGCCTGGACAACTGGGAATTCCTACTCGAGCTCATTGTGTAATTAGTGCAGCCCACTTACTCCATGCAGAATGAGTTTCGTGATGTGTAGAGGAGACCCTGCCTTTGAACATCCAGCCCAGCATGGGCCACCGGGGCGCCAGGAGGAGCTGTGTTTCTGTGCCAATCACTTCCAAAGCAGCTCGAACCCCTTCATAGGCTGCCAGTATCTCTTTCTCAGTTGGGGTATAGCTGGCCTCAAATCCTTTGTATCCCCGACTCCAAAAGCCGAGGGGTCGACCTCGAGTCTCCCCTGGAGCTTTCTGCCAGAGGCTCCAGGTAGGACCGTTCTCCCCAGCTGCAGTGTACAGCACATTTTTTACATCTGGCTCGGTCCGGACTGGTCCAAGGGCCACTGCATGAACTATCTCGCGTTTAATTTGCTCAAAGGCTTGTTGTTGCTCAGGGCCCCATTTAAAATCATTCTTCTTCCGGGTCACATGATAGAGAGGGCTTATAATCGAACTGTAATTTGGGCACCCAAGAAAGCTTGTGTTTCTTTCTCATTAGGTGGTGGAGACATTGATGCTGCCTTGTTGATCACATCTGTGGGGATCTGGTGAAATCCATCTTGTCACTTTATTCCCAAAAATTGAATCTCCTGTGCAGGTCCTTTAACCTTACTCCGTTTTATGGCAAAACTGGCTTTCAGCAGGATTTGGATTATTTTCCTCCCTTTCTCAAAGACTTCTTCCGCTGTATCGCCCCACACGATAATGTCATCAATGTATTGCAGGTGTTCTGGAGCTTGCCCCTGTTCCAGTGCAGTCTGGATCAGTCCATGGCAGATGGTAGGGCTGTGTTTCCACCCCTGCGGCAGTCGGTTCCAAGTGTGCTGGACGCCTCTCCAAGTAAAAGCGAACTGTGGCCTGCACTCTGCTGCCAAAGGAATTGAGAAAAATGCATAGACAATATCAGCTGTGGCATACCGCTTGGCTGCCTTTGACTCTAGTTCATACTGAAGTTCTAGCACGTCCGGTACGGCAGCACTCGGTGGTGGTGTGACTTCATTCAGGCCATGATAGTCTACTGTTAGTCTCCACTCTCCGTTAGACTTTCACACTGGCCACATGGCGCTATTAAAGGGTGGGCGGCTACTGCGGATCACTCCTTGCCTCTCCAGTCTATGGAACAGCCTGTGGCTGGGAATCAGGGAGTCTCGGTTGGTGCAATATTGCCACCAGTGCACTGCTGTGGTCATGGTTGGCACTTGTTGTTCTTTGACCTTCAGCAACCCCACAACAGAAGGATCCTATGAGAGACCAGGCAAGGTGAACAGCTGCCCAATTTCCTCTGTCTCTAAAGCAGCAACACCAAAAGCCCATCGGTACCCTCCTAGGTCTTTAAAGTACCCTCTCCTGAGGTAGTCTATGCCAAGGATTCATGGAGCCTCTGGACCAGTCACAATGGAGTGCTTTTGCCACTTCCTCCCAGTCAGGCTGATTTCAGCCTCCAGGACAGTCAACTCTTGGGATCCTCTTGTCACTCCAGAAATATGTATGGGTTTCACCCCTTGACAGCTTGATGGCATCAGGGTACACTGTGCACCGGTATCTGCCACACCCTTATACTTTTGCGGGACTGATGTGCCAGGCCATCTGATTCACACAGTCCGGTAAATCCGATTGTCTCCTACCTCCACCTGGCTGGAGGCAGGGCCCCTCTAACAGTGGTCACAACATTGGTCACTTTTGTCTTGTAGACAGAGATGAGTCTTCTTTATCATAGGAGCTGGAGTCAAATCAGCTCTTCCACTCCATCTGGGAACCTGCTCACCAGAGACTGAAGCCGCAGCTTTCATGGGATGGTCATCCTTGACCTTTGTTCTCCTCTTCAATTTATGCACCCGTTCCTCCAGAGCTCAGGTAGGTTTTCCATCCCACTTCCTCATGTCTTCTCCGTGATCCTTCAGGTAAAACCATAGGGTGGCCTGTGGCTTATACCTCTCATACCTTCTCTCTCGAGCAGTAGGATGCCTTTTACTAATAGCTGAGACATGGACTGGTACGCGTGGGGAGCTGGATAGATCAGATAGATCGGACAGATCGTCTCACAGCTGTTTGAACTCCTGGGACAGCCTTTCCGCAGCTGAAATGATGGAAGGGGTGAGACTATCTTTGAACTCTTGGAGTTGATGAATCATTTCATCCACTGTTGGTGGTACTATGTCATTCCAGGTTATTGCTTCCAGTGAATGGGCACACGATGATGGTGCACTCCATGTAAATTTCCGCCACATGGGTCGCGTGCATTCGACTTCGTTGGGATCTATGGGTGCATCCCTGGCATCTGGCCTGCGATAGATCATCTCTACAATGGTTGATTCCCTCAGAGACTGGATGCCTTCGTCTAAAGTAGTCCACTTGGCCGAACGACACGTAACGTAGTCCTTGTACGGGAACCTTCCTTTCATAGCTGCCAAGAGCCGCCTCCAAAGGCTGAGGGACTGTTTTTCTTTTGCAATTGCTTTGTCAATTCCCCCTTCCCTAGCAAGTGATCCCAGCTGCTTGGCTTCCCTGCCTTCTAGATCGTGACCATCGGCCCCGTTGTCCCAGCATCGGAGCATCCAGGTGCTGATGTGCCTCCCTGGATGACAGGTAAAATCTTTTTACATATTCCATAGCTCGGTTGATGTCCGGGGTTGAGAAGTCACCTCTTCTTCCTCTGATCCACATGACAGTAACTCTTGTTTGGATGCTGTCCCGTGTAGTAAGTGCATTGGTGCTTCATCTTTCTTCACTATACAGGTTGCTTTTTGTGCCTCTTGTTTGCTTGTCCCCTTGAGCACAGCGGCAACCTGTATCGGCACAAATGGGTCCTCTTGGTTTAGCTGCAGTGATTGTCACTGTGGTTGGAATGTCGGGTTGGTGCAGCCGCTGTGCTTGGGGGTTGAGTAGCACCACCATCTTCACTGTTTCTTGCTTTGCCATCAGATCCAGAGACCTTTTTTTCCCTTTGAAGGTGTTGGACGGTGTTGGACAGGGCTCTGTAAGCACAGGCCAAGCCCCAGCATGTTGCCATGATTTGTCCCTCTCTGGTATGACCAGGATGACGACACACCTCATTTAAGTGTTTTACTAAGTTTTCTGGATGTTGCACTTGTTCAGTGGTGAAGTTCCAAAGCACTGGAGGGGCCCACTGCAATAGACACTTGACCATCCTATCCCACACACCCTGCCACTCATGACTGTCCAGCCTCGGGGAAAATCTCTTGCTCCTCCTTTATAGTCATCTAACCCTAAACAAGACCCAAACCCGACTCTGCTGAACTTTCAAGATCAGACAAAATGGTCTTGGGTAAAACACACTCTGTATGTGTGCCAACATGGTGATCCTCATCGCAATCAGCAGGCAGGTCTCAAGGGTACCTAAAGGCCATTCAGAACCTTCAGAACTCTCAAATGATGCTGTAAACGGCCTGGTGGGGAGGCTGGGAAAGTAAGGGAATGTCTCCTTTATGGGTTGACCACCCGAGGAGGGAAAAAAAGATGTGTAATTGCTAAACACTTCCGTTATATACCTCGCAAAGTATAGAGGTGATGACCACACCTGGAAAGCACGACAGATCAGTTTCATGATCAATGAGTCTATTGTATTACAAGTCATTACCATAACGTACAGCAAAATAAGAACTTTAGCCCAAGCACCCCCAGCTGATAAACACTAAAACAGGAAACACAGGATGTAAGTAAGGTATGACATGTTGAAACTGTGAGATCAAGAGCAACAACTCCGAGAGCCAATATACCAACATTGTGATGAGTGACTGTTAATCCCAAACAGTGAATGCTTATCACAAATCTGATTAGACACACTCTGGTCAGATCTGTCGTTATCTCAACCCTTCGTGCCCCATGTTGGGATCCACAAAGAACTGTCATGGTTTAAGCCCAGCCGGTAACTCAGAACCATGCAGCCACTCGCTCGCTTCCCTCTTTCTTTTGCCCCCTGCTACCGGAGAGATGGGGAGGAGAATCAAAAGAATGTAACTCCCACGAGTTGAGATAAGAACAGCCCAGTGACTAAGGTATAACACAAACCCACAGCTGCTACCACCGGGAATAATAACAAGAAGGGAAATAACAGGGGAAGAGAATACAACCACTTGCCACCCGCCGACCGATACCCAGCCTGACGCAAGCAGTGATCTAAGCCTTTCAGGTAACTTCCCCCAGTTTATATACTGGGCATGATGTGCTGTGGTTTGGAATACCCCTTTGGCTACTTTGGGTCAGGTGTCCTGTCTCCGCTTCCTCCTGGCTTCCCCTCCTCCCAGGCAGAGCATGAGACTCACAAAGTCCTTGGTCAGAATAATCATTCCTGAGCAACAACTGAAAACATCGCTGTTGTCAGCATTGTTCCCAGGCTGAAAGTCAAAACCACAGAACTGCACCAGCTACTAAGAAGGAGAAAAATGACTGCTGCTGCTAAACCCAGGACATATTTGCAGCTCCTGATGTATGTCTCACTCCTTAACAGAGGAGGATATCTCCTGTTTCATTAAGTAAACAGTAAAAATCAGATGTGTGTAATAGTAATCCTTGGTATATAGTCTGATCTACCATGTTATCATGAAATATCTGCGCAAACTGTTTGTCACTATAAATGATAATATAAAAATATAAGGTATGATATAATGTCATAATATATATATAAGATAAAAATAAGAACTCATAGTGAACCTTCTCTAAGCATTACTTTTGCTAAACTGTTCTTTCCCTTTTCAGTGTATTGAACGGTGTATGGATTGATATTTTGGGGGGGAGGGGTGTGCAATTTTAAGTTTAAAAGGTGGACAACTCTGGCATAGGTACTTCATTTAAAGTCCTCTGCTGAGTGATAGTAGTGATGGCTTGCAGAAGGAGGTGGGGATTTTTGAGCAAGGGTATAAGTCTGTGAGCGGTAAGACTGAGATTAGTCTCTCTAGATACTTCAAATTTCTTGTGAACCATATGAAGTAGAAAGAAAATAGCTTTATATAAGGGGCCTGACTTTGAAGCATTTCAATTTATTTTGTTGAGACCTGGATATTAACAGCTTTTAAAGGCTCAGTTTTCATTTTGTGGTTCTTCATTATACACTGCAAACTAATTCATATGTAATCTTGTCTCTGTCTTGCTATTTAAGTGCAGTGTGACAACACAGCCTCAGGTAGGTGATGGTGGCATGATGTAATAGTCGAGTATGTTACTGAATTTAATCTTAATTTAATCTTAAAGCAGAAAACAGTGTTTAACCATAAGTAATAATAAGAATTGATGTTGGCATGATTCTTTCTCAGCTTTTCTGCCAGCAAAAAACACCCTCCATCTTTTCCTGCATCTGTTTCAGAGTTTGTATAAACACCTGTTTTTAATTTCAAGAACTTGGAATGTTCTTTTGTTTTTCCCGGTCGTCCAATTACGTTTATGTAGGGTACGGTAGAATTTAAGAGCATAGAACATTTCCTTATCACTAAAGGTAGACCTGTAGGCATGAGACCTGCCTTAAAAGGGCAGTTTAGTACTGCAAGACCAGTGTTTAGTTGGAGATAAGTAACAGACAACTTTGAGGCGCAGAAGTCAGCTGTGGGCTTAGACTTGTGGGTTGGGTTTCATGCTCATCAGCAAGCCTAACCCTTGACTATTTCAGTAGTAGGCAGCCAGAGCCTTACTTCATCATTTCAGGAAAGCAGCTTGTTTGGCTCACTGGTAGACAGAGAGACTTGCCATCCTTGAGGGTTTTGTCTTCTGACGGCTTGTTTTCGTGTCTACCCACACTGCACTGTAAAAATGAAATATATGATGGTGGTTTTGTAATTTTCCTTTTTCTCTGTTAAAAGGTAATTGTAAGGTGTTCCTTAGCTTGACAGTGAAAGTTAGAAATGTTGTATGTTACCAGATGTGTTTTTTGTTGGGGTCCTCAGTCTAATAGCTTAAGTACTGTAAAACTTGGTCTGGAGGCCAAACCACAGCATGATGAATTCCAGTAACTTGCTTAATATATCTAAATGACCAATTAGATTGTGTTTGGCTGTGTGCTTTGGCCTCTTGCCTTAGGTTGCTTGTTTTCTCTATCCTTGGAAGCTTTGCTTCTTTGATTACGCAGTTCTGTTCTTCCCTTCTCCCCGCTTTTCCAAACTTTTCATTATCTCGCTGTCTGGAAAGTTTGTTTTTGTGTGTGTGATGCATGAATTTAAAGAAAAATCTCGTGTTGCATTTTACAGTTCAACCCAACTGTTAATAGAGGCTTGGATAACATGTTATGTACTGACATACTATCCTAGAACCTGGTTAATAGTGAGTAGCTTGTTAAACTTCTGGGTGGTACAGGTTAGAAGTAAATACTAAAAATTTCTTGGCGCTGGCAAGTAAGAATGCCTTGCTCATTCAAGGAAAATTAGTGTATGGCTTTAGAGGAAGGAGTGGGCTTCTCAATTATATCTTTAGGGAAATTGCATATTGAAATTAACCTGCATTGTTTGAGGAGCAGCCATGTATGCTGAACATGCTAGCATTGGCTTTCTGTGTTTGGAAAGAGGTGGTGCATGTCTGTATCGCAAGACTTATCAGCCAGTTTTGACAATGGGGTGCACCAGCCATGACTATTGTGTATTGATTTGATTTCATCAAGTGATAATTGGAACAGCAAGAAGTGAATTAGTGTAGCAACAGTATGGAAAAAACGTGAACCACAAGAGCCTAATTTCATACCATATAATCACTTGTATGGGTTTAGGCTGTGTGCCAGTGTGTTTTGCTGTATAATGTAAGTGATCTTTGCATGACTTTTTATAATGCTTTTATTCTTGTCACAGTAGTTTTTTGGAATTTCAGCCTGTGTTTGGGGCTCCACTGCAGTTTGTCCTAGACAGGTAGAAAAAAGGTGCTTTCCCCAGTGTTGACTTCAGCCATGCAAGGGTGATTCACTTGTGATGGTGTTTTTTTAGACTTTCATCCTGGAACTCTGTCAACAGTATGGTTTTAGTGGCTTTTTTCTCTCTTGCTTTGTCAGGAAATGCTATGTCATACTTCATTATTTTTGCTGGAATCTCTTGTAGTGCTCTGGTGACCAGAGAAAGTTGCTGAAAACATTTATCTTGTAAGATTTACTATATAAAATGAACTGAACCCTTCCTAAAGTCCTATGTGGTGCTGGTTTTTTCTGCACTTTAAAGCTTCTTTTTCTCTTTTTAATTCCACTTTGATTACCAAAAAAAAAAAAAACCAGTTCCGTGAACATCCTGACTCTTGCAGTAATACAGAAACACTTGCTAAAAACTTAAAGCAACAAAACCATTTTATAAATGCTAAGAATTAAGTCTTTGTGAATATTTAGTATACAAGTGGAACAATAGAATCATGGCCATAAAGAAAGGGTCTCTCGTACTTTCTGTGAGAGGTAATGCCATTTTTCATTTGGCATAAGTGCAGCATTGATATCTTCTTCTCCCTCTCCCCCTGCCCCCCAACAAAGGAAATTGATTTATCCCACAACCAGTAATGGAAATGGGAGTGGCAGTTTCCTCTTTTAGGCCAAGTGTAACATTTCCTGATGAAAGGTCAGTTTAGTTTCAAAATTAATATTGGCTTGTGCTTTTGCATAGTTCAAACTTGAACTGTTTGAGTGCAGTCTTAAATTACCCAATCAGTGAAATGTTTTCTGTTGTTGGAATGACTTAAACACCTTTTACTATGAGATGTCTGATGTACTGGGTTTTCTCAAACTGTAAGTATGGCTGTGGAAATCCACACTCTTTCCAGGAAGCTGTTGTTCCATAATCTTTTTAAAATCTCTTCCTGAGTTTATATTGGTGATTGCCTTTGTCTTCCTTTTTAGGATTTTACCCATTTCCCATTAAAAAGACACAGTGGGGTTTGATCAAGCCCTTATCAAGAGGATGAGAAAGCAGTTTTTCCTGATGATAAAGCAGTGTTATGAGTCCAGCAGGATGTAATTTTTAAAGGTTTTTCCTTCTTGCTTTCACATGTCTTCTTCTGTTCTGATGGCTGTGTTAGTTCAATTCAGTTTGTCTTTGAAAAACCATATAGACAACTGTTAAATCATACTTTATTTGTTAAAGAGGAGCAGTGTTGGAGTCTTACAAGGGCATTGTACAAATTAAATTGAAGATGAACCCTCACAGCGATGAAGTGATGCAGCCTGTGTAACATAAGCAAAGGACATGTGGTAGCAGCAACAGAGGTTGTGAAAAGAGCAGAAATCCGGTTGGACTGGCAGAGGGAAATTTTGAAAGGAAGAAAAGGTTAAAATATGGTTAAAAATATTCTTTCCCTCCTTTAAGAATGAGCAGGTTTTCTGCTAGAGGTTTTCTTCAGCCTCAGATAATTTGATTTCTGTTACTTCCTTTTGGTAGGGACAGAAGATTCTTAGTTGAAGGTAAGCTCTGTGTAATTGCATGTAGACATGCGATTTCTCGTCTTAGCAGTGAGAATGTAAATAGTAGCTCAAAGTTACCATGTTCTAGCTGTTTGACAGTCAAGGCATTTTTAAGTTGCTTTAAACAACTGCTAGTCTCTAAATATTTACTTTCATGACTGTAAGAGGAGCCTATTTCTTGTTGTATTGCTTTAAGGATATTTTAATGACAGCAGGAGGTTTAATCTGAGTTTGGTTTTGTTGCTCTTCCTCATTTGCAGTCATTTTCCCAATTATGATATCTATACTTGTGCTACAGCAAGTAAGCATAGTGCGTGCTGCAAAAGTGATGTGAAAATGAAGTAATAGTAAAGGCTGAAATGGCATTGGCTTGGGAGATAGATACCCTGACCTATGGGATGAATCTCTGCTGCCTGCTCCCTGCAGGAGGAAATGCCAGCTTCTACTCACTGTAGTAGAGAGAATTCCTGCTGAAAAGCTACCAACAAGTGTCTTTGCACTGATACCTGAAGACTGGTTGTAATCAGTCCTTGTTCCTGAGCACCCTCAGCATGTTCATGGGATGCAGATCCTTGCAGGCAGTTTGCACATCCTGCTGTCTCAGTCTGTTTCCTTTGCAAAAAAAGAGGGCCTGTGAAGTTCACCAGCACAGTGAAGATTTGTTTATCAAAATTTAAATGTGGATTAGTAATCTGACTTAACCTTTTGTTTCCAGCCTCTGTTACGGTTCAGTGTAAACTTGAGCCTGATGCTGGCTTACATTTGCATTCTATTACAACTCACTTAAACAGTTTACAGGTGAAATGGACAGTCTCAGCAGCATGGTTATCTAAAAGTTCAATTATTTTGGAGTGGCTCCACTTCTAGCAACATTCTTGCATGTTAATTACCCTTTTAACTTACCCTTCACTTTGAATTTACTTAGAATTTCTCTTCAGCACCAGTGTAGAATTTCATAGAATCGCAGAATGGTTTGGGCTGGAAAGAACCTTAAGATCATCTACTACCAGCACCCTTCTGTAGCTTGGGAAACCTCAAAACTACACCATGTTGCAAACGCTCTGACCATCTTTCACCTTGAGAGTGAAATCATAAAGGGGGATGCCGTAGTATTTTAACCCCAGACAGCAAGTAAGCCCCACAGATCTGCTTAATCATTCCTCCTTGGTGAGGAGAGGAGGAGAGAGAATCAGAAGGATAAGGTGAGAAGACTTGTATGTTCAGATAATGATAGTTTCATAGGGCTCTGTCACGTGTGGTGGTTACCTGGGAAGGCAGACACCCTCATTCTGTACTACTCTTCCTCCCCCTTCCACTTATTTTATAAGGTGAGCACGATGCCATGTGGTCTGGAATATCCCTGTGGTCAGTTAGAATCAGCTCTCCTGGCTGTGCCCCTCCTAACTAACCCCTTGTGCACCTGCAGCCCACTTGTTGATGCAGGAGTGTGAGAAGCAGAAAAGGCCTTGGCTCTGTGTAAGCACTGCTCAGCAATAATGAAAATATCCTTGAAATATGCACAGGGTCTCCAGCAGAAATCCAAAACACAGCTCTGTATCAGGTACTGTGAAGAAATTTGACTGTGCTAGGAAAAAACAGCTCAGAGACTTAGCTGTTGTTTTGCGTTCTGTTCGTATCTGTTGGTATTTGTGTTCCACTGTGTCCTGGGTTTAGCAGCAGCAGTCATTTTTCTCCTTCTTAGTAGCTGGTGCAGTTCTGTGGTTTTGACTTTCAGCCTGGGAACAATGCTGATAACAGCGATGTTTTCAGTTGTTGCTCAGGAATGATTATTCTGACCAAGGACTTTGTGAGTCTCATGCTCTGCCTGGGAGGAGGGGAAGCCAGGAGGAAGCGGAGACAGGACACCTGACCCAAAGTAGCCAAAGGGGTATTCCAAACCACAGCACGTCATGCCCAGTATATAAACTGGGGGAAGTTACCTGAAAGGCTTAGATCACTGCTTGCGTCAGGCTGGGTATCGGTCGGCGGGTGGCAAGTGGTTGTATTCTCTTCCCCTGTTATTTCCCTTGTTATTATTCCCGGTGGTAGCAGCTGTGGGTTTGTGTTATACCTTAGTCACTGGGCTGTTCTTATCTCAACTCGTGGGAGTTACATTCTTTTGATTCTCCTCCCCATCTCTCCGGTAGCAGGGGGCAAAAGAAAGAGGGAAGCGAGCGAGTGGCTGCATGGTTCTGAGTTACCGGCTGGGCTTAAACCATGACAGTTCTTTGTGGATCCCAACATGGGGCACGAAGGGTTGAGATAACGACAGATCTGACCAGAGTGTGTCTAATCAGATTTGTGATAAGCATTCACTGTTTGGGATTAACAGTCACTCATCACAATGTTGGTATATTGGCTCTCGGAGTTGTTGCTCTTGATCTCACAGTTTCAACATGTCATACCTTACTTACATCCTGTGTTTCCTGTTTTAGTGTTTATCAGCTGGGGGTGCTTGGGCTAAAGTTCTTATTTTGCTGTACGTTATGGTAATGACTTGTAATACAATAGACTCATTGATCATGAAACTGATCTGTCGTGCTTTCCAGGTGTGGTCATCACCTCTATACTTTGCGAGGTATATAACGGAAGTGTTTAGCAATTACACATCTTTTTTTCCCTCCTCGGGTGGTCAACCCATAAAGGAGACATTCCCTTACTTTCCCAGCCTCCCCACCAGGCCGTTTACAGCATCATTTGAGAGTTCTGAAGGTTCTGAATGGCCTTTAGGTACCCTTGAGACCTGCCTGCTGATTGCGATGAGGATCACCATGTTGGCACACATACAGAGTGTGTTTTACCCAAGACCATTTTGTCTGATCTTGAAAGTTCAGCAGAGTCGGGTTTGGGTCTTGTTTAGGGTTAGATGACTATAAAGGAGGAGCAAGAGATTTTCCCCGAGGCTGGACAGTCATGAGTGGCAGGGTGTGTGGGATAGGATGGTCAAGTGTCTATTGCAGTGGGCCCCTCCAGTGCTTTGGAACTTCACCACTGAACAAGTGCAACATCCAGAAAACTTAGTAAAACACTTAAATGAGGTGTGTCGTCATCCTGGTCATACCAGAGAGGGACAAATCATGGCAACATGCTGGGGCTTGGCCTGTGCTTACAGAGCCCTGTCCAACACCGTCCAACACCTTCAAAGGGAAAAAAAGGTCTCTGGATCTGATGGCAAAGCAAGAAACAGTGAAGATGGTGGTGCTACTCAACCCCCAAGCACAGCGGCTGCACCAACCCGACATTCCAACCACAGTGACAATCACTGCAGCTAAACCAAGAGGACCCATTTGTGCCGATACAGGTTGCCGCTGTGCTCAAGGGGACAAGCAAACAAGAGGCACAAAAAGCAACCTGTATAGTGAAGAAAGATGAAGCACCAATGCACTTACTACACGGGACAGCATCCAAACAAGAGTTACTGTCATGTGGATCAGAGGAAGAAGAGGTGACTTCTCAACCCCGGACATCAACCGAGCTATGGAATATGTAAAAAGATTTTACCTGTCATCCAGGGAGGCACATCAGCACCTGGATGCTCCGATGCTGGGACAACGGGGCCGATGGTCACGATCTAGAAGGCAGGGAAGCCAAGCAGCTGGGATCACTTGCTAGGGAAGGGGGAATTGACAAAGCAATTGCAAAAGAAAAACAGTCCCTCAGCCTTTGGAGGCGGCTCTTGGCAGCTATGAAAGGAAGGTTCCCGTACAAGGACTACGTTACGTGTCGTTCGGCCAAGTGGACTACTTTAGACGAAGGCATCCAGTCTCTGAGGGAATCAACCATTGTAGAGATGATCTATCGCAGGCCAGATGCCAGGGATGCACCCATAGATCCCAACGAAGTCGAATGCACGCGACCCATGTGGCGGAAATTTACATGGAGTGCACCATCATCGTGTGCCCATTCACTGGAAGCAATAACCTGGAATGACATAGTACCACCAACAGTGGATGAAATGATTCATCAACTCCAAGAGTTCAAAGATAGTCTCACCCCTTCCATCATTTCAGCTGCGGAAAGGCTGTCCCAGGAGTTCAAACAGCTGTGAGACGATCTGTCCGATCTATCTGATCTATCCAGCTCCCCACGCGTACCAGTCCATGTCTCAGCTATTAGTAAAAGGCATCCTACTGCTCGAGAGAGAAGGTATGAGAGGTATAAGCCACAGGCCACCCTATGGTTTTACCTGAAGGATCACGGAGAAGACATGAGGAAGTGGGATGGAAAACCTACCTGAGCTCTGGAGGAACGGGTGCATAAATTGAAGAGGAGAACAAAGGTCAAGGATGACCATCCCATGAAAGCTGCGGCTTCAGTCTCTGGTGAGCAGGTTCCCAGATGGAGTGGAAGAGCTGATTTGACTCCAGCTCCTATGATAAAGAAGACTCATCTCTGTCTACAAGACAAAAGTGACCAATGTTGTGACCACTGTTAGAGGGGCCCTGCCTCCAGCCAGGTGGAGGTAGGAGACAATCGGATTTACCGGACTGTGTGAATCAGATGGCCTGGCACATCAGTCCCGCAAAAGTATAAGGGTGTGGCAGATACCGGTGCACAGTGTACCCTGATGCCATCAAGCTGTCAAGGGGTGAAACCCATACATATTTCTGGAGTGACAAGAGGATCCCAAGAGTTGACTGTCCTGGAGGCTGAAATCAGCCTGACTGGGAGGAAGTGGCAAAAGCACTCCATTGTGACTGGTCCAGAGGCTCCATGAATCCTTGGCATAGACTACCTCAGGAGAGGGTACTTTAAAGACCTAGGAGGGTACCGATGGGCTTTTGGTGTTGCTGCTTTAGAGACAGAGGAAATTGGGCAGCTGTTCACCTTGCCTGGTCTCTCATAGGATCCTTCTGTTGTGGGGTTGCTGAAGGTCAAAGAACAACAAGTGCCAACCATGACCACAGCAGTGCACTGGTGGCAATATTGCACCAACCGAGACTCCCTGATTCCCAGCCACAGGCTGTTCCATAGACTGGAGAGGCAAGGAGTGATCCGCAGTAGCCGCCCACCCTTTAATAGCGCCATGTGGCCAGTGTGAAAGTCTAACGGAGAGTGGAGACTAACAGTAGACTGTCATGGCCTGAATGAAGTCACACCGCCATTGAGTGCTGCCGTACCGGACATGCTAGAACTTCAGTATGAACTAGAGTCAAAGGCAGCCAAGTGGTATGCCACAGCTGATATTGCTAACGCATTTTTCTCAATTCCTTTGGCAGCAGAGTGCAGGCCACAGTTTGCTTTTACTTGGAGGGGTGTCCAGTTCACTTGGAACCGACTGCCCCAGGGGTGGAAACACAGCCCTACCATCTGCCATGGACTGATCCAGACTGCACTGGAACAGGGGCAAGCTCCAGAACACCTGCAATACATTGATGACATTATTGTGTGGGGCGATACAGCGGAAGAAGTCTTTGAGAAAGGGAGGAAAATAATCCAAATCCTGCTGAAAGCCAGTTTTGCCATAAAACGGAGTAAGGTTAAAGGACCTGCACAGGAGATTCAATTTTTGGGAATAAAGTGACAAGATGGATTTCACCAGATCCCCACAGATGTGATCAACAAGGCAGCATCAATGTCTCCACCATCTAATGAGAAAGAAACACAAGCTTTCTTGGGTGCCCAAATTACAGTTCGATTATAAGCCCTCTCTATCATGTGACCCGGAAGAAGAATGATTTTAAATGGGGCCCTGAGCAACAACAAGCCTTTGAGCAAATTAAACGCGAGATAGTTCATGCAGTGGCCCTTGGACCAGTCCGGACCGAGCCAGATGTAAAAAACGTACTGTACACTGCAGCTGGGGAGAACGGTCCTACCTGGAGCCTCTGGCAGAAAGCTCCAGGGGAGACTCGAGGTCGACCCCTCGGCTTTTGGAGTCGGGGATACAAAGGATTTGAGGCCAGCTATACCCCAACTGAGAAAGAGATACTGGCAGCCTATGAAGGGGTTCGAGCTGCTTTGGAAGTGATTGGCACAGAAACACAGCTCCTCCTGGCGCCCCGGTGGCCCATGCTGGGCTGGATGTTCAAAGGCAGGGTCTCCTCTACACATCACGCAAGCGATGCTACATGGAGTAAGTGGGCTGCACTAATTACACAACGGGCTCGAACAGGAAATCCCAGTTGTCCAGGCATTCTAGAAGTCATCATGGGCTGGCCAGAGGGCAAAGATTTTGGAATGTCACCAGGGCAGCAGGTGATGCGTGCTGAAGAGGCCACATATAATAATGAGAGGAATATATATAAAAATAATATATAAATATTATAAATATATATTATATAATATATAATACATTATATATATTATATAAATAATACATAATAATAGAGAGGAATATAATCAACTGTCAGAGAGTGAAAAGCAGTACGCCTTGTTTACTGATGGGTCCTGCTGTATTGTGGAAAAGCGTCGGAGACAGAAGGCAGCTGTATGGAATCCTCAAGGGCAAGTTGCAGAAACTGGCACTGCAGAGGTAAACCCGTGCTACATGGAGTAAGTGGGCTGTACTAAGTACACAATGGCCTCAAACAGGAAATCCCAGGTTTCCAGGCATTCTAGAAGTCACCATGGGCTGCCCAGAGGGCAAAGATTTTGGAATGTCACCAGGGCAGCAGGTGATGCATGCTGAAGAGGCCACATATAATAATAAGAGGAATATATAGATAAAAATATCGTATATTATAAATATATATAATATATATTATATTAATTATATATATTATATATTAAATAATTATATAAATAATACATAATAAAAAAGAGAAATATAATAAACTGGCAGAGAGTGAAAAGCAGTATGCCCTGTTTACTGATGGGTCCTGCTGTATTGTGGGAAAGCATCGGAGATGGAAGGCAGCTGTATGGAATCCAAAATGACATGTTGCAGAAAGTGCTTAAAGAGAGGGTGAATAGAGTCAGTTTGCCGAGGTGAAAGCCATCCATCTTTGGACATTGCTGAACGAGAAAAGTGGTCAGTACTTTACCTCTATACTGACTCACGGATGGTGGCAAATGCCCTGTGGGGTGGTTGCAACACTGGAAGCAGAGCAACTGCAACGCAGAGGTAAACCCATCTGGGCTGCTGCACTGTGGCAAGATATCACTGCCTGGGTGCAGAACCTGGTGGTGAAGGTACGCCATGTAGATGCTCACGTACCCAAGAGTCAGGCCACTGAGGAACACCAGAACAGCCAACAAGTGGATAAAGCTGGTAAGACTGAAGTGGCTGAGATGGAATTAGATTGGCAACATAAGGGTGAATTATTTTTGGCCCGGTGGGCCCATGACACCTCAGGCCATCAGGACCAAGATGCAACATATAGATGGGCTTGTGATCGAGGGGTGGACTTAACAATGGACACTATTGCCCGGGTTATTCATGAGTGTGAAACATGTGCTGCAATTAAACAAGCTAAACGGTTAAAGCCTCTTTGGTATGGAGGATGATGGCTGAAGTACAAATACGGGGAGGCCTGGCAGATTGACTGTATCACACTGCCACCAAACCGCCGAGACAAGCGCCAGGTGCATACCATGGTGGAAGCACCCACCGGATGGCTGGAAACATATGCTGTGCCCCACGCCACTGCCCAGAACACTGTCCTGGGCCTTGAGAAACAGATTTTGTGGTGACACGGCACCCCAGAGAGAATTGAGTCAGACAAGGGGGCTCATTTCTAGAACAGCCTTATAGACAGTTGGGCCAAAGGGCATGGCCTTGAGTGGGTATATCACATCCCCTGCCATGCACCAGCCTCTGGGAAAATCGAACGGTACAATGGGCTGTTAAAAACTACACTGAGAGCAATGGATGGTGGGACTTTAAAACATTGGGATACACATTTACCAAAGGCTACCTGTTGGTCAATACCAGAGGATCTGCCAACAGGGCTGACCCAGCCCAAGTCAGAACTTTCACATACTGTAGAAGGGGATAAAGTTCCTGCGGTGCACGTAAAGAATTTGCTGGGGAAGACAGTTTGGGTTACTCCTGCTTCAGGTAAAGGTAAACCCACTCGTGGGATTGCTTTTGCTCAGGCACCCGGATATCCTTGGTGGGTAATGTGGGAAGATGGTGAAGTCCAGTGTGTACCTCAAGGGGATTTGAGTTTAGGGGAAAACAGCCAATGAACTCGACTGTATGTTGTTGCCTGCTACGGAACACTTTTATAGCCCACTAGCCAGATGTCTTCAGGTCACCAGCGACTGGCCCTGGACCATCATGCCAACAAAAAATGAACTTTGATGAAACCAGACGAGCTCAGCAGTGACCGGACGAGTTCCGCGGTGTCATCAGCAGGCAACAACCCAACACTGCACACCGTCTCTCCTGTTCTTAATGACTGTTACAAGAGATGGAGCCTGACATCATGGACTGGATGAACTCAACAGCTTTATAGGGATTGGTCCATGCACTAAGGAATGATACCTCTCTCTGTGTGGGTGGATGTGTGTGTGTGTGTATATATGTATATATATATATATATATATGATGACCCTGGACAATATATATATATGAGACAAAGAGTGATGGTATACTGAAAAATGTGGGATCTGAGCATGACATGAGTGGTGTGGAATAAGGGGTGGATACTGTCCTGCGTTCAGCCGTAGCAGTTGTTTTTCTCCTTAGTAGTTGGTGCACTGCTGTGTTTTTGACTTTCAGCCTGGGAACACCGCTGAAAACACCGATGTTTGTAGTTGTTGCCCAGTAATGATTACTCTGACCAAGGACTTTCTGAGTCTCATGCTCTGCCTGGGAGGAGGGGAAGCCGGGGGGAAGCAGAGACAGGACACCTGACCTGAAGTAGCCAAAGGGGTATTCCATACTACAGCACGTCATGCCCGCTATATAAACTGGGGGCAGTTACCTGGAAGGCCCAGAGAGCTGCTCAGGTCCGGCTGGGCATCGGGCAGCGGGAGGTGAGTGGTTGTATTCTCTTCCCTTGTTATTTCCCTTATCATTATTATTCTTGGTGGTAGCAGTTGCGGGTTTGTGTTATACCTTAGTTACTGGACTGCTCTTACCTCAACCCACGGGAGTTTATTCTTTTGATTTTCCTCCCCATTCCCACGCGGGGTGGGGAGCGAGCGAGTGGCTGCATGGTTCTGAGTTACTGGCTGGGCTTAAACCACAACACAACACTGGTATCTTTCATTTTGTATTTGGAAGGATGACCCTGGAAAATACAGGTCAGCCAGCCTGACTGCGGTGCTGTGAAGGTTGTGGCCCAGTTTATCCTAAGTGAGATGATAATCAGAGATAATAAAGCACATGCAGGAAAACCAGGGGGGATTTGGCACATTGAGCAAAGTTTCATGAAGGGTAGGTCCTGCTTGACCAACCTGATCTACGATAAGGTGACCCATCTGGTTGATGAGGAAATGGCTGAATATGATCCAGCTTGTGCCCAGGCAGCCAAGAGGCCAACAGCATCCTGGCCTGTATCAGCAATAGTGTGGCAGCAGTGCCAGGGCATTGATCATCCCCTGTACTGGGCACTGGTGAGGCCACACCTCCAATCCTGTGTTCAGTTCTGGGCCCCTCGCTACAAGAGAGACATTGAGGTCTGTTACTATTACTTGCTGCTTTTTCCTGGATTCACTAGTAGCAATCTTCTTAGTTGGTGTGGCAGCAGTTGTTCCTCTGATGTGGTGGGTGGTTCCTTGTTAGCCCTCGGCAGAGATGTGCAGGGGTTCTGTGAGGGGATCCTGGGCTTTGGAGGAAGCGCCTTGCTTTCTTTTGTCCTGTTCCTCCTCTTTTTGTTGCTCACGATCTCCTGGATTAATATCCTCCTTCCTCCCTCCTTCCACAGGAGGGATGCCTGTGGCCCCTGCACAGTTCAGGCTTGGAGCCAGCAGACTGGCTTCCTCTCAGCTTTCTTGATGTCTCTTAGTCTGTTGATAGTCTCCGGCAGCTCAGACACTTGCTGCAGGAGGTCCGGCACCATGGCGCACGGTGTAGAATCTGGTCCACTGTTCACCCTTGCCTCAAGAGACATGTTGAGGCATTCTGCAGTCTGAGATCTTGAGTTTTAATGACTTCCATTTCATACTGTTGCTGCAGGAAGCTGCTGTATGACAGATCCAGCCAGCTTCCTTCAGCTGAGACATCCTATTAAGTCTCTCTCCGAAGTTTGAGGCTTGCTATATTCCATGTGTCATAAATCATAAAATGTTATTTTGCCCACATTCTGCGCAGCTTCAGATTTTATGCACCATGCTTGATTTTTGTTTTAAATAGCTGTCATGATCTCTGTAGGGTATATTATTTAAAAAATTGTCATATATAAAAATAGATCTCCTGTCTGCTGTTGTCTCACAGTGAACTTTACTTTTCTACCCATCAGCATCAGGGTTTCCCGGCTCGCACTGAGATTTCTTGTTTTTCGTTTACTGGTGCTCTTATGGTATTCATCTGTACTGAGAGAGCTCTTGCAATATGTTGTCTCTTAACATAAAAGAGCAAGGTTTGTTTTAAACTGATGCCCTTTAGTCCCACCTCCCTCAAATTCTCCCCCTCCAAAACCACAGAATAAACCAAAACTAAAAAAACCACAAAACCCCCATACAAAACACAAACCTAAACCTAAAACAAGAGGACTAAGAAGGCTTGGAAGGGTTGTATACCTGGTAGAGGGTAGCTTGCAGACGTGGATTGATAGGCTTCTTGAGCTGACAGGAGTCAATCAGCATTCACATTTCTAGCAAATGTTTGTCACTATGCTGAACCTTTAGGTGAAGAGATTTGTCTGTTTCTGCTTTGTGAGACATAAGCATCCTTTACCATAGCCCCCTAGATCACAGTTGAGCATCACTGTGCTAGATATAAGAGTTCTATGTTACTGCTGTCCATAAGGTATTTTTTAAAACATATGTCTTACTTACACCTAGATTTTACCAGTTTTGCCTTTCCCACAATGGCAGTAATACAAACACCTAAGATCATAGTGACTATACACAAATGAGTTGGAGTGCTGATGACTTTCAGGTTTTATAGAGATGCGATTTGAAGCTGAGCAGTGCTGGTGATAATGTCATTCTGTAGTTCATATGGGGTTCTTGTGTCATGGGTTGCAGATACTTTAAGCACAGGAATAGCAGTGAAACACTGAGGGTCCCTTGAGGCTATGCTCGTGGTGTGCATGTTTTGTTCAGTGCCCCCACCCCAGACAGCATGAGCTCCTGCAGTCTGCATCTGTCTTAAAACAGTCTGGATCTTAATATGGCTGTTAAGCAGGGGACCACATTTTGCTGTGTTGTTTGGTGTTTGAACAGCCTTTCCTTCTCTTTAGGGAAGAGCAGTCTGAATGTATCCCATCAACAGTCATCTGTGAGCCCTGCTTGGACAACAGTCATAAGTGGCTGCTTTTGAAAAGCAGAGATGCGATCAAGCTTGGCTTGAGTGGTCAGTGGAGGCCTTTGCCTAATTAATGTAATTAATTGAACAGTTCTCAGATTTGAAGGTTTGGGCTGCTGAAGGAAGTCCTGGAAGACTCTTGTTTTTAAATGCAACTGTTGGGTTCAGAGTGTTGGAACACATAAACCTTGCTGTTGAAGTCTCAAGTGCTGTCACCGTTACAGCATGCATGTTCTTGGACATGCGCCAGCAGTAGTGAACTCTGTAATTGGCAGTGGAGTGTGTGTGTGGAGTTGGTTAATGCCACTTCCACTCTCAGTCTGGCTTGCAGAAGTCCCAAAATATCAAATTCTGACTACTGTCTTTATGAAAGGGAATCATGAAATCCAAGCAGTTCCTGTGCTAGTGTTTGTTTTGGTGCAGTGGTAATGCCAATTTGCTTCTAGGTTGTACTGCTCTCAAAACAAGCTCTTCTATAACCTGTGCATTCATTGCATACAGTAAACATCTTACAGGCTACTCTTGCTAATTCATTTTTTTTCCCACTCCTCGTTACCTTTGTGCCAGCATGTTTAAGGTGCTATAGGTAAATATTTTCCATTTTAAATCGGTGTTTTCTCTAGTTTATAAATAGGCTGTTAACATTAACTTCAAGCTCAGTGGTGGCATGCAAAGTTTTGACTTCATAGTAATTTCAAAGTGTATTGTTGATACGTTTTTAGAGTGTTCCAAAGTTCAGACAGAAATTAATGTAGGATACTACTTTGCTGTCTTAAAGGAAAACCACTTCTTAGAAGGCAAAATTTGAATGTGGTAAACATGGTTTAGACTTTTGCTTGTCTTGGGAAAAAATGCAACCACTGATCTAAGTTATGAAAAAATAGCTAATGGGCATAGTTGAAAACTAGTTTCCGTAAGCATTTCTTGTTCCTGTTTGGTAGGCAGGATGAAGCAGAGGTGTTTCTCACTGTACGCAGTGATTAGGTGTTTGCCAAGTAGTATAGTAATCTGAATTAGCCTGATAGGCCTGTGAGTTAATTTAAATGACTGTTAAAGATAGAGGTTATGATTCTCATTACCAGCATGCAGTTATGTAGTGGAAGGTTATCTACATAGGTCTTGCATGCTGAAGACTCCCCGGCTTCCACAACAAGCTCTTCCATTTCTTTCTCTATAAGTAACTTCATCTGCTGGTCTCTTTTTGTAAATATCAAACAGCTCATGCATTTTCCTGACTAGGGGTGTATGACTCTGTGTGTGTGTGTGTGTACATACATATATATATAGAGATATATTTATAATGTATAAATAGTTCTTGCAGACTACTTGAAAAAAGGGTCAGTGAATCAGTAAGAAGGAACACAGCCGTTTTCCAAATAGTTTTTTGGGGTATTTCCTAATTTTAGTATAATTTGTGCATAGTGGATGAGGCATGCATGGTGTTCTCAAAAGATACATGGCAGAAAGCTATCAAAAAGCACTGAGTTTCAAGCTTTAGGGTATTTCTGTAATCCAGTTCTGACATTTTTATATTTGCTGTAAAGTATAAACAATACCCAGTGCTGATGTATGGTTGCATTTCAATCAAAGCTTTCAATTTCAAGTGTGAACTTAGAATTTATTTTTTTTTTTTATTTTATTTTTTTTAACTTCTGGAATTCTTGACAGCACAGATACATTTTAAATGTGTGCAGTGCAGGTTTGCATTTTTAGATACATTTTATCAGATTATAGTATGTTCATAAGGATAGCTTGCTATTTAAGCTGGGGATGTGTTTATTTTGATGTCATGTTACTGGTATTTTTGAATAGGCAGCTAAAAAGTTTGAGAGTTTTTTTTGGGGGGGGGGAGGGAGTTGGTTTGGTTTGGTTTCTTATTATTACTCTTTTCAGACAAAGTTCACTCCATACTAGCTTGCTGTGCTGTTGAATGAATCACAAATTAATGTGGTTCCCTTTGAAGAGACCCTTTTTTAAATTTTTTTTTCCTGTATCTGCAGAAATATTTTAGAATTTTGAATTCTAAATTAATGAAATAAAAGAAACCATCAGTCTAAAATTTTAGATTTAATTACTATTTATGGTTAATTTAAAAGTTGTACCCTTATTTCCTTGAACCACAATATTCTATGATCTTGGCATAATATCCACACAGAGCCCCATCTCCCATACCCCCCAACATTTTACATGGCTTGTTCTGATAGTTTTTGTTCATTTTGCTCTGTATCTTCTTAAAACGTGTCTTTGTGCTTGGGTCCACGGAAGATGCCTTTTAGTACTGGCTGACAGTAGAAATGAAAAGTGTGTGAGATTTCACTGGCAATGCTTATCCCATTGGATTAGTGGGATTTGCTCTTTTAAAATTTGTTTTTGACTTGAATAACTAAAAGCTGACGTGCTGTTGCTTCTTTGCATGCCACTGTTATTTCTCCTTTTTAGTGCCTTAGCTTGAAGTCTTTGCTTTATTCTGAAGTTTTTTATTTTTCTTCTGTAACAAGCATATATACCTGTGCTGTCAAATACTACATTGTAGTAATGTGAATTTTCATTTATTGGGCAGCTTTACAGTCCCAGAATGTTTTTAGTTAATGGATTGGATGCTCTTAAACAGATTTTGGGAAAAATAGTTTTGTAAAATTCACTGACTTCTTAATGCTTTCCTCCTGATGGCAGTTTGGCCCAGCTCCCTTCCAAGAGTATAGTAGCTGAAAACACTTGTACTTTTCTCGTGGCTATTAAACAATCTTTGTGGTGTGTTTTGTTTGAGGTGTCGAACAGAAGCACAATCACTTTGTGAAAGAGCTTCATCTGGTACATTGTCTTAATGCTGCAGCCGCTTTTCCAAAGACATTTTTGCAGAACACAAAGCCTGCACGTGTGCATTGGAAATGTCAGCAGAGCTTGAATTACTGGTCACGTGCTGGTTTGAAAACAGTAAAACATTTCGATCTGCAGCAGCTGAAGGGAGAAGGTGAAGCATGCCTGCTCTATAAATAGCTTCCGTAGTGAACACACGCTTTTCTGACTGCAACTCTTTTGTTGTCTTTAGATAATGTTGAATGAGCTTTTTGTTGGAAAGTGAAGCATGAGTGTTCTTGGGGTCTTTTGAAGTGGATAAATATTTCCAGCAAAGGTTTATAATTGAGTAAAAGAGGAATTTTGCCTTTGAAGGGAAGGATCTATTTGGAGTGAGGTCATGAAGGTTTTAGCTGGAGACTTTCTGCTCCTTTGGATCCCTTAGTGAAATGTCATCATCTTTGAGACCCTTTGAGACTCTGGGCAGGTGATTCCTTTTGCCTTCTTCCAGGAGCATATAACATCACCCTTCTCAGCAGGATATAAATTAACCACTGGTGAAAGCTTTCTAACAAGTCACAGTGCGTCAGTGTTTTTTCCTGCTACTGCTTTTGTTCTTTTATATGGAGAACATTAGGTGGTTAGGTTAAAAAAGATTAAGGCTATGTCTGCAAGAGGGCGATAGCCATCCCTGTGGAGTACTCTGCAGTGTTAGTGGCCACGGAGAAGGTGTCATTTGACATCCAATAGGTTAAATTATAGGAACCCTACCAGGCCTTCTGAATTGAAACTTCCTGGATTGTTTTCTGTGGTGTGGTAAAATCTTCTTAGAGGTCATGTGTACTAGCAGCAATTTGTTTATTTAAAAGCACAAACAGAAAAGAAAAGGAAAATAGTGTTTCATAATTACCAGGTATAATACATCATTGCAGTATAGTTAATACAGTGCTTCCACATGTTAGCCTGCAAGGGCAGCTGATAGTTTTTGTTTAAAATCTCTGTACTTTAAGAAGGATAGGTGAGGTAACTTGTCTGTATTCGTGCTGTCATTGTTTAGACCAGGATCTGTATTTATAAATGTTGCTGCTTGTAACATGGATTCTCGAGTCATCTCAGTGGAGAAGGATGGGGAGCAGCGAGCTGTGTTTGTGTTTGAACAATGTCAGGACTCAAAGGCAGGCTTACTGTAAACACTAAATATTTCTGGAGATATTTGTCTTCCCAGGAAGATTAGATCTTTTTTGAATGCTTGAGTTATATGCTGGCAAATTAAAAGTGAAGGTATTTATTGAGTAGCGGGCTGTGGGGTTTTCTTGGTGGCGTTTTTGGGGGTTTCTTAGTCATTTTAGTAGGTAATTTTTACTGGGACTTTTTCTGGTGGAATTAATAGGAGTTCAGGTACTTACAGTTGGAAGGAGTGGTATCAGGCTCTTTCAGTGTTTGTGTTAGGCTTTTCCTCATCTCATAGGTGAAACAGTTTTACATGTGCTTCATAGGAAAGGGGTATTAAAAAGAAAAATCTCCTGTGCAGTTTCTCTGGGAACACCAATGCAGTTTTCACTTACTGGGAATTTACCTGACATAAATAGAGTTGGCTATGTTCTAACAAAGACTTGTTTTGATAGAAGGCACTTACAGGAGCATGCAGTGACTACTTAAAACCAAAGGGAAAGGCAGAGGGAGAAGCTCATGATGTGTGGGGCAATTCTGCTCTCATCTGTGAAAGTGTTAAGTGGAAGCAAGAGCAAGAATAGTGTATGCTCAGGCTTCTTCCTCCACCCCTTGTCCTCCCTGTGCACTTTGCAGCCTACTCCCTCTTCAGCCTTGACTCTTACCTCCTTTGTTTGGTAAACATGGTCTTGCAAAGTTGAGGTTAGTGTGTGCATATGACCTTCTTCAAAGTAGGGTATTAGAGTACTGCAGCTGAATGTAATCCAAACACTGATGCTGACTGGACAATGTGCTCTGAAATGTAGTGTGAACAGATGGGAAAAAATGAGATTTTCATCTTTTTTTCCTGCTTTTTTAAAATGACTGGAGACAAGATTTTGGACTAGACTTAGGGTTTGGAGGTGAGGTTCTTTTGGAGGGGTGCGTTGGGTCTCCCCCTCCCCCTTAATTTTTGTGTGATACTGCTTCCTACTGTACACTTTTCTGGTATTTCAGGAATACTAAATCAGTTTTCTACTTTGAGGAGCTGTGGTTTTGTATTATTTCCATTATAAATAGTTAATGTAACACCTTACTTGTAGTGTCAGTCTCTGATTTTATATGCAGTGTTTGTTTAACAGTGATATTGCATACGAAATTTATTTGTATTGCCTTGTGTATATGCCTCTGACTTAATGCTTGAGCCAAAATCAATGTTATGCTTACATAAAATTCAAAAGAACCCCTCAAATTCTGCCATTCAGTGATGAAGAGCTGAGAACCAAACCTGGGCCTTCATGTTGTGCAAATGAGTATGAGTTTAGGTCTGATCTTCAGGGTCTGAGAGCCTGGTTTGGTAGGATGCTGTGTCAGCTAGTGGCATCTTGCTGAAACAAACATTTTTCTTATGATATACCATACCTTCTTACAATGCAAGAAAACCTAGAGCTTCTGCCTTGTGCTTTATTATGCTGAATGGAAAACAGGACTGTAATACAGACTTCTGAAACAGTGTGTGCGTGTATCATTCAGTATTATAAATCTGATGCCCTGTGTGTTGGCAACTGGCAGCTGCAACACAAACATAGCTGTCCTACTGGATTGCTTGGGTGAAGGTGAGCTTTAACATGAACTCGTTGAAAGAGGTGAAAGCAAAGAGGTTACTCTTGAGTTGTGTCTTGAGTCATGGTTGAGTTGAGACTAAGCCCCTGGGTTCATGCCACTAGAGTGCACTGCCTCCCTCTTACTGAGAGAATGGTTAAAACTGCTGGTAGGTGTTGCAGGTTGCCTGGTGGGGGCTTTGGAAATCCGCTGCCAACTTGCTGAGGTACTGGGAGTTTCACATTGGTCTTGAATCACATGGAGCATTTGCAGCTATAATTTACCGAATAAATATTTTTCTATCGAACTTTTATCAATGTTGGGATGGAATGGCAAAGAGGGCTTGTTAACTAGCTTTTGATTCCCCTTTTGGTTTTATTTAAGATGAAAGAGGTGCATACAAAAGAAAAGGTTAATAATGTTTATAATTAAAGCAAGTTCTTTAAGATATATAATTTCTCAAAAATACATGATGGCCTTTACTTTATAAGTGAAAGGTTCTTGATAATGAGATCTAGTATTTCACTTACATAATTACATTTTCTGTTGTTTTCCTCACATAGGTTTCCACTTGAGTGGCACAGTGACAGAGCCTGCAATGCAATCGGAGCCAGAAACTGTTTGCAATGTAGCTATCAGCTTTGATCGTTGCAAGATTACCTCAGTGACCTGTAGCTGTGGAAACAAGGACATATTTTACTGTGCTCATGTTGTGGCACTGTCTTTATACCGGATCCGCAAGCCAGATCAGGTCAAACTGCATCTTCCCATTTCAGAGACACTCTTTCAAATGAACAGAGACCAACTACAAAAATTTGTACAGTATTTGATCACAGTGCACCACACAGAAGTTTTGCCAACTGCTCAAAAACTAGCAGATGAAATTCTTTCTCAGAATTCAGAAATCAATCAAGTCCATGGTGAGTTTGATACTACTTATTTCTTTTGCGTCATTTTCTCTTTGGTTTTGAGCTTTTTTGTGGCATTCAGGAGTGTGACCTGCTGTGGTCCTTTCCAAACTGAATTATTCTGTGATTCTGTGGTGTGTATTAAGGAGGATTCTGTTATTGACCCTTTGCTTTAAAATGTTTTGAAAGCAGTACTTTTTGGAAAAGAGAGAAAAATTCCTAAGCAATGAGTTTGATGTCTCCAGCAGTGTTAATATGTGTCCTGATCTGCTTCACGCTTGTATTTTCCAGCCATGAAAAACTGAGTAGTGGTATTCTTTGTATAGCCACATTGCTTAAAGGAACTATCCTACCAACTTAATCAATGGTATCTCTCTGTTATTTTGTTCTTCTTGAACTAATCTTTTGACATTTTGGTTGTGTAATTCTATTTTAATTGTAAAGCATAAAAGCAAGTAGGTGTTGCTGGTTTCTTCATTCATCAAATATACTTTTATTATCCTTTGGGATTTGGTTTCTATATGAGATCAGGAGAAACATAAAACCTTTATTTCAGTGCCATTGTCCTCTTAGCGCTGCAGCAGCCTATAGCATCAGGAAAGGTCTTGATCTTTCCTGCTCTTTCTGCTGCACATGGTTTTAATGGCTCTCAGTTTCTTGTACTGAACATCTTATATTTCTTAAAGGGTGCTGGGTGTGACTTGAAGCTTTTGAGGTGGCTTTTCTATGGATCCTGCTGAATTGAAAGCAGGTAATTGAGTTTGAGGTGACCCAGCTAGCTTATTAGAGTCCTGTGTTCCTATAAGGTCACCTGGTAGAAATACCTGTTCAGGTGAGCAGAGCTGTTAGCATAAAGGCAGCTGAGACACGTGAAAAACAAACCTAAAAATACCTTTTTGGTTTGTTCACTGATAGGGACAGTTCTTGTGTGTTAGATACTGAAGAGGGATGACCACTCTTCCAAAGAATTTGCCGTGCAAACACAACCAAGCTGCTTAATACTGGAGAAAGAAAACCGCATGTGAGTTAGATACAGTGTAGGCAGAGCAAAAGAAGGGGATCCTTCCAGTAACAGGTCTCATATATAGCCTAGCTCCTCTCTTCAGGGTCCAGTGACTCTGGCAGGTCCAGGCAGGTGGTGCTGCAATAAGGTCAATCTTGGGAGCAGTTCCCTCTTGGCTTTGGGGGCTATGGGGACATGGCCAGAGGCAAGGCGACTGATCTGGTTGTTACAGAACATAATGAGAAGGTGATTGGCAGAGGTGCCTGATGGTGGTGGAAGGAAAGGGAAACTAAAGCAGATGCAGGATATTAAGCAATAGAGGAAGATATTCAGATGTTGTAAGCTGAAGGTGTGTATCCCATGAGTTGGTAATAGCCAAGGAACCTAAGGGGAAGGAATAATTATGTTGAGTATGAGTGGCACAGAAGACTCAAACAGTCAAGGGTGATTAGAAAAAAAGAAGGCAGGGTGGGAAAGGAAGGACAGATGATAGCTATATATGGCTGTATTAGCTATACTATGGCTAATGTAAGAGAAATGACAAGCTGTTGCAGAGGGCTTAAATTTGATCAGCGTTAAGTGTGTAATTATTCCAATCATAGGCATGTTAGTCTTTGACAGCTATTTTCTTATTGTCAAAATATCTCATTACTCATTAGTATTTAAAGTATTTTTTTAGAGAGGTATTTGATGTTTATATCACAGTCTAAATAGCAAAAGGAATAGGAAACAAAAAAAGTTGATGATCAGTTATGAAATTTCACAGTGAACATAAGTAGGGTAGGTTAAAATTGTCCACAAAACTAAAATGTTTTTCGCACATGTTGTTGTTTTCCTAGTTAATGAGACTACAGTATGTCGTCATTGACTGTTGGTATTTCTTAGTAAATACCCCAAAATTAAGCACAAGATTCAGGCAGCATAAGAAAATAAACTGCTATTACAAAAGAAAGCTGGATTATAAAACAGGATCTGTAGTCTCCTGCTTTACCTATCAGACTCCCATAAAACCATGGCCTGATTTTTTTTTCTTAATAGGTTTACAGTGTTAAGAAATTACAAGAGCCTTTTAAGGAAGAAGTAAGTTCCTTTGATTATGTAGCAAGTAAGCAATTGTCTGGGATTCATACTGTATTTGACCTTCAATCAAATTCCGTAAATTAGAAATAATGAAATTAACCAAAAGAACTCTCAAAAAAAAAAAATAAAAGAAATGTATTTCTGGTTCTAATAGCATAAGCTGGTGAACGTAAGGTCACTATTCACTCTGTCACGTCTGCTGTGCTGCAGATGCTCAGCTTGTAGTACAAAAGTATCTTGTAGACCTGTCTTGCTTTGAACAGTTTAACCTTACTGAACAGTGTTTGTAGAGGAATTGTTTCAAGCACTGCTTGAAGGTACAGGTAAGAGGAAGAACTTACACAACCTTGCTTATAAAAGCAAGAGGAAACCTGGCGCATAAACACCAGAAGCAGCTTTGATTAAAGGCAAGTGCTGAATCTGGAGTTGGAAATTCTTTTCACTGTTACATAAAGGTGTTCTGATTTCAGGTGTTTATATACAGCTTTTTACCTTACTTTTCTTTACTCTCACGGTAGCTGTACTAGGTCTATTTATCATATATTTTCAGCAATAGGCAAAAGAAATCAAGTCTTGAATGCTATTTATTTGTACATAACATTGATCTGGGACTTGGAAGAGTTCTGAGCGCAGCAGTTTTGTTGACTTGTTTATGAGCTGGCTAGGGAGATGGAACAACTCTGCAGCACTTTCCTTTCAGAAAAGGTGCATTGCATGATTGTTCATTTGCTCAGAATTCTGCCTTATGCAGCAGTCGATGGTTGGCTTTGGTAAGTAGTGAAGTGACTTACACCGATGACATCAGTTTTGAAACAACAAATTCCTTTGAGTTTCTCTGTGAATGCAAATAATGCTGTATCATTTCTTGCTCCATGACCAAGCCTTACTGCAGGAAAAAATAAGGGAATGCTGTTAGAAGCACAAGAATGTGTTGTCTATTCAATAACTTCAGGAGAGATGAGTGATTTATTTGGGATCCTGTATTTGCCATGCTAATTTTCTGTTGGTGGTGATTACGAGAGGGCTTCAAATATCATTAAAGCATGAAAGCACCTCTGGCATTTCAGAAGGTTTGTTGTGTTCTGATTATCTCACGTTACGCTTCGGCAGCAACATCTTGCTGTTGATTTCAAAATTGGAGATCTGTGGGATCTAACCTTCTATACTGATGACAGTTGTAGATGTTCATACTTACACCCTGATGTCTGCACTGTGTAACTTTTGGCTTCACATTGGTTTTCATTTTGGGGATGCTGATTCAGGAAGCTGGAGGAGGACTAAGACCCCACTTTGCTGAGGTGTTTTTTTCCCCTCTTAGTTTTAATGCAGTTGTAGCAGAAGGAGCTGTGAGGTGGGTTAAGCCAGGAAGAGAGCAGTCAGAATGATGGACTAACAGCCAGGTTTGTCATCTTGGATTTCTCTTTTCTTAGATACTTTTACTTAAGTAAATGGTTGGAAGATCAAGAGCATGTTCCAGAGAATTTGAGTGGAAATAGGAAAGAAACTGCAAGATGTGAATTGGGAGAAGGTCTGTTTGCATATTAATCTCATGTTAACATTGATTTGTTATTATGTGCATAGGGTAAAATGGTCTGCCTTTTATTGGTGCAAGGACAGCCTAGCAAACCAATTTCATTTTTATGTTTTAAGCTGTACTGTTCCTTTCCTGCATGTTTAGTGCTGCTGTTGCAGTCTCTGCTCTTACAAGAACTATGTGGATTTCTCCAGACTTTCTTCTATTCTTCGATTCTCTGACTCGCCATACGAGTCACTGGTATGAAACCACATGAAGATAAATTTAAGAGGGAAGACCTGGGAGAAAGCAGTTAAAGTACATTCGTCTTCTTGGAAGCAGAGGTACCTGAGTAGTTGCTTCTGTATGTGTCCAGGCAGATCTAGGTACATTCTCTGGAAACACTGATCTGTAATGTATATTAGGAATGTGATAGTAAAGGCATTCAGGAAGGAAATAGCTATCAAAAAATTGCTTTAAAATAATATTTCAGAATATCTAGCATGGTTGCTCTATGTTTTAAGTTCCAAAGGGCAATTTTGAGGTACAGGTAAATATTTGTTAAAATGAACTTAGTGTTTTTAACTGAAATTATGGGGATCTTGGTGGAAAGTTGTAGGGTGGAATGGGGCTGAACAACAGAATACAGCATGTTGCGGATCTACTAGAAAAGACTTTGAAACTTTCTGCTTTGTGTTTGTGAAACCTGGATTTTAGGAGTAGGAGTTAGATACTGTCATCAGAGCAAATAAATTGATGTATTTTTCTGTATGTGCAGGTGGAAGGGAAAGAGTTTTTCTTTAATTAAAGATTTGCTGTGGTTTTATTAACTTTCCTCAGCAATTTAGCATTACTTGTCCTGTCTATTTTCCATTGATAGCATTGGCTGCTTCTCAGCTTCTCAGTTGCTGTTTGCTGTGTGCTGCTGAACAGGAGTTATATTCCACCAAAGAGTTCTCAAATTAAGTATAAGATGAAGTGATTTATGTCTAAACTTTGAATCATTTGGGGAATCAAAGGCGTAATAATGTTTTTGAGTCATTAATTTTATGATCTTTTGCTTGTATAATTATTGTTCCGAATAATTCTGAGCACACTAAGTTTATAAAATCAGTTACTATTCTGTTGTGAATCAGCATACAGCAGTATTGGTTTCTGGCTGAGACCATTCAATCTTTGCATAGTACTAAGTCATGCTTTTTACTTGTAACAATTTTTTTCCATATCTTCTTCCTAGTGCTGCCATGAGATGATATTTAATAGAATCTAACTGCTCTACAGTTCACCTGTATAATGAAACTAATAAAATTTTTATAAAATTAAGTTCAAAGAGGTTTCAGTATGGCTATGAGTGAGCAATTTGGTATGGTTTCATTTGAAGACAACTCTTGTGATACTTGCAAAGTAGGGATCAGGGAAGCAGTTTGTCTTAAAAACTACTTTCTGTTGTTTTAACCACATTTCACTGTTGATCTGCTCTTAAATTTATTGTTTGCCATATAGGCAACTCGTAGCTTATTTCAGTCAGTGCTCCTTGCTTTGCTTCTACTTACTTTCCAAGGTTAAGTTCTCAATATACAACACCAGTTCTTGAATATGGCTGCTCATTTTGAAAGCAGTTGCTCTTAAAATTGCTATACAAATAATCAAAGTGTTCATTTTTTTTAAATGTTACTGCTTCTCACAAGCTGGGAGTTGATTATATATATTTTACATGTAACCCGCTATGACCAGAAATATAAAGGGTTGTTACCCTGTTTTCAAATTTTATTTAGGTGTTGCAGAATTGTGCACAATATTCCTGCTTTGATTGCCAAGATTGCAATTTAGTAATTTTAGTAAGAGCATGCATAACTATGTATAGCTGTATCTATATACTGTATTTATTGTATTTAGCTGTAAGTACATGACATACAACCTATTTTGAAGACCAGTCATGACAGAAGTTAAAGCCAGGGGTTGGAAGGAGGAGATTAGTGTGTTAATGTCTATAAACTGACACAGTTTAATTACAGGTTTTAATATTTAGTATAATTATTCAGTGCTTTTCACTTTCATAGTTCAAATGAGAACTAATTTACCCTCACGACATCCCTCTGAAGCACATGATACTTTTTCCCAGTTTACAAGTGGGGAACAGGATTTGGTCTTGGTACCAAACTGTGATGCAGAGATTTAATTCAGGGCTGCCCATGTTCCTTTTGCAGCCATACTGTCTGTCTGCTGATGCCTTGTGGTGCCCTTTTGGGGCTGCCCCCCCAAGCAAAAGCCACTGCCCTTGGGCTGAACCTTCAGCTCGGCCTGGTATTGGTCCTGAACCTTCCTGATGGCTGGTTTTAGGGCATCATTCTCGCAGCTCCAAAGGCAGCTTCCTCCTTTTGCTTGTTCAGAAAGCTTCTTGTCTACTCACCTGGTCCCTTGTCTTCAGAATGAAAGTGGCAGTGTATAAATCCTGTCCATTGCTCCAGAGGGATCTGTGTTGCAGTGGGAGAGGAAACAGGCTAGATCAATCAATGTTTAACTATCTGTGAGTGAACGTAGTGATCTTGAAAAGACGTATCTGTAGTACTGTGCTGAACAGCATCAGAGAGCTCAGACCCTTGGCTTCATGCCTTTAGTCTTTTAGCCTACTAGCGTGAAAATAATGCTGGTGTAAGTATAGTGATGCAGGGTCCCTGGGGAAGGTATATTTGGGATCGTGGTGTGGTAAGAGGCTTTGGTGGGGGCAGCACTGGTGGTCAAGGGTAGCAGATGCCCTTGTTCCTGTAAAGGAACACTGTTGTTAAAGAATCTATGGTAGCTGTCTTGAAATTTAACCTTCTAGCACAAATTGACTGATGAGCTTTTGATAAAAATACAAACAGTTACAGAAGGAATTTATTTTCCCCTCAATAGGGAAGCTTAGCTGAGGAGTCTGGGGCTATTTTTAATTCAATTTAAAACTGGCCATACTAAGATTATTTAAAAATAGATCTCCATTGAAGTGAGTGGTACATGTATTTTGTATACTGGTGCTTTTATATTTCCTTTTCACAGATCATTCCTCTGTGTTTAGAAGCAATGAAATATTTAAACTGTTTGGAAGGTGATACTGCAAACCTGTGTCTGTGGAACAGCTGTGCTGCTTATTCTCGTGTGGCTTGATTTCCCTTTTCATCTTGTTGTTTGCAATTGAAAAATAAGCAGTATGCATTTCATATAGTTGACAGAAAGCACCTTAAAGCTAACACACTAAAGACAGAAGGAGGATGCTTTTCATTTCATGGTTGTTGTACTATCTTGGGCTTGATTCCTGTCTTCTGAGACACTGTTATTATTCCTGTGGAAGGCAGGAGAGTTCATTCACATCTTCAAAGACACAATTCCTTATTCATTTCAGTTAATCTAAATATGTGTGTGTGTAGATATATGCGCTATATTGCTATGCAGCATTTCCAGCTTTAGGCTCTGAAGTTGGAGGAAGTTGCTGCTGCAACTAGCAGACAAGACATCCCTCTGACCCTTTGCATCTTCTGGTTCTATTTTCATTGAACAAAGATTCCAGGATTCCCTGTGGCCGCTTAAAAGCTTCACCTGCATGGCAGAGCTGCAGTTGTGAAATGAAGGCTTGAATCAATGTTTAATCCCTGAACATCTGAATAGTTGCAGCTATATTTGCTTTCCAGGCTCTCAGGGCTCCTTTGAAAGAGGAAGTTTTTACAAATCTGACTGTGTAAATTTCCTTCTCTGATAGTATTTGTTTTTTTTTCTTATTTCTTCTTTTTCCTGCAGAAGTAACATGGACTTGGATTTAAAAGTGATAGATTCTGTAACATGATTCAGTTTTTAACCTCTTGTCAAAACCTAGATAGAGATAGAAATTACACAGTTGTGACAAGCCCAAAATAAAAAAGTCAAGTTAGCTTGCATCTTGGGCATGCTTAAAATACCTGATATGGTGATGCGCTACCCTGAGTGGTTTCCTTGACAGTCTAGATAAGTGCTTTTCAACCTTTTCAATTTGAATACCTTTAAAAAAATTAGCCAGTAAAAGTACAGGGTTCTTCAGAAAAATACAGATTATTAGGTGGTGCAGGAACTTGGTTTGGTTTTGTCAGCCTTTAGTAGATGCCACCAGGGGGAAATCACTGATCTCGACTGCAAAATTTGAGTTAAAGCATCCTGTGGCCAAAGCACTGCCTGATGTAAACCTAGTCACTTCAGTTCACACTCGGCTAGTACTGAATTGACTCTGTGCTGATGACATTGCCTATGGAAAAATGCTCCTTTGAAAGCACCACAGTCTTAAGCAGCTGTAACTCTTATTTATGATGGAAATGCATTTAGTACTTTAAGACTTTGGATTTGTTTGGGGATTTTTTTTACTCTTTGTTTAGCTTTGCAGAGCCATCACAGCTCAGAGGCACCGAGGTGATGATTTTCCTCATGTTCATCAATAGCAGCGCTCACTAGCAGTCACTTAAACCTGAGCAAGATTGCTGAAGGTACAGGAATTACACAGGTTTTTTGGGGAAAGTGGTTTTAACATCACGCTTGTAGAAATACTATATAAAGTCTGATTTTCTTGTAAAAGCATTCTAGTGTAGCTGCTGAGTCTGGGAGGAAGAAAACTCACCTTAATTTTAATGTTTTGTTATAATTTTTTTAAGTATCTTTTTGTATGCTGTATTTTCCAAGTGCTTAAGACTATTGAGAAGAAATTAAGTCTATTTTAAAGAATATTTAGATTAAAGCCAAGATATAAAAAAAAAGTTGAAAAACCTCTGCAGTAGTCGTCTCCCCTGGACCCATTAACCTCTCTTCTTTATATAGAATATAATGATTTCTTCTCATTCTGTTTGCAGGTGCTCCTGACCCAACAGCGGGCGCTAGCATAGATGATGAAAACTGCTGGCATTTGGATGAGGAACAAGTCCAAGAACAGGTTAAACTCTTCCTCTCCCAGGGCGGATACCATGGATCAGGGAAGCAGCTCAATTTGCTTTTTGCAAAGGTGTGTTGAGTACTCTAAACCTTCCCTTTTTTTCTTCCGTGGTTCCCCAAGCCAGTCAGCACTTGTTTGAGTCTTGCTCAAAGTCCTGTTGTAAAAAAAGACAAAGCCTTGGGAACATGATCACAACTTAATAATGTGTTGTACAGTAATGGACTGCAATCTGATGTGTCTTGAGCAGTGTAAGGACATGAAGTAACATTTCAACCATCTGCAGCTCTGCTGTTCTGTTCCTTCCCACTCCCAAAATGTTGGAGAAGCCTGCAGGAATTAATCTTGCAGCAGTTTGCATAATACACCTGTGGATTACTTGTTGAAGAAGTGTTTTTGATTATCACAATAGGCTACTGAAACCAAAAATTGTTATATTTGGGAAGGCAGACTATATTTTCTTCTTAAACACTTCACATCGCATATAGAATCATAGAATCATAGAATCGTTAGGGTTGGAAAGGACCTTAAGATCATCTAGTTCCAAGCCCCCTGCCGTGGGCAGGGACACCTTATGCTAAATTATATCACCCAAGGCCTCGTCCAACCTGGCCTTGAACACTGCCAGGGATGGAGCATTCACAACCTCCCTGGGCAACCTATTCCAGTGCCTCACCACCCTAACAGGAAAGAATTTCCTTCTTATATCCAACCTAAACTTCCCCTGTTTAAGTTTTAACCCGTTACCCCTTGTCCTGTATAAATTACATTTCCTATTTAACAAAGATGGAATATTTTACTCTGCAGTATATTGTGTGTACTGTGATTTTTTTGCCTTTTCAAGTTTATATTAAAAGGCTTGTTTCCTAGGTGCGAGAGATGCTAAAGATGAGAGATTCAAATGGAGCCCGCATGTTGACGTTGATAACAGAACAGTTCATGGCTGACCCTCGTCTGTCACTTTGGAGACAACAAGGAACTACAATGACTGACAAGTATAGGCAGCTCTGGGATGAACTGGGTAAATGCACAGACTTCAAAATCATTTGGTTGTTTGTATGTATAATGAAGAAACAATTACATACTTGGGGTGGAGAGAAACTTTACTGTGGTACCAGGTAAAGCAGGTTAGAGTTTTCTGCAGTTCTCCTTGTTCAGTTAAGGTTGGGTGAAATTGAATTTCTGATCTACAGTGTGAGACAATTGAAATTGAAGGAGAGGAAGCATGATATGAAACAAGTACAATTGCAACGGGTTTTAAGTACCTTAGGATCTAAAAAGAATAAAGCAAAAGGTGGGAATGTAGCTACCCAACTGAGGGTAAGTGTATGAGCCACTGGTGCTGAACTGAGAAGTTTAAAGAAGAAATCAATTCACAACTACAGAGAAATAGAAAGCAAAAAGAGAAGATTCATTAAGACTATGAGAAGGTAACAACAAAGGAAAGTAGAAGGCCATTACTGAGTAGGAAAGGAGATCAATTAAGAGGGCTGGAACAATTAACTCTGCTTTGCAGGAAAGGTCAGTTGTGACCAGCTACATGATCTGTCTGTACAATGGAGAGAGGAACAGGCTGAAATGGGAAAGGAATATTTAAACTGGTACAGTGTGAGGACATTTGCTCTACAGTGTTCCAGAAACTCACAGTTTTTAACTACTGTTTCAGAAGTTCTCAAAGCCTATAGAAATTTGTGGTAAAGAGGGGAAATTAAAAACAACTAGAATGTAAATGTCAACGAGATTTTAAAGGTGGGTAGGTGAGTGGAAAGAATATTAAGTAACTACAGGCATTGTGTTTCTAGGAATAAGGTACTGGAACAAACTAGTAGCTAGTTGGAGTGTGTGTAGGAGATAGAAGTGATAAAAGGCAACCTGAGTTATTTAAAATGCAGTGGTAAATAATTTGTTTCTCTAAAAGGCGTCATACACTGAGTGTATGAGTGAAGGGATTAATGTGTATATCTTAGCTGCAGTAAGCTTTTGGATGCTGCCTTGGAGGCTTTCTCAAAACATGCTGAAGACACACAGCGTAAATCGGCTTGTGATTCACAGAACTTGGAGTGTTACTTGTGGTCTCTCACTCATTCTGGAAAGTCATTTCAAGTCTAGACTTAAAGGATTTTGTCTTGAGATGTGCTCTGGTCAATATTGCTATGCCTGGCTTATGTGGCATGGAACATTAAATGACAAACAAAACTTTACAGATGATCCTCTGTGGGGAATTATCTAAATGCTGCAGAGAAGAGAGCCAAAGACCATAATGCTCTTGATATATTCTAAAGGTCCAAAATCAACTAAATTAAATTCAGTCCAACTAAGAATAACATTACTTATTTAGAAAGGAAGTGTCAAAAGCAAAGCCTAAATTTTCCGCTGTTGAAGGTAAAAGTTGACTATGATTATTTGCGTACTGACTAGTGGGACTAAGACTGGGTATAACCTATTAACATAAATGATGTTCACTCTAAACAATGCATTAGATAGCTAGTGCGTTATTAGGCTAGTTAAGATTATAGACTTATGTAGTGAAAAGTCTTTATCTCAGAACAGGTAAAGCTCTGTCAGAGACAGTGTAGATATAACTACTTGGGTTCAAGTGTAACAACTCTTTTAGTATATCATTTCTATGATGCCTTGATTTGTTGGGGAATAACAGTTTTGCTAAGCAAGGGCATGTACTTAGCTGGGCATGTACGCAGCAAAACTTATCGTACCTGTATAATATATACCGAAAACTGGAGGGTCTCATGCTTCATTGCTTATGTGGGTTGAATCGGTAGGTGGTGGGAGAGGCAGAAGTGCGTTGTCCATCTGTTACCTGTAGCAGTCTTACCACAAATCTGCCAATAAACATAAAAGGTTTTGTTAAATTTTCTTGGTAGCTCCTCTTCATGTTTCATCAATTCCATACTAACATCACTTTCTTGACAGCACCTGTCCGAAGGTAGAGGAGATGGAATCTCTCTGCCTGCAGCATCAAATAGATTTTAAGTAATTGAATGGATTAGTTTACTTTAGTTTAATTGGAATTACAGGTGCCACTCCCAAAGAGTATCAGTGCAACCTCCAGCCTCACCGCTACTTACAGCTACTGTATTTGCAGTCTGAGGCAAATCTGCTGCCTCTGACAGTCAAAATGTGTCGATTGTGTATCATGGTTTAAATTGCAAATCCATTCCAATCTCTTCAGAGAGGCAGTAGGCTAAGAGTAGATCTTGTTTTTTCCACCACCAGCTACTGTTTGTGTTGCTAAACTGTCTGCTTCTTCAGGCAGACCAGTAGGATTCTCTCCACTGGTACTTAGCAAGTTCCCTAAGAATTGCTGCTAACTGGATGAATCTCTCCAGCGTGACTCCTACCTTGTGTACACCCTGAGTATCACTCACCTCCTTTTTTCCAGGTGAAATGTGCATCTCTTATAGGGGAAAAAAATAAAGTAAATGTACAAAAGTTGAAGGAGATTTTAAGGGAGACCAGAGTTAAATAGCAAGCTCCAGAAGGAAAGGCAGGCTGGCCCTGGCAACATATAATCTGTGCTTGTAGTGACAGAGATAACTCAGACATTAGGTTTAAGGGGATGATGTTGTTATGTTCTAAAATAATGTTGGCTTCCTGTCTTGCCATCTTCTGTCATGTCAGAGAACTAAAATATCAATAAGGAGAGTGAGACAGGCCTGTGCATACTTAGCTTTTGCTATTATGTGCTCAGAGTAATCTGGGTGTGGCATATATGTATGTCTTTAAAAAAAATGTTTTATCTATGATTTATTTCACAGGTAGGCAACAATTTAAAATTGTAGTTATGGATGATTTTAGAATATTAAAACCATGTAACTACAGACTGCTTAATAAAGGCTGGCTTGCTTGCTCTGATATGCTGTCTGCCAACTGCTAGGCATATAGCCACTTTGTCAATTCTATCTTGGCATAGGTTTTTAAGCGTACTTCAATAACTTCAGCTTTGCTCCTTGACTGGGTCATTTGAGCCTTTCGTTAGAACTTAACTGGTGCTTCCTGCCTTGCATTGGCAAAAGGTACTGGAAGGACACACTGGGCTCTGCTCAGAGTTCCTGCTGAAGTTTATGGTGAATGGTTGACTTCAGCACAAGTCAGATTTCATGTTTGAAGGTGCTGATTTAAAATACAAAATTCCCCCAGACCCCAACCACAACAAAAACATACAAAAAAACAGCCAAGCAAAAAAATCCACACCCACCCAAACCCCATAAATTTAGCACATCTGAGTATGAACCTGGCAGTTTTCTAATACAAAGTCCTAATTCTGTAAGCAATTTATGATTCAAAAGCCTCAGGTTAACAAAGAAGCCTTACATACAACTAGCTAGTTATTCTTAAAGATGGTGAGGAAGAATATAATAATTATGTTCAGTAGATTGCCCTGTTGTACATCAAAGAATTGGTTGAGCTAAATGCTACTTGCAGAACTCCAGAGGTGTATTACTGGAAAGACCAAGTTTAGAGGTCAAAGCTGTAAGGCTTGGTCATAGACTTTTAATACTAGAAGAATTTCACCACCAGTGATCTGCTGGTGAAAGCTTCCAGCTTGCCAAAATAATACATGAACACTATTTCCAGAGTTCAGAGCAGAGCTGGAATTCTTCATGTAGTTGCTGTTTAAATGGTGTCTCTAGGTGCATTTCATATGCTGGTCTTTAGGTGTTTAACTGTTGGTGACCATGGTTGGAGACTTGAGTATATCAGAATGATTAATTATCTAAAGTCCCTTGGTTTGCCTTTTTAATTAAGTTGCGTTGGTGAAATGGGGGAACATGGAAATGCATAGTAAATATCTGCAGATGCCTGTTGAGCCAATATCTCTGATTTGAAGAAAAGGTCAGTTAATGTTCTTTGTAGTCTAGAGGGAAAAAATGAACCATGCAATCTTACTACTCTAGCAGTCACTTGTTAATATTCATCTATGAAAAAATTAAGTATAAGTTTCTTGTTCTTTATAAAAGTGAGAATATTTCCTTAAGAAAAGGGGAATTTTGACTTTGTCCCCCAGTCCAGGGATCATGATGGCTGCAAGGCTCTGCTTTGGTGTTAAATGTTGAGCACTGCCAGATGCCAGATACTAGGAAGAGGCTGAGTTTTGTTGGCAAATGGGATCTGAAAGTTAATTGGTGTTTTCTGCAGGCTTCTGGCTGTGAGATGAAATTGGAAGCCCTTTAGCCACATGGATGATACAGGACCTGAATGCAAATGTCACATGTCACCATCAGGGCCCACTGTGAAACAATAGTGTTCCCACTCAAACACTGCACCATTTCACATCATTTAAATATGGGGATTACATTTAAACTAAAAGCCCCATTTGCCTTTTACTGCAATTTAAATGTCCTCTTAGCAAAAGCTAAGTGACAAATTAAATGAAAAAAGTGCCCACATTTTTAAAGCTGTAATGCAAAACAACCTTTTATTGCTTCTCATGTGCCAAGAATGAATCATTATACTTGTCAACCCTAAACCAAGCCATAATTGGAGCAGCTACTGTTACCAAAGTGGGGCTGCTCTTGTGACAGCTTAATAAAGCTGAAACTGTTAAATTAAATCCCAGATGCTTAATCTGATGAAAGCAGTCAAGAAGAAGAATCCAAGACAACAATCTACTGCTTGGTGGAGTGATGGTCCCCAACAGCTTGTCAACACGTAGATTACAGGATCAGATTATTTTTTTTTTTGGCGAACTACCACTTTCATTATCTTTATATCCTTCTGCTTGCCTTTCTGGTGAAGAAACTTCACATAATTTGCATGCTTCAAAACAAACATTTCTAGTAGATTTTCTCCATTTTGATATTTAAGAAGTGTTTAAGGGGGAAAGCTAGATTTTGTTAAAGACTAGTTTCTTTTGGAATAAAAATGCGATGGGGAGGAGGGCATGTCCAAATAACTCTTGCAAGGCAGTGGATAAAACTAGTCAGTATGTTCTCAGTTTGCATCATGCTGATTCTGGTCTCTCTTAGTCCTCTTATTTTAAGATTTTGAGGAGAACTTAAAAGATATTCTGTACTTAGGGCTGAGTGGTCTCCACATTTTAATGCGTAAGCTTCTCTAGTCTACCTCAGCCACTTGTTGGTATCTGAAGTTTTCGAGTGTAGGAACCTCTCATGATGTTGCCAGAGCCTCATTCATGGGATAAAGCTTTCTTGAGTGACGTCCTTAGAATCCTTTCTGTTATGCATGCTAAATGGGTTGTTGTTATAAAGGTATTTTCCTGAGCAGAATAATATGTCTTTACCTTCATACTTCTAGTGGCTTAGACTTGGTAGTTTTTCACCAGCATTTTACCCTGTTGTGAGCTGGTTTTAAATGTTGAAACAGCCTGAAGGTCTACTTTGAGTTCATATTTGATTATTTTTTCCACTTTCTAGATTAGTGATACATTTCTGAGTTAAAATCTAAAGCTAAAATATTATGTTAAAAGGTCATGTCATGCAGAGAAATACTACATTTCCTGAATATCATGTCTACATTTTTATTAGTAACACGTTGCTCCTCATCTTAATTCTAAATGTTGAGTTTAGGCAAGGAATAATTATAGATTAATTAAGAGAGATTTAATTACCATTTTGCTGTGAGCAAACTTATGATTGAGTGTTAAATAATGCTATTTTTTATTTGGAAACCACTCTGAATTTTTGTGATAAAACAATTTGTATTCATCTCTAGAAAATATTAGATTCTTTTAACCTTAACTGAATGAAGCTATTCTCCACCTATATTTCTGTGTCAGGCATTCCTTCCCTTTACAGTCAGAGAGACAAACTTGTATGAATGGGACATGCCAGCTGTTTTAAGCAGATTATCTCTGCATAGTACTTAAGTGAGGGGGGGGGGGAAAGGACTAAATCAGCTAGGTCTTTTGCCAATATGCCCCTAGAGGAATTCCTTCCGGGTGCCTTCAGGGCTGCCATGAAGATGAAGCGCTAAAGTTAAGCATTCATTACAGTTTTTGTGCTCTAATACCATTTTTCTGGAGCTGTGTACTTTGTGCAATTCATTTTTAGGATCAACTATGCAGTAGAACATTCACTTTGCCCCACGTTCTATGGTACTTCAAGAACAGTACAGCAAGGCTCAAAGTTTCGAATTTGGGTGCCAAGCTGCTGTCCATATTTTCATTACTTCTTTGAGTATCCCAGGTTCTAACTCCATGTTCTGTCTTAAAGCTAAGGAGAGTACCAGTGCATGGCACTTACAGAAAATTAGCTTCAAATTTCTAAGTTTAGATTAGTCAATTGCATGTAATATATTTCTATTTGAAGTAAAGGCTGTAAGAGGACCTATGTTTCATAGGAGGTGGGATGCACCATGGTTTGCACCATTTCCCTTGGTCTTGCATTGTGGAATTTTTAGATAGAGTGATAACTTACACATACTTGAACTATATCATATCCAGTAGTTTGTCTTTGCTGAACTGGTAATCCTTCTGTTTCTTTTGTTTAGCCTTAGCTGCTGTGGTGCTGTTGCCATACAGTTACAAAACACGTGCGTGCACCTTCAACTCATGCACTTAAGGTTACATCTGCTCTTTCACAGAATAAACTGTCAATATGTCAGTGTATTTGAATGATTTGTGCTATTGGAGACACTAAATTAACAGTACTTCTGAGTTTCTGAGCATGACATGACAGGCTCTAAGGCCTGAGTTGTGGATGACAAAGAAATTTCTGTCATGGCCCCAGAGTCTCAGTTTTTGCTGTCACCTTCATTTCTCTGGTGAATGAAGCCAAACTCCAGTTCTGCAGAGATGGGTTCTGTCTGTCTTCTCTGAAGTTTATTTCCTTCCTCCGTCATTACTGGCATGTGCCATAATGGTATTTGAAATGAGGTTATATGAGACCAGAGTATGACAGTAAGTGGAAGCTACTTCCAGAGAGGGTATTCTTTCCTGTTGCATTTATCGGATTTGAGGAATAATGGTGAAAGTAATTAACTTTAGTCTATACGCATAGCTTGAATGGTTTATTTTTAATGCCATGCAGAAATGTTGGGTTTTTACTTAGGTCAGTTGGACGGAAAGTACTTTCACAGTGGGAGCCAGATTTCTTCAAGTTACCCATAGTAAAACAGTTTTTGAAGTTTTTATTCCTAAGCTGTTGAACTGAATTACTTATAAATGTCCAAAAAATTGCTCTGTATTAGAACTGGTAAAAAATTCATTGTGTCCCTAACTGTTGAATTGTGACTGCTAAGATTTAAGGGCAGTTTTATTATGAGACCAAGCTGGTACCTAGCAGTATTTTCTTTCCTTCCTCTGTTTAATTCTTCAGTAACATAAGGCTTCCATTTAATTTTCCAAAACCACTTCTAGTCAATACCATAGCTAGAGAGAGGTAATATGTTTATGGAGAACAATTACTAAATCTTCAGTGATTTCTCTGAGTTTTACTGTGGTCCAGCAGTCCAGCCTTGTGATATTTTTCTGGTTTTTGTCTTGAATAGATAGTGGGAAAATAATTGAAAAATTTGGAAAGCAATTTAAAGTGAGAGGTGCAAGAATCTCAGTCTTCACAGGTCTGTCAAAGCAAGACAAAGGAAATCCTTTGTAATCTAAGATACCTGCATAGACTAAAAAATGGATAGGGAAGACACTTCTGCCAAACAGAAAGTATCATGACAGTTGTAATCGTAGCTGGGCAAATTTAACTAGAATACTAGAAATAAGGTTAGAATTTTGAGTTGTGGTGGGCATACAGAAGATCAACTAACCAGTAGCTGTGCTAGATTCTTGTATTAGGAATCTCAGTTGAAGTATGCTGATTTTTGTAAAACTCAACAATCACTTTTGGACTGAAACATGAAGGTAATTCAGGAAATCTTAAGGGGAGCAGGAATTCAGGCTAGATTGGGTTCTGGCCAGTTAATGTGCCTAAGTTACATTCTGAGAACATAGTTGTGGCAATTATGCTTTTTTCTGAACTTCCCCCTATGCAAGGGAGTGTTTGCACTTTGTCCACTTTTCTGGAAGAAAACAAAATAAAAAACTATTTTTATCTCTTTATGAATATCTTGTTTTGTTTGAACTTCTCAAACTTTACAGTTTTGCATCATGATAGAAAGACATGAGAGGAATCCATCACAATGATAAATTTAAATAGAGGTAGGTTAGTGTATTTATAGTTTCTAGTCACATTAACTTCTTGAAATTGTTAACAGTCTCTGAAAATAGACTGTGACTACTCAGTGTGTTACCAGTTAAAATATCCAATCTCTATTTTGGGCATGAACACACTTTGTTCACCACCTAGCTAAATATTGCCAACTGCTTAAAACTCTGAATAATCATGTTAAGAAGCTCTTAAAGGAGGATTTTTTAATACTATTTGTGGTATTATTAAAAATGCTTTTACCTTCAGTTGATGGTTTGTGAACAAGTGAATGATTCTGTGCATGTTGGGGAAGTTAATCAGGGAGATTCATTTGCAGGTGCTTTATACTTCCTTCTAGCTTTGTAAACCAATAGCCCATGCCTTGCTACAGTGGTTAGGTGCATAGCGTGCTATGGTGTATAGAAGGGCATTTAATGAACATGTTACAGATCCTGAATAACTCTTGAGAGTCTTAGGCTATAATACTGTAATAGCCTGTGATACTGTGAACTGTACCTTTCAAGCAGATTTCTGTTTTTGCATGAAACTCTTCTGTCAGATGGCAGAGTGTCTGCAAAGATGCAAGTTTTTAAAACAAACTTAAAGCATAACTGGAACAACAGGCTTATGCAAAATGATAGAAGCACTTGGTTAGTTCCTTTTTCCATTGTGCTGAAAGTTGAAAACATAGGAGGATGAGAGCAGGAGGGTTTTTGTTAGTTGACACACGGAGATCAGAACTAGTAGCTAATGATAGGTTAGAGTAGAATCTCAGTATGTAAACACGCATTTCCTTTCAGCCAAATACATGGGTGCCTTTAATCCTTGGATCAGCAGTATGCAGCAAGAGAGAAAGGGGAAATTAAAAAGTTGGTCACTTTTTTTTTTCCCCTGGGTTACACCTCTACTCTAGTGCACATCTGGAGTTTGGTGTGCGGAAGGGCAATGATTCCCTCTTGCCGTTAGTACTGCAGGTAATCTATTGCATTAATCAGCCAGTTAGTGTGAAATGCATGGGGAGTGATTATACTATCATACACAATGCAATCAGTATGAAGCACTTGTCAAGACCAATACATCAACGTTTAATTCAGTAATAGAATGAATTAGAGCAAAATGAAACATTCTGTTCTGCAAGAAACACAGCACCCATAGAAAGCCTTTTTTCTTTTTTTTTTTAAGGCTGCACAGAGAAACCAGAATTCGTTAAGGAATTGTTTTTATTAATAAAATTGCAACTTGGATCCAGCTGAATGCTGAGAGCACTTTTCCTTGGGGTTCTTACCGAGGAGAGAACAGCACTGAAGTGTCTTGCCTACCTTTACTTTTTCCTTTTTACTTTTATCCATAAAAGCAACTGTTTAATTGGAGTGTTCTCCAGTGGGACTCCTGATGATGCTTTGTTCTGGCGGAGCTCTCTCCCTGCTTGCAGGAAGGAGATGGCATTGCCAGTCATTCTGAAGGCGCTTGTCCTTCTCATTGAGAAGCAACAAATACCACACACTGCCTTCTTTGAGGTTTCCAAATGGCTGTCCCAGTGTTTAAAAAACAGATGTGAACCACTTAAATTCTTTTCTGACGCATCTAGTTAAAGGGGTCATAGGTTCTGCCTCCTAATACTTTTTTCTATTCTGGCACTACCAGTGCTGGAAAACGACGCTTTCGTAATAGAATTGATTTGGCTCAAATGGGTTGCAGTGGCAAATGTGTAGCAGTTGCCAAAGCTGATTTGTCTGTTGCACAAAAGGAATGATCTTGACTACCTGGCTCCATTTTCTTTAAAATAATCAAATGCTACTAACCAGGTAGCTTAATGGGTTTTATTTTTTGAGAGAGATGTGCATTGATGGAAGGGGCAAAGAAATATCACTGTACGTATGCATCTGTTTTTTGCATATTTTAATTTTGCAAATTAATGGATTGATCTAAAGTATATTAAATACACAATTCTAAAGAAAAGGGAAAGTCTCAGCTATTACTCAGGTATTACACATGAGGAAATGCTGACCCAAGCTTAACTACGCAGCAGCCATGACAGGGTAGCATTGTATTTCTAGGAAGAGCAGATTTCTTGGGAAGACTGTAATCAAACAAACAAAATTGTACACTGGATTTTCAGTCATGATCAGTGTCCTAGCACCCCACTTAAACTGTTTCCATCACCAACTTCCCATTTACTGTGGCAAAAGCAAAATATAATGGGGCTTATGAAAACTAAGCAGTGCTTACTCTCTGGGGAGAGTCTGTATACATTCCTTGCACTTCCTTTGGCTTCATGAATGCATGCATAGACAGGATGTGTAATTACGACAACATCTACTTTTAAAGTGACTGAATGCTTTTTAATGTTTTTCGATTTGTATATTTAAATCCTAATCAATGTAAACGCACACCATCCCTTTCTTCGCTGTGAATTCAAAGGTAGGGGTGTCTACTTAGAAACACTGATGTTCTCTTGTAGGTACCAGGAAGGCATGCATTGTGTAAAACAGTAATGTAACCTGTTTTTTCATAGTGTGAGGCACACTAAAGATGAGAGACAGCTGTGCATTTTCAAGAGGAGGGCTGTCTGAATCACAGATCTGTTTTGGCAAAGCTGGCTTTTTCCAGGTTAAGAGGATTAGTGTTGAATCAAAATAGGCAATTTCTCATGGTGGTATGACAATTCTAATATTCATTCCTTTGTGAAATTAATATCGAATTGCATTCACAGCATGTCTTATTTTCCAGTTACCTTCTGTGAGAAGAATTTTTGTGTATCGGGTTATGATAACTTTGTCACTGTGCTGTGAGGAGTTTTGTATTGTAAAGATGTTAGGTCACAGTCAAAGGGATCAAAACTGGAAGTTTACTTTTGGTTTAGCAGCATGTAGCTAGGGAGGGAAGATGTGTCAGCCTGCTGAGAGCCAGTATGAAAAGATACCTGATGCCAGAGGAAAAGAGCAGGAAGACTTCTCTCCTTGCTTGGTTAGAGCTACAGAGTATGTAAACACAAACACGTTCTCTGGTTGGTTGATTGGGGCTTGGGTTTTATTAGTCTTTGGACATTTTTTGTTGGTTTGGGTTGGGGTTTTTTTTTCCACTTAATGAGGCATTTGTTCATATTGCAGGTGGCATTGGTGATATCATTAAATCTAGTCAGACAGGTAAACTTGGGAATGCCAGCAATCTATTTAGGGAAACTACTTTTGAGCATAGACTGTTGCTAACAGCAGTTAGCAGTTTAGCATTTCCAGGCTGAAGTCGCTGGAAATGGATTTTAGATACCTTCCCCACAAATTACAAGTAGCTGCCCTTCATTATTCCTTAAGCCTATCTGTAGTAACCAATAAGCATGGTCAGCAGTTTCCCTGTATGTGAGCCATTAGGCAGAAAATGAGAATCTCTTGTTTGAGGCCAGCGTAAGCTTTCAGGTTGGTAGTGACAGTTAAAGGGCCAGTTCAGGGGGACTTCCACTGGGCAGCATAGAATAGGAAGAGTCTTCTCCAGGCTCCTTCCTATTGTCATGTGGTAAAAATCTGAGCAGAAGTGAACATTTTCCTCAGAGTTTTTCAGTGCTATAAGGAGGACAGGAACCAGTGAATAGAAAGAGACAGAAAGGAGCAGATGTCAGGGGAGGGGGCAGGCACTGAGGGAGCAGGAGGGGGAAGAAATATGAATACAGACAAATGCACACACTCTAGGGGAGAGGAAAAAAGAAAAGAAAAAAATTCACCACCACCCCCAAAGAAAAAAAAAAGAGCAACAAAGCACACAACCCCCACACCCCCTAAAAAAACCCAAACAACCAAAAAAAACCACCAGTAAACACACAAACCAAAAACCCCGTACTGAAGAGTATGGGGTCATTGGCATTATGCATCCTTCTCCCAGATGGTAGCCTTTGTAGCACTACAGGAGCTGAGCCTGAGGCTCTTTCCCTTCACTTCTTGTGGGGGAGTTTTGTCTCACACTGCTCTTCCTGCAGGGAATTGGACAGCCATGAAAGCTGTGTGAGATCTCGTATGTGCAAGCCACTCATCCTGAAGTTACTGGGACCATGGTGTAGTTGGGCCCTGTTGAAATTTGAAGTGTTTTTTGTGAGGTTTATTAGAAATACGCTTGTCCTTGAGCTTCATTTGCATAAAAATTAGCCTGGTTTTCTGAAACAATGGCTGCTAACAATGTAGTTATGTGTGAGGTGGTCTCCCTGTTTAAACCAAAGACTTTATTAAAGAATTTTGGTACTTTGGCATATTTCTTCCCCTCTCATGCTTCTTAGATGTACCACATGCATTGTGGAGCTTCTGAAGAAAAGTGAATTCTTTTGCCTCTAGTGGTGTTTCTGAGATGTGGAACAAGAAAAGGCCATTCTGTAGGGACATGGTATAATTAGTACTTTGTGTTTTGCCTTGCTGGATGATTGAAATACTTACCAAATGCAGTTAAATTATTCTACATTGCATTTGCTTCAGTCTGAAAACACTGGGAATCTGGTTACAAAGTATTAAATGGAATGTTTTTTTGTTGGATACTGAGAGATGCAGTGTCTCCATAGTGTTCTCACGTGATACTTGAATTTGAGAATAAATAATTAGGCCCAAGTTAACTGTTCTCTGGGGCTTTCCAGTATGCCCCATCTTCTGTTTTGTTTTGAATATTGCAAGGAATACAGTTGCCCTGTCTTCAGCAGTGCTGCTGAATGCATTGATGCTTAATAACAAGAACCAGTTGTGATTTGATTGGAGAATGAGGTATGTTGGCAAGTGTGTCTAAAGAAAGTTGTATGATTTGGTTTTAAAAGAAGTTTTTAAGAATAGCATTGGCCTTATTCACTCCTGTGGCAAGTTTCAGACACTTCAAAACCCATTTGCTGTACTAAACTTGCTGTATTTAACTACTGTACAGTAATAATCTGCAGTGTAGTGTCCCTCTGATGTTTTGTACTGTACCATATCATATTTTGTTGTGGTTAGATCTCTTTGATATTACTTCCCCATTCCATGTTGGTCTAAATAGCAGGGGACTTACAACCTTAAAGATTAAGCTGTGTTTCCACTGCCTCCTGTGCTGTGGCATACCGACATGGTGAATTACTGTAGGAATGAATGTAATGTGATGGCCTGTGCTCTGTATATCCATTTTACATTCTTAGCTAACAAAAGAATACTTGAATGTGAGAATTATTATCCTGGAAGAACCAGCTGCATTTTTATTCATTTTTTTTTCAGCCTGCCATGAAGATTGCATAGTTTAAGCATATTCTCCAAATCTCTTGTAGTGTATTAGGAACGTTCTTAATGAACAAATGGACTGTTGCTAAAAAGCACTTTCAGATGTCTTCATACTTATGTTAGAAGTTCATTCTGATGAAGGGACAGCTGATTTAGAGAAAAATCTTTCCATTTGAAAATTGTCACTAGAGACCTTGATGTATTTGTGCCTGCCCTGCTATATAGTTTCAGGGAGCAGGTTAGCTTTCTCTTTGAGCTCCATAAACAGAAAATGTAAAACAATTTTTCTAGTGTAACCAAATTACTGAAGTAGTTGCAGTAAAAATATCTTATTCCTATTAGACTTCACAAAACCAGTGTTCAGTGGATCTCTGAGACCCAGATGTGTTTGGGAATGGGTTATACTATCAGCAGTACTTACTTCTGCTAGGTTCCGAGTGTGGAAGTGTATGTTTACAAAATACATGTCTTACTAAGGGACTTCTTTGGTTCCTGTGTTGTGAAGCTGGAAGATACGTAGTCCTTGTTCATAGAAAACTACACTATGCCTCTAGTACAAAAATTAAAAGAAGAACATGGATAATTTCCTGCTGTAACTTTATGTGAATTCTTGTTTGGTTTTGACTGATGTTCCTGTCTGATGAGCCATACATTGCAAAGTCTGATTTTCTCAAACAAAAGACCTCTTCATGCCCTTTAATTGAGAAAGTTGGCTTGGTACCATCTTTCAACTGCTTCAGATGGGCCATGCCAGCTCCAAGATCCTGTGTCAGGAGTTCACTCTGCCAGGTGTTAGGTGTAGCTGGGAAGCAAGCAGAGTAGCCTTTGAGGGGAGAAAAAGTGTTACAGTATAGAAGTTTGCAATTAGTCATCGGCTGTTGCATTTTTAATAGAAAACATAATTTAGCAATTTTTTTAAAATCAGGTGCTCTGTGGATGTGTATAGTCTTAAATCCCCACTGCAAGTTGGAGCAGAAGTCCAGTTGGCTAAAACAGCTGAAAAAATGGAACAGTGTGGATGTTTGTCCCTGGGAAGATGGAAACCATGGAAACGAACTGCCCAATTTAACCAATGCTTTGCCTCAGGGTGCAAATGCTAACCAAGGTGAGCCTAAACATATGCACTGACTGCAACGTATAATATAACCTCTATCTTATACACTCTAGCCTTGCAGAATTCAGCACTCTTTCCTGGAACAAGTAACTTTCTTGTTGAGGATTGACCAGCCAAAATTATTTTCACTAATACTGTCCTTGCAGAAGTGATAAATAGGTGGGGGTTTTTGTGCTGGGGCTGCAGTGTTTTCACAGCAAGTATTTGCGTTTAGTTAGTTCTTCTAACTTTTCACCTAGTGCTTCTAAATACATGTTGCATGAAGATTGGATGTCCTTGAAGTATGTCATGTAAAAGCCTGTTGTTTCTTTGCTTGACTATAATCTTGCATTCTTTCTGGTGTTGGGCCTTTCATTTTGTTTGCAGTTACAAGGCCTTTAATACCTATTTAAAGAGGGATCTGTTGCAACTGCATTAAAGTTGAGTGTGTGAGAAACTAAAGCAGCGATCTATGGGATGTGCTTTGTACGTGCAGTGTGCATTGTCAGGTGTGGGGGAGTTCTAGAGGCGATACTGCCCTGAGAGGAGGTGCCTTTTCTTACTCGTTATCAGGCTTTCTAATCTAAAATGCAATTATCAAATCTGACAGTAGCCTTGTGCAGTCCTCCTCAAGCAAAGATCGCTACTTTGCTAATAACTGGGGAAGGTTCAAGATACTTACCTGGGAAAAAAACCCTCGTAGTCCTCAAAAACCTCAGTGCTTTGATACGTATTTCATATAATCACTATAAAGCTAACAGTCTGTGCTCGGGAGATGGCAGGTTTGGGTTTAGATGGGTTTTTCCTTGTTTCTTTTTCTTGAAAGCTGATCTCTGAAGGAAAAAGACATAGTTCATTTTTAAATCTCTCAGCTAGCCAGGGACAGAAGTTAATTCCACATATGACTCCCTGTAGAGGTGTTTTGCTATCTGTATCTTGTGATGTTCAGCCCAACTTGGGCAGTCTAGTGGTAACTCCGACACAGCATCTCAATGGTCATAGACATAGTGCCATGTCAACAGAGTGATTTTGCTGTAGAAAGATGTCAGGTAAGGATTATGTCAGTCCCAAGGCCTCAGTACCTCACTTGCTTTACAGTGTTTGTGTATTTATTACAAGAATTATAAAAGTGCTCAAAGTTAATGTCACTTCTGAAAAATCTTTCATGCATTGTTTATCCATTCCTCGTCCTGGCAGTTCTGGGTCTAAGGAGGAAAGAAGCTGGGGATGCTTGAGTAGCTGTGTACCATATACTTTCTAGTGTGTTTTTATGGGAGTTTGTATATGCTGTTGAGTGTCGTTAATCTCTAATGTTTCCTCTGCAAAGTCATGTGTAGCATCAGCCGAGCTGGTTTGTAGAACTCTCTGAATGCAAAGTGAATGGCGCACACTTTGAGCTGTGGGGTAGCGGTAGGATGTGAAATGTCATCTGCAGGCTGCTCGGTGCAGAGAGGGGCAAGGGAGGCTGCTGTCAGTTGGGGGTGGTGAATAGGCAGAAGACAAGAATACTGTGAATGACTGATTCACATATGAATGAGTAAAGCTGATGTAGCTTTCTAAACTTGTGCAAATGACAGATTCATCGAACAGGCCACATCGGACGGTGTTCACTCGAGCCATTGAGGCATGCGATCTGCACTGGCAGGACAGCCACTTACAACACATTATCAGCAGTGACCTATACGCCAACTACTGTTACCATGACGACACTGAAAACTTACTCTTTGACTCTCAGGGGTGGCCCCTCTGGCATGGTAAGTGGCTAAACCGGAAAGACATTTCCATTACTTGCTTTTTTGTTCATTTTCTATGGCATTATTTTGGGGGGCGGGGGGGAGCTGGTGGGGAGATGAATGAAGAGCCTGGCAAAAAGAACAGAGGGTCCCTTGAAATACTGGCTCAGAAGTAGTCCTTTAAGTCTCTCTTGCATAGCTTTTAAAGCAACAACAAAAAAACCCAAACAAAAAAGCCCTTTTGAGTAACCTAGCAAAACAGGCCATTGCAGACATGGAAGCACTGCTATTCTTCAATTATTTTCTCCATTTTAGAACATGTTCCTACAGCCTGTGCGAGGGTAGATGCATTACGATCTCATGGATACCCACGAGAAGCACTGAGACTAGCAATAGCTATTGTTAATACACTAAGAAGGCAGCAGCAGAAACAGCTGGAAATGTTCCGGGCTCAGAAAAAAGGTAAATGTGGGGAAGAGAGAAGGGCAAAGGACATGTGGGGTGACAATAACATCAGACTGGAACTTTGCATGAGAAAACCAGTTTTGAAACTAAAGCAAAAGAAGTGACTTGAACTCTTGATGATGACAGTGGAAATGTCACATTCTGGATGTCAGAGGTTTTATGTAAGATGGGTTGTGAGCTGTGCAGGACAAAGGCTCTATTCTGCTCTCTCCAGTGTCTGGTATGATGGGGCTTTTATCCCAGTCATGGTTTTTGGTTACAGAGTGAAAATATTCACTGGCTTCTAAACAGAGCATTGCATTTGGCCTGTCAGGTGTTTAATATTCTTTTCATATGTAATGACATATAATAATGACATATAATTTAGCTGAACTATATGTTTCTGAGTTGACATTAAGGGTAACAAGAAAGCAAAGTCTGCATTTTGCCAAATTTGGCAGTTTGTTCAGGAACAGTCTCTTAACAATGCATAAAATTTTAGTGTTTTTCATCAGAGGTGGATTTTTCTTTTTGAAGCACCTTTTTTTATAAAACATTCTGTGGTGTTCCTTTGATGAGCACTACCCTTGGGTTTGTTGTCTTTTTTTTTTTGAAGGAACATCATCCTTCGCATGCAATTTCTATGCCATTTGATCCTTCCTACCCAAAATAAACCTGCACTGAACTTTTGTTAGTTTGAAGAGTGAAAGAAAGGGATGGCTTTATCGTTAAAGAATGCACATGTAAAGACTAGAATTACTTTCTCTGCTGCTACAAGAATCCCTTTTTTCAAATTTTTTAGATGTTCATTGCTGCTCTTAGCTACATGTGTCCTCATGCATTGTACCCAAGGTGGTTTATTTTTTGAGCACTATTCTGGATTCTAGATTTGAACAAAACCTAAAAGCACTTCTGTTACTACTTAGGGGAGTTTGCAAAGTGGCTTTGTCATACAATGTAATTTTCCTTAACAAGTGTTCCCTTAAAAGCTTTGCGCCTTTTCTGCCTTCTCAGATTAAGGGGGTAAGAAGGTAGAGGGCAATGTCACTGTGTGTGAACGCATGCTTTCACACACACTGGGAGGTGTGAAGGGTCTCCTGCAAGTGTGCTGGTCATAGTACTGCTCCATTTCATTCCCAGTCGCTAATGCAGCATCTAGATATTGGGTAATTCTGTTAACTTAAATTCATTTGCCTAGGAACAGTTTCTGTAGCAGTCAACTACATGCTGTTTCAAGTAAAAAACAAAGTGTATGGAATGTAATCCATCCTATCCTGAAACAAAGAAGTTTGTTGTTTGTATGTTGTCACTGCTTTTTTATTTTATTTCTTTTATGTGTGGAATTTTTCAAAGATGCTCTTGTAATACCACAGAATGTGCTGGTCTTCTCTTTCAAGACCATGCTGGACGAGGCCTTGGGTGATATGATTTAGCATAAGGTGTCCCTGCCCACGGCAGGGGGATTGGAACTAGATGATCTTAAGGTCCTTTCCAACCCTACTTATTCTGTGATTCTATGAGCAGATGAATTCTGTAGCTCCAGCCCTGCTTTAGGTTAGTTTAGCAAACACCACATGCTTCTACTTCTTAACTTTTATTCATGTGGCTGATCTGATGTCCTTGGAACCACTTGCATCATTTTAAAGTCTATATGACCGAAGGACTGAAGTTCGGCATGACACAAGATCATAAGTTAGGCACAGTAGAATAAATAGAACATAAGTGAGTCAGTAAGAAGTCATTGTCATTAATCATTTTGGTAATATTGCTCTTTCTGTCGTCTTTAGCACATGCTATTTGCTAGCAAGACAGTGATTTACTTGTTTGCTTTTCATATTACGTATCAGTGAATTCTTTAAAAAAACCCACCCTCTAGACAGTGTAGCTGTGTTTCATTTAGTAGCCCCACACATTTAAATAGGCAAGAAGCAGATTTTAAAAGCTCTTTGGTAATGGTTACTTGGAAAGATGGCACTTCATGAACAAGAGATAGTGAAGGCAGGTATAAGTTAGCGTGTAACAGGTAGAGAATCAAAGCATCCCTAACATCTTTTATATAGGTTTTAAGTGATCACCTGTAATGTGTTGTCTGTCTCACAGCTCAGTCCTGTGTGTAGGAGGAAAAAAGCTGGGAGCTCTGGTCAAAGGGGAGCTGTTGCCTTAAGACTCTTAATAAAAAAAGGGATTTGAGGGATCTTTAACATCTGTTACCACAGCCACACTGCCTTCAGTTCACTGTGCTAAACAATTTTTTCATATTGTAACTGAATGATCAGTGGGGGCTGCAAGACAAAGTATCTGTGAAGGGGGCTGCCGACTGGAATTTTAGAATGACAAACAATGCACTTGATCCACTTAAATAATGATTCCTTTCTTTTGCATCTAATTTAAACATTTTATTCTTTTTTTTTCTCTCTTTCTTTTTAAAGGAGCCATCATCATGAGTTTATTACTTCAATAAATGTTTAGATGCAGGATAAGCTTATATTTTATTTATGGAATTGGGACATGTTTTAGAATATTTTCATTTATTTCAGTGTCACCAGATTAATTTAAAATGTAAGAACTGTACTGTCTCTTTTGAGTGAGGAAATTGTGAATGCTTTAAAAAAGGTTTTGTTGTAGTGTTTCAGCAGACATTTTCAGAAGAGCTACTGGTATCAAGTAAGAGATTTCAATAGACATTGTGTTTGAAAATTTTGACCCATAATGCGCTTTTCTAGCATTTAAAATGTCTGGCCTTTGTTCTTTTTTAACATACTCATAAAGGGGTATGAATTCACTCTCAAATACACTATTTTCTCCTTCTAAGCAGAACCTACTGGAAATACTTTGAATTCTGTACCAAGAGCATTTTAATCAGTTCTACTTTTATAATTGAGGGTCTGACATGACTTTCTTTCTCTCCCTCCTCCCTCCATCTTTTCTGTCACAGAACTTCTCCACAGAGGAGTAACCTCAATAACAAATCTCGAAGGTTGGGTGGGACACCCTTTGGACCCCATTGGCACTCTCTTCAGTAGCCTGATGGAAGCATGCAGGGTGGATGATGAGAGCTTCCATGGATTCTCAGACTTCACGGGTAAGGCCAAGCTTATATTCTGTGCACCTTCATTTACCAGAGGCAATTTTCTGTCCTGCCTTTCTGACTCAGAATCAAAGTCAATATTACTATAGTATAAGAACTCACATTTGCATTCCTTAAGAAAACACAAAGGAGAGAAAATGTTTAAAATGTGAAAGCACTGAAAATATTACCAGTTATTCCTTCTTAAAGACAATGCCGTATTTCACCCATGAAATAAAATGGGTGAGACATTACTGCAGCAGCTCTCTCCACATACATTGCTCTGTCCTCTTTGTCTGAGAAACTGCAGGGAATCTTAGAATCACAGAATTGCTGAGGTTGGAAGGCACCTCTGGAGATCATCTAGTTCACCTGCTCTGCTCAGAGCAGCATTACCTAGAGCAGATTGCCCAGGAGTGTGTGTAGTAGGGTTTTGAATAACTCCAAGAATGAACACTGTCCGAATTCTATGGGCAGCCTCTTCCAGTGTTCAACCACCCTGACAGTGATAAAGGTATTTTCTTATGCTTGGATGGAGTTTCCTGTATTGCAGTTTGTGCCCATTGCCTCTCGCCCTGTCACAGGATACCACTAAGAAGAGTTTGGCACTGTCTTATTTTACATTCTCCAATCAGATATTTATACATTTTGGCAAGATCCTCTTGGGCCTTTTCTTTTCCAGGTTAAATAATGCCACTTATCTCACTCTTATTCCATGAGAGATGCTGCAGTCCTTTAATCATTTTCGTGGCCCCTTGCTGGATCTGCTCCAGTATGTCCGTGCTCTGGGGAGCCTGCAGCTAGACACAGAGCTCCAGGTGTGGGCTCACTAGTGCTGAGGACAGGTGAAGGGTCACCTCCCTCAATCTGCTAGAAACACTTCTGCTAATGCAGCCCAGGATATTACTGGACTTCTTAGCTACAAGTATACACAATGCTTCAAATTGATGACAAAAAGTTTTAATTGATTACATGCATGAACTGTAAATGATATGAATTGGATAGCAGTTTTGCAGTATTGATACATGATTTAGGAAAGGATGTGTACGCCCATTTTAATTTCAGTATTTTCTTCCCAGGAGCTTAACTGATTAATTCCTTGCTCTCAGTCTTTTCACTTCTGTCGTAGCTTCTTAGCACCAGTTCTGTGGACAGAAACTGGATTCATCCCTCTACCTGCAGCTTTTTTATGCGCATACCTGCGGTCTTCTTGGGGCTTTGCCTCAAAACCATTTGCATTCAATTAGATTTTCTTCAATAAATTTCTAATCCCATATCCATCAGTTCTGAAAGAACTTTTAATTAAAAAATAAATTAGAAATCAGGTTCCTTGCAATTATAAAAAAAAACACAACTACCCCATGAAATAAAAAGTGTGTGTTGAAAAGTAACTTCCACCTACACATGCATATAGAGTTCACCAAAGGCATTCAGCCTTCCCGTTTGCTGCAGTTGTCAATCTTCTCATAACTGTCCATTGTAACTTTTTGTTCCCAAATCAGACTGTGAACTGTTACAGGTTGGAATAGCATTTTATTATATGATGTGTCTGTGAAGTGCCAGATGAATCAGTAGTACTCTCTGCATAAAATCTTTGCTAAAAGTAGGACTTCTAGTGTTAATAAGTGTCTTTATCATAAATACAACTGTAACAAGTAATAAGGTGCTTGAAAAGAGCTCTAGCAAACAGAGGATGTTTTAAACTTGTGGAGTTCCCTGATCTATTGTATTTGCGCAATAGTAATGGCTTCAACTGAAACCAATGCAGGTATATAAGCAACCTTCCTCTTACACATCAAGGCTTTAAGGAGATAAAGAAATGGGTGGATTGTCCCATTTTTGGCCTCATTAATGCAAAGCTGGAGAAACTGCCTTTCTGTAAATCATGCCATTTAAAATGTATAGTTTTACTTGAGTGGGTTATTTAAAATCTAATTGTTCTGTGTATTTCTGTCATGTAGAATTGGGTGGGATGTTTTAAATTGGATCACTGGATTTTGAGATTGCACTAGTAGTTTAAATAATTTAAATAATAATACTAACAGAAGAAGCATTTGTATATGTAGCATTATAGGCAGATTATGGGTTGGAATGATTTGCTGATGTGTTTTTCTTTTTGTGTCACCCTTTACAGAACACATGGGGCAGTGCAAATCTCTGGAGTACCACCACCTGCCTGCACACAAGTTATTTGAAGAAGGGGAATCTTATTTGACGCTGGCTGTGGAAGTAGCATTGATAGGGCTGGGACAGCAGCGAATAATGCCAGATGGCTTGTATGCACAAGAGAAGGTTTGTCGAAATGAGGAGCAGCTCATTTCTAAGCTACAGGAAATTGAATTGGATGATACTCTGGTGAAGATTTTTCGAAAGCAAGCAGTCTTCCTTTTAGAAGGTAGCTCAATATAGATGCTAACTGCTTCTCTAAACTGTCTTCACTTACACAGGCACACAGCTAGTATTCCTGTGGAAACTGCCTTATATATTTAGGTGTTTTTTTGACACACAGCTCCAGCAAAATTTTGTTTCCAATCTCTGATGAAAATCAAACGTTCTTTAGATATCACATAACTGTAAGAATTAGGCATCTATTGACCTATAAGCCTTTTGTTGGATCTCATAATCTCAGTATTGTGATTATACAGCCCAGGCTCACACTCAAATACAGACATCAGTTATCGGTGGTTCTCAGGTAGCAAAATTCTAAATGTTCCTTGTGTCATAAAAAAGGGGACTGTCAGCATTCTAAATGTGTGAAGATCTGTACTTCTATTCTGAAGTCAAAGGCTCAGAAAATTCTGAAGGTTGCTGGGACAGAAATGTAACATTTTATTTGTGGCAGTTAGGAAAATTACTTGCTTTTGAAGTTTGTATCATACAATTGATATGTAGTCAAATAGTGAGGCTTAATGCCTGGTCTGGTGACTGAGTTTTGACCAAGACAATTTGTGTTTGGGAAGTAGCCCATGTGTTCTCATAAAATTTGTGCAAAAAAGTCCATACTTTTGGCTTAGCTTTTTTAAAAAGGCATGTAGCACTTAGGCCTCATGTTCAGAGAGTAATCTCATGAGTTCTGAGGTTGTCTTTCTGGTTTGGACGTTTTTAAATGGAAGAAAAACTTCAGAGGAACCAGTTATCCAAAGGCAGGGTCCAGGTTTTGAGAGCTTGCTCAAGGTATGCTGGGGAGGATGTTATTGCTCTAAGTAAGTTGTCAAGACTACTACACAGGCAAGTTTTGTATCATTTTTGTGAGACATTTGTCTTTTAAAACTTCCTCTTATTGGAAGGTGATTTGGACATTTGACACTGCCTAGAAGCCGCACTATGGGGAGTTTCTTTGTGGTGTGGCTGCACTGCTGCTTTATGGCCTTTGGACAAGAAAAGCTGCTTGCTGGATTCCGCTAGTAGCCACCATATAGTGATCCTATGAGTTATAAAATCAGTTTGCTGCATCTGTTTGCTGGTAAGGATGCTTCATGAGAAAAAGGCAGGATTTCTCTAAAGTGTTCTCTGATAGTTCTAGTTTACTGTTTTGATCACTGAAATTCTTTTTATGTTTTCTTAGAGTAGTAAATAAGTGAGCATAGGAGGAACTCTGCTAATATAACTGTCTACAGAATTGCTATGGTGAGCAATATGCAATGATGGTCTTGTACTACAGTGTGCTGAGAAATTTGGCTTTCATGCAATAATTTCCATTTACTCCAGGTTAGCCAGAAACTGCCAGCTCACATGGAAGAAAAACTGTGCAGTGATTGAAATATGCTAATCATATCAATTGCATTTTTATAGTTAGTCCTGTAGATATAATAAAGCTTAATCCAATATTAAGCTTATTTCTATGCTGTTAAAGCAGATTAATGCATGCTGTATGTAGCTGCCATTTGAATGTGTGGGAAAGCAGAACGTAAGACTGTTTTCCAAGAATGTTCTAAATTTTTGCTTGACTGCTAAGTTAATGATAGAATGTATTTTCATATAAAATCTTTGTCATGTATGCTTCATGTCCTAATTGAGTTTCTGATTGGACCACCAACTGGCAAGCATGCATGAAACAGCTTCTTTCACTGAAGCAATGCCAGCCAGCTTTGAATAGCTTTCAAATTCATTTTAAATGATTGAGATACACTTTCACCTGCTAATTCTTCATTGACATTTCTTTTTAATCAGCCTTAGTCTTCAGAAATGCCCAGCTATGGAGCTCAGAATTTTTTCATGCCTGGTGATTTTTATCTTTTGTATGTTGTGCTAGGGCACTAGTCAGAAAAATGTTGATGAAACAGCTTGGCTGTTTCTCCTCATCTGCTTCACTGTTGTCTTGGCCATGTTAGTTTGAATTGCTTTGGGAGCAGTTTAAATGACACATGACTCTGCAGCAAAGAAGTGTGCTCATAAGGTCATCCATCCATCCATCTATCCATCCATCCAAGTGTGTTGGGTCAGAGTCTGTGGAAGTAGTAGTAACTTCTAGAATTACTGGCTCCTATCTGTGCAATAATAGTCCAATAATACTTAATATAAGATTCGTATTCTGTATCTTGCAGCATCTACTGCCTGGACCTCTAGTTGCTGAAGTCAAAAGCTCACATTGTTTTCCTGTTAATAGGAATAAAAATCTTAAGATTGCAGGAAAAATGTAGAAATGGGATTCATATGCACCATGAACATTCAGAACTTGGCAAGGAAAGAGCTGCATTTAATGTTTTTGTTGTTGTCAGTCTTGATGCTGCTGCTGTGAAGTTGAAATACTGCACTGGCTGCAGAGTGTGAGCAAAATCCATTGCTCCAACAGTGGATATAGCTTTCCTACAACAAATACAATTTTTAAGATCATGTGGCTATAATGGACTCACAAAACCAGCTTTGGTACAAGATCTGACCTGATCTTCTCTGGAGACCAAGTCCAGACTAAAAGGTTATTTAACTGCCTAATGTCAGGTGAGACATCAATAGGGATTAGGTGCTGCTGTGGTCATTGGTCACGTGACTTCAATTAAAGGTACACATTTATTCACTGTAACCACTCTTTAGGTTTAGTTGTTGTTTTTTTTTCTGGTGGATTTTTGATAAAGCAGTCATGTACCAACAGGATGCATAGGAATTCATGTGCACAATGTAGCTATGTGAAGGCAAGGCTAGGGTTATCACTTTCTACTTTTGTATACTATAGGCTTGCTGAATGAGCCCCATGGAGCACTGGAATCATTCTGTCATTTGTATGCACACTGGTATGCTTAGTACTATACATTTTGCAGTCTGTCTTGTTGTCTCAAAGAATACGGTATTTAATAGACTTGTAATACACTGTATATGATATATTTGTAATATGTTTCACAGAAATAGCAATATAACTTTACTTTTTTGTACAGCAAACTCTGCTCTGAATACCAATTGTAACTGAAGGTATAGTGAATATTTTAAGTCTGCATGTTGGTTTTTAGCAGTATGTAAAGACGGACATTCTCTTTCTCTCTCCTGCAGCTGGACCATATAGTGGTTTAGGTGAAGTCACCCATCGAGAGAGCGTTCCAATGCACACATTTGCCAAGTATCTTTTCACCTCTCTCCTACCTCATGATGCTGAATTGGCATACAAAACTGCACTGAGAGCCATGCGGTACGTATTTGCAAGTCATCTAGAAGGAGCACAAGTAGTGTTAGCGGTTAAGAAAGGGGAAAAAGCTTCTTAATCCAGATCTAGTCTTTTTTTCTAAAAGAAGCATGCTTCCCTTTAAGGAGAAACTACTTTGGTTGTCATCTGTAAAAGCAGTTGGTTTCTCTAGTAACTACAGTGTAATCATTATAAATGTACAATCAGTGCTTATCTACAACCACAAAAAAAAGCATTCTTTGTTAGAAATCCTTCCAGAATCCTACTCTTGGGGCACATGGGTTTGTGTTAAACAAGGGCAGCTTTAGCATGTGTGTTCTCTCACCCATGCAGTGTGTATGTGTGTGTGATGGTATTGTCTAGGAAATGAGAAAGAGGCACTGCAGCAGCAGTCTCAGAATCATCTGCTGCTTAGCCTGTTCGGTAGGGCTATTTGTTCCACTGGCTTTCTTCACAAATTAACCCTCAATGATAGACTTGAAACCATAGGGTGGGGTCTGAGCCAGCATTCTTTTCTTGTGTTTCATAATGAAGCAGTTTTATCCACATCTGGGTGAACGTTGGGGTTTATATAGAGTATGTCATCTGACAACAAAATGTCTGACTTGCATCCTTGCAGTAATCAGGAAAAAGATAATTCTCAGGGAGTGCTCAGTGTGTGCTAGCATTATCTTGAGGCAGGCCAGAATGGTAATGGTGGCTAAGAAAATTCTTTTGAAAGAAGTTTCAAGTGCCTCAGTGATCGGCAATAAAATTGTTGCCCATCTACTATGCAGGGAAGAAACTGTTCCTCTCTGAATTGTGTGGTCACTGTCAAGAACCTTGTAGTTGATGGTTGACAAAGACGATCCACAATTGAATACTCAGAGCAATCAATTTCCAGATAAAAAATAAAAAGAAGTGTTGGGTTTTCCTGGTCATTATTTTCAAGAACGGTTGCACGGTGATTGAAGGACACACTATCCACATAAATAGTATTTAGCTTCATCAGAAAAGTTGTGTCCTCATGGTTTGAAGGTGTGTGTTCTGGAGCTCATTTCTCAAAAAAAAAATAAATAAATTCTATGATCAAAGGAATAAACAGGAGGGAATGCTTAAGAACAAAACATAACTACTGTCAGGTGAGGCTAAAAGTCTGTTTAGCCTGTCTTTTTATGCCTCCAAGAGTGTCTAGTAACAGATGTTACTGAAGAAATCTGAGAAATATGAAGACTGACTTTCATACTTGCTGTTTATGATAAGCATTTTAGGAAATACAGCAAGAAGACAAAATGCATTACTGATAAACTATTGAAAAAACGTTCAAATGTATGCTCAGTAAGCTGTCTGGTCCATCAGAGTATACCCTTCTTGATTTTAGCACAAGTTGAGTGCATTAATAACCCTGGTCATATCAGATAGTAAAATAGTGCAAGATGTTGTGAGAAGGGTTTTTGGTTGGTTGTTTCTTGGGGGCTTGGTTTCTGTTGGTTATTTGTTGGTTGGTTTATGGGGTTTATTTTTCGATGAAAAGGTTAATTTTATGAAGTAGACTGTGCCCTTGTATTTATTTTCAGTTACTACCTTTAAGTGTTCCTCAGAGATTGTGTGGAGTTTTCCTCCTTAAACTAGTAAAACCATGATGCTGAAAGTAGGTTTCATGCTGGAGTAGGCATCCATCAGCAGCTTTGCACAGTGCACTGAATGCTTCAGTGAATGTGACAGCAGCATGCCATTCCTTTTGAACAAGGATTAGGGCTTTCCCCAGAAACCAGTCATAACTGAAAACTTCTTTTCTGGAAGTTTCCGTTCTCAACCGGAAAAACAAGCAAGACACTGAAAGATCCAAATGTTGAAATCTCCAGTTAGGCACAGGCAGTTTCAGCTATCTTTTGGTATGAAGCTGTCATCTCAGCCAATGAAGTTACTTTTCAAAACAGACCACTATAAGAATGTCTGTTTATAAGATGTCTGTTTCCATCTGGTAAAGTTACAGGAGACATCATAATTGGTGCTGTTCTCCAAGCCCTTTTGTCATCACTTCATAAGCCTGATGAGAGTTCAGCACTAGACAATAATCAGTTCTTCTGTATTTCGATATTTGGCGCTCTTCAGAAATGTGGACTGCTGTCTTGAATGGTGGTGATGGCAGGTTTAGAAAACTTCTATTTGTCTGCATTCTTTAGCACTTTTCAAATTCACTTGGAGAAGATTGGTTTCTATTTGTACCAAAGCAATACTTCAGTATATAAAGGAGTCCAAATACAAACCAAATGAAAAAGTAACTTAATACTACCTTGAGGGGGAAAGAAGAAAGCAGACATGAAGATTGAATGTCTGTCTCATAGTTGTGAGGTTGAATAAGTCAGAAGAGGAAAACTCAAGCATCTTTCTTCTGTGGCAGGGACAAAATGGCAAAAGGAAAAGAACAAAAATCTCATGTGGGAATTAGTAAAGGTGCTGCATAGAAATCTGTGCAGTTACTCATGCTTTTACAAGTGGAGCTTATTTCTTTCGTCACTTCAACAGTTATTAAATAAGTTGACTTCCCAAGACCCTTGCTAGTTGCTTTCCGGACCTCTTTAGTGTCAGTCCACACAAGTCACTGACCTGTGATGGCAGCACATAGTACTTTACTTCTCTGTATTCAAAATGCATCTGTTGCTGTTCTGGTTTCTGAACCCTGTTTTAGTGTGTGTAACACTCAGTATGAAATAAATGAAAGCTGAGACCATAAAACCCTTCATGCATATACCTCAGGTCTGCAAGGATAGTGTTGTGCTGTCCTTGATGGTCACTTCTGTCTGCAGTTCTCTGCTTGCAATGCTGAAATATACGGAACAGAGTCTCAGAGAATGTGGATCTGCAGTGACCTAGTTGACTGCTCACTTGGAATCTGAACATGAATGTTTGGCTTAGTTTGGCTGATATCTTGTTAAGCCTGAATTTCACCCAGGCTTTGGGAGCCAGACTTTAATGGTGATGTTTAATCACAAGGTAGCTTTGCTAAAACCTAGCTAAATTGTTGGTATTTGAAAGGGGAGGAGGGAGGAAGTGAGGAATGCTAAATCTGCTTGTACTTGTTCTGATGTTCCCTAATCTTGCCAAAATTGCATGAAAGCCTCCAATTCACAACAGCATTTCTTTTCACAGCAAAATAATATAAAAGCTGGCAATGAAATTCAAAGTGACAAAAGATTTCCCCAAAACAGTGTCTTTCTTTCATGCTGTTAGTCTGTTTACTGTTACTCATAACCTAATAATCCCTTTTTGCATTAGGTAGTGAGATTTTTGCTGTTTATTGAAGCCATCTAATAGTACATCTCTCTCCTCCCACTGTCTCTCTGTGCTTAGAAAAAAATCAGCTAAAGAGTTTATATGTATTTTATTTTTACGTATATAAAGCTATATAAATAAGTGTCTCAATACACTCAATATAAAGAGATTTGACTCAATACAAATTGCAAGTGGAGTCTCTTTTTTCATATTAGCATGAATTACATGTGTCTGAAAATGTTTATATAACCTGCTGATAGTTACTTATATGGCATGTTTTATTTATATGTGTCTGCTAGATACCCTCCCACTCCCATATATTTAACTTTACTTTTCCCAGGGAGTTCTTAAAGATACTCCCATATGCTTCAGGAACCTACAGAAAACTGATGGAACTAAAAAATATCTTACTGAGAAAAAAAGACTTGCATTTCCAGTTACTTAAAGAACTTAGATATATTCATCTGAGTGCGAGCGATTGTAACTTACATTTAAATGAGCTTATTCTGTAAGAAATATTCTATCATGGGAAGTCACAATGCATTGGATTTTCAATATTCAGTAGTTACAATTTTATTGACAGAGGAGATCCAATTTCCTTTTCCTGCTAGAAAATCACTTGCACATGAAAGCTGGTAGAAACAGAACTCATATGGTAACTCTCATCAAGAACCTAAGCACTGGAAAGGCTTTTCTTCTGTTGTCTTATTTCATTTGATGTCTCATTTACGATTTATATTTTGAAATTATGCTGAATTCTACTGAGTAAAAATGCCTGGTTTTGTACACTCTTTTTTGCGCTGGCATTTATGCAGTATCTGGTATACTGGCTATATCTAGTGTATTGTAACATTGAGTCTCTGTTGTGGGCTGTCATTTGTGTTGCAGTAGTCAACAGCAAACACATTAATTTTAATTTTCTAAGTATGGATTCTCTTTGGTGGGTAAGAATGTTGTAGATTCACACATACTCAAAGAAATTTTTGTTTCAGGATTAGGAAATGGAGTCTGAAAAGTAACTTCAAAGGAAATGATGTCATTGATGGTTGGGGCTCTAACATCAAATTATGGTGCATTATAAAATGTTGTTAGCCTGAAATTTAAGGGTTTCAAAGAGTAGTCATAGTTGAACTGTAAATTGCACTTTTTGGACATAAATTCACATCTGAATTTATTGCAAACTGAAAATCCAAATGATTTGTTGAATATTCCTCTCCCTTAGTTTGAAGAAAAAAATGTTCCAAATACTGAAAAATATTCACGTGTTCTCAGTACAGCGGAGAACTACTCTACTTTCCTTTGTGAGGGCTGCAATTCAGTGACAAAAAGGCAGGGAGAAAAGCTTCAGCTCTATGCAGGGTGCAGAAAGTCTCTGCTGCCCTGGTTAATAGGTGGGTTAATTGTCCCGTGAATTGCTGCAGATGCCCACTGATGTAGGCAGGTTTGGCAAATGGACTTTTTTAAGGTTCCCCAAGAAGAGGTTTGCCTTTTTTTTTTCTTTAATAACCAAAAAGGCCCATTTTGTAAACAAGGTTAAGTGTTGTTGCAGCTTTAGTTTTGCTCATGAGTAACCTAATGTTATAATGATTTAATGAAAGAGGATTTCTTCCTTATTTCAGGTTGTTAGTATTGGAATCTACTGCTCCTTCGGGAGACATGTCCCGCCCGCACCATATTGCATCAGTTGTTCCAAACCGGTATCCCCGCTGGTTCACCCTAAGTCACATTGAATCCCAGCAGTGTGAACTGGCATCAACCATGCTAACAGCAGCCAAAGGTACATTGCTGTCAGTTACATAGTCAACTAACTGTGTGCTTTTAATATTGCATGGAGTAAACAAATCATAAAACTTGTGTTTAGGAATCCAGATTGCAGTCTGACAGGAACTTGAAATGGGTGCAACAGACTGAAATGGCTTAAACCTGCCACTTAGTTTTCTAGCAAAGTAGTTTTAAGCTGCCTATATGGCAGCCAGGTGACCTTGATTTCAGGCTGATGAGACAGCTTTTTATTTTTCTGACATGACATAGATAGCGAGACCCAAGAGTGGACAAATCACTTCTAAAATTCACAAATCAGGATGACTTTTTGCCATGTACTGCACTAACATCACCAGGCACTAAAGCAGTATGTGCTGTCTTGTATCTTTTGTTCACATGTGATTTAATTGTGGAAGGTTTAAAAAAAAATGTGTGTAAAACTTAAACATCGTACTATTGCATAGCAACAGCAGGCTCAATTATAGTGCATCTCTGGATGTTTTGGGAGCTTGTTCCATTGTGGTGACAGTGTTTATGCCTTGCAGGTGATGTTCAGAGACTGGAAACAGTGTTAGAATCCATCCAGAAAAACATCCACTCATCATCACACATCTTCAAACTTGCCCAAGATGCATTTAAAATAGCAACGCTCATGGACAGCTTGCCAGACATCACTCTTCTGAAAGTTTCTCTGGAGTTGGGCCTTCAGGTATTTCCCTCATTCATTATTATTACAGTAGAAGAAAGGAATTTGACAGTGTTGGTGGGTGTAGCTTTTAAGCACGGAGGACCATATCCTCTTTGGGATCTGTCTGGAGATTTTAGATTCTGTTTTCTGTTAGAAAGCTCAATGATTTAGTAAACACAGATGTTTACTACGTCTGCATGCAGATGTGTGCGTCCCCTTTGTGTGCAGCCCCTTTGTGCTGTTCAGATGGGGGAGCTGGGAGCAGCTGGCTGTAGGGCAATCTCTTGTTCAGGGGTGAGAGGGGACCAGTGCAATGGGCTCAAGGATGTATGACTGGGTAGAAAGCAAAATTATTCTGTTTGCCAGAAATGCTGTATATTTTCTGCATGGCCTTGAGGAGTTTCTTACCATGCATTCCCTTCCTTTCCCCTAAATGAGATTTGGTAAGTGTTTGTTGAATTAATAGAAAATGCCAAGGTCAGCCATAATTACCTATTTCTAAGGCAAATTTGGTAAGAGAGAGGAAGATCCTGTCACGGTTTAAGCCCAGCCAGTAACTCAGAACCACACAGCTGCTCACTCACTCCCCCCAACCCTTTCTGCCCCCGCTCCCAGAGGGATGGAGAGGAGAATCAAAAGAATGTAACTCCCATGGGCTGAGATAAGAACAGTCCAGTAACGAAGGTATAACAGAAACCACTACTGCGACCACAAATAATAGTAATGATAAGGGAAATAACAAGGGAAGAGAATACAACTGCTCACCACACGCCAACCAATACCCAGCCCAGCCCGAGCCGTGATCTAGCCCTTCTGGGTAATTTCTCCCAGTTTATATACTGGGCATGACGTGCTGTGGTATGGAATACCCCTTTGATTAGTTTGGGTCAGGTGTCCTGTCTCTGCTTCCTCCCAGCTTCCCTTCCTCCCAGGCAGAGCATGAGACTCAGAAAGTCCTTGTTCAGAGTAATCATTACTGAGCAAGAACTAAAAACATTGGTGTTATCAGTGTTGTTCCCAGGCTGAAAGTCAAAACCACAGCACTGCACCAGCTACTAAGAAAAAGAAAAATGACAGCTACTGCTGAACCCAGGACAGATCCTTATGATTGACCTGTGTGTCAGCTCAAGCATTCACCAAGAAATCTTTCAGTGGCACCAGCACACTTTGGATGTCATTGTATTCATGGGTACTCCTCTGTGGTTGATGATATCACCAGAATGTCTTCAATGAGATCTAGTTAAAGAAATACTATAAGCCCGTACTTTCTCCTCAGTCTCAGTGTCTGGAACAAACTCATGTAGAACTTGTCCACTCTTGTGTCCCAAGCTTATGAAGGTGCTTTAATAATCTTAAAGGTAGTTTGCTTTCAAGAAGGAAGATGCATAGCAGTTTTCTGGTAGTAACTCACAGCTGTGTAGATTTCTGCAGTGACACTTCTGCAAAGCATTAGTATCAGCACTGTCTTGTAGCCTACAGATGCTTCCCCCTTCCTGCCCCTCTCCCTGACTTCATGGCAATTAGATTGTCTGTACTCACTATCTAGTATCTTGCTATTTACTCATTCATGTTCCCTAGAAAACTCTCCCCTCATGTGGTAACCTAAACAGCAGTGTCCTTGCAGGTGTATTGTTCTGCCACAGCCAGAGCAATGACAAGCTGGCCTGGTTGGGTTGAGAGGATGACACCAACGATTTCACAACTCTGTCACTGTGATCTCTGTGACAGAAAAACCTCTTATATTGTTCCAGATTTGGGAGTACTCCTAGGTTCTTTCTTCGTATTTCCAGTGGCAGCATGTGTTCTGTGATTCAGCAGGAGGAAGTCTTTTGAACTGGCTATGTAAAGAGGTCATCAGCAAGGCCAAAGGGGCACAAAGCATCTCGGTTATATTCTGTTCTTCAGAACCTTGCTAGCACAGATGCTGTAACATCGGCAGGTACCTGAGAGGTTCTTTTCCTCTGTTTGCTTGTTGTATTCTATGTCAGTGCAAGTAGGTATTACTGCACATCTGCAAACAGGTACTGCTTGTGGGACTGGTGTATTTGGCAAGTGGTGTCCTTTGCACCCCAAAACCTGTGAGTGCATACGTAAACCTTCTTCCAAGGTGCATAACGAAGAGGTTTTGCATTGGAGTGGAAGCTAGTGGGTGATTGTCCATTTCTTCTCTCCCTTATGGGGGGGTGAGATCTTCTGTTCCTTTGTAAAAAATTCTTATAAAGATCCATCAAGACAGAGGCCAAGTTACTCTGTGTGGAAGAGGGCTTAGTTTTCAGATAAGCGGTGCAATTCACAGGAGCCTCTTGTCATTACAGACTTCCTGACTTGTTGAAAAGTTCTCTTCAACTGATAGCATAGATCTGTCTTGATAGAAGTGCAACTCCCTTTTAGGAAGAAGTAGCTCTAGAATATATTCAGCAAAAGTGAAATAGTTCTTCGGCAACTTGTGCTACAGTATAAATTAACTTCAGATCCTCCATGGTCAGGACATCAATACATGCTTTATTTGAAATCTTTGGGGGGTTTATCAGTAAAGGGTCCCTGTCTTGCTGTTCTCAGCTTGTCAGGTTAATCAAATGAAAGGAACTTAATTCCGGGATAGTTTGTCAAGAAACTTTCCCATGTCAAGAAATTAGATATGGTATTGGGTTTTGCTTCCAAGTTAGGACTGTCTACACTGGAGTGACTGTTACGGCAACATCACATGTGCTGAAAGTTGTTACAACTGCGCATCCTTCTACAGAGCATCACAGTGAGGAAAGTCATCAGAGAAGACTTTCAGAGAAGTCATAATTCACACCGTTGTTTGGTTTTGGTTTTTACCTTCTTTCCTCCCTCACCAGTAGCAGAATTCAGACCATAACCCTGTATTTTCTCTTGGATTCACTCTACTTGTAGGAAGCTGAAAATTCACCATGGATATTGGAGGAGTGCTAACCTTCAATATGTGTGTGCGTTCATATAGGAAGTCACCCAAACTCCTTACCTTTGATGGATGTAATGGGACAAATAGTTACACTCCAAAGCATTTTAACTTGGGGTTGCCTGTTTTTCTTCCAGAATGACTTCAAGCAAAGGCTGGTTCCATTATTTACCTTAGCCATATTTTCACAGTTGAAAATGTGTTGGGTTGCTCCTTGCAGCTCAGTTTTCTTTCTTTCAAAACGCTGTACTCTAATCTAGCATTTAGATTAGTGTTTAGTTAAAATGATACCCAAATGTCTGGGGCCAGAAAAGCTGGCCTTGTCATGTAACTTTAGGTGATGTCTACAACCAGTCAACAGGGTCTCAGTCTGGGAATTTTTGGAGACCAACTTGGAGCCACTCATGGTTGCTTATAACCAGACTTCTTAAAGATCATCTGTGCATTTGTGCTCCTCAACAATTTTGCCGTCTTCTTAATTATCCTGTCTACAGCGTAGGATGAAAGGAGTTGGCAAGAGTGACATACGTGAGAGGGCTACATGCCACTTTGAAGTAACCTTAGGATTGAGAGGGGGATATGTGTTGAGAACCCTCTTACAAATGCTGCTGACTCCAAGGTGTTTTGTGAGTGCATTTGTTGAGTTTAATGTGTAAAGATCATGGCTGAGAGCTCTAGGATTGACCTATTATGCTGTTTATTTAAATCTGCAAACAGTAATACCATAGTATGGTCACTGATATTTTAAGGGGAAAACTACTTGCTTTCTGCATCTAGGTGTCTGTGGGATCTGTCCAGGTAGCTTTACATGCAATTTCCATGCAGGATATGGTATCCCTGGCAGTGTTCAAGACCAGGTTGGACGAGGCCTTGGGTGATATGATTTAGCGTAAGGTGTCCCTGCCCACGGCAGGGGGGTTGGAACTAGATGATCTTAAGGTCCTTTCCAACCCTAACGATTCTATGATTCTATGAATTTGAGTAATCAGTAATTTATTGGGACTTTTAATGTTGGATTGAGTCTCTTTTATGGGGTGTTTTTTTTTCTTGACCATGTAAGTGGTATCTTCCATAGCCTTAAAGGATCTGCAGTTGGAATTACTCTCTACATGCTGTTTTTAAGTTAGCTGAGCAGTATTTTTCAAATTTTTTGACATACCTGCTAAAAAAGAGGTAACAGAGTAGGGAGCACAAGGGGCTGACGTTTTGAACCTTAGTGTATTCAAGTAGCTTAAAATCCCTAATTGTTGGTATATTGCCTTGGTTTGCAATAGGATTAATTTGTATTTTGTTTGTGTTGCTTTGATAGGTAATGCGGATGACACTGTCCACACTTAATTGGCGACGGCGGGAAATGGTGAGGTGGTTGGTAACATGTGCAACAGAAGTAGGTATGTTCTGAGATGTTTCTCTTGTCAGCTAACCTTAGAGGGCTTGATTTGCTTGACAGCACCCAAGTTCTGCATATGTCTTCCACTTTCTGTTCACCTATAAAATTCCTTTGGTGGAAGACACTATGGCAGTGATGAGTGTTTTTTTTTTTTAGGCCCAGACCAATTGAGACAGTAGTTGAGTAGTGTAGAGTAGCTTCTTTAATCCTGCAAGATGGGGGTGTGCATAACCTTTGGGAAATACCCCAGATTTTCTCTTGTTCTCTCCATGATTGCCTTTGAAAAGCAAGTTGAGAGAGCTATCAGGTCAGCTGTGGGAAGAGAAACCAGAACACAGATGAATGAAATGCTGAGGATGCCTCCTACCATGTGGATCTCCTGAAGAGGTTCTCATTCTTAGGGGCTGGGTTTTTTTAAGCCCCTGAGTAAATCCAAGATTTTAAATGTAATGCATCTTTGTTATGTGGCTATCATACCGTGCAGAGCTTGTCTGCCCTGTAAAGCTAACCAAATACTAATGTTATACCCATTTTTAACCACATAAGGTGAAAGTAAGGTGGGGGGGAAAGCAGTCTTACAGGATAGCAGTGGGAGAGCAGTGCACTCAGAAGGACGTTCTTTTCATTTTTGGGCTTTGCTGTAGATTTCCTGTGTCTTGATGAGGAATCCCTTAGCTTCTGTATTTACCATCTGCAAGATGAGGATATAGGATCTGAAGATGAGTGCATTAAAAACTGTAGCTGTAAAAAATAAAATAAATGAATGAGCAGTTGTGGAAGTGGGGACAATATAAGTACTTACAATAAGGAAGCAGTTTTAATTGTCACTGATGGTATTTCTGTAAAGCAGGTTTCCCTGCTGTATTTATTCCTTTTTCATACATCTTATTGATTGGGTTTTATCACATAGTACTTCTTGAGTTTCAGAACTTCAGAGGATTGCTGCTGCTTATTCCTGGGATTATTTATCGGTTTTGTTATGCTTGACAGGGAAATTAATGTTGTCAATAACATGGGAAAATACAGCTTGCCTTTGTATGACCTCAGCCAGAAAGTGGTTTGTGTCTGCAAAATTTCATGCAATGCTCTTGTTTTATTGCTTTTATATCTTTGCTAAGATAATGATTGCTGAGGCTGCCTTACAGATATTAGTGCCTGGGTATTATTTTGTGTAGCTGCCTATTATCAAATAAAATACTGGTTATAATACTGCTTTAAATTAGTTTACATATTCTAATAGGAGTATCCCATAAAGAACCTTATAATGTTATGCAAAATACTCTTGAGAATCAAGTTGGTAAAGCAAGGAGTCTCTTTATTTACATGAAGATCTGCTGTTCTCTGGCTATGCTGACTCGTTGCACATGAGTGAAGGTGTGCATGGGAAGCACCAGAGTCCTACAGAGAAAATGAGGACCTCTGGGTGTGGTTCAGGTGTGCTCACAGTTGTGTATTAACTGCCTCTAGCAATAACAAGGCACTCTAGTTGGCTATAAGGTTCAATTTATGAAACCTATTATCACGGTTTACCTCTTCCAGACCCTGCCAAACAGACATACAAACATACACTGGGAGTAAAGTGATGCTAAGGAAAACACTTATTTCAGATAATACTCAGTAGTTCATATTGCTCAAAGTATTTGTCTAATAAGGATCTTGATGTTCAGGGGCATTTGAATTTGACAGAAGATGTACCTCAAAAGCCTGTTAGGAGGAGGTGGGGGGTTAGGATGTTGGGTATTTTAAGGTGTACTTAGGGTGTTCCTTTAAGGTGTACTTAGGGTGTTCCATTAAGGTGTGCCATGGTGTTCTGTTAAGAAAGCCATTTAGCGTACCTGGAGATTCTTTTGTTTACGTGCTGTGCCTTGAGGCGCACAGTAAGAAAATAAGTTAAAATCAGCTTTCAAAAGTATTCAGTGTTGAGGGCTCCTTTCGAGTGATGTGATGAGACCAAATGAGGCAGAATTTGTTACCCAGATTGTCTTAAATAACGAGTAAAACAGCTCAGTTGTTGCACCAGGAGATTAAAGCTTATAATGCAGGCTTTTTTATTTGTTTATTTATTTATTCTTTTATTCTCTGTATTTTAGTGGTTCCTGCAGAGTTTGCACTGTAGCCTTTGTTTTAATGTCCTTTTTCAGCCATGCTATCTGGTTTAGCAATTTTTGCTGAAGTGCATCCTCTTAGATGTAGTGGCAACCTCTTAGTCTTTGCTGCAGATGCAGTCTCTTGCTAAACATCGATACCTGCCAGATTTTATCAGTTTTGGCTAATCCTTCCTTTCTTCCCTCAGGTGTTTATGCACTGGATAGTATCATGCAAAACTGGTTTACACTTTTCACTCCAACAGAAGCCACTAGTATTGTTGCTACAACAGTGATGTCCAACAGCACCATTGTCCGTCTGCATCTGGACTGCCATCAGCAGGAGAAGCTGGCCAGCAGTGCTAGGACGCTTGCTCTACAGTGTGCCATGAAGGATCCTCAGAATTGTGCTCTCTCTGCACTGACCTTATGTGAAAAAGATCACATAGCTTTTGAGACCGCGTACCAAATTGTTTTAGATGCTGCTACAACAGGCATGAGCTACTCGCAGCTTTTTACTATAGCACGATACATGGAGCACCGGGGTTACCCCATGCGGGCCTACAAGCTGGCCACTTTGGCCATGACACATCTCAACCTGAGTTACAATCAGGACACACACCCTGCCATTAATGACGTTCTGTGGGCATGTGCACTCAGCCACTCCCTTGGGAAAAACGAGCTAGCAGCTATAATACCTCTGGTGGTCAAAAGTGTCAAATGTGCAACAGTACTGTCAGACATTCTGCGTAGATGTACTTTGACCACTCCTGGCATGGTGGGACTTCATGGAAGGAGGAACTCTGGAAAGCTCATGTCACTGGACAAAGCCCCTTTACGGCAACTCTTGGATGCCACGATCGGAGCCTACATTAATACAACTCATTCACGTCTCACTCACATCAGCCCACGACACTATAGTGAGTTTATAGAGTTCCTCAGCAAGGCCCGAGAGACCTTTTTAATGGCTCATGATGGTCACATCCAGTTTACACAGTTTATTGACAACCTAAAACAAATCTACAAAGGCAAAAAGAAACTGATGATGCTAGTTCGTGAGCGGTTTGGTTGACAAAAATATGTGAATGGGGATCAGGGGATGGGAGGGGTGGTTTGTTTTTACTTGAGCCTGCCTTTGTATCCTTTTTAACTTAAAGAAACAGAGCCACACCGGTATTATATGTGTATAGTTATATTGAGTTTGCAAACTAAACTGTCATGTTGTGAAAGTTTGTGTGCTTTTTTTTTTTTTTTTCCTTTTTCCTGTTTTGTATGAGAGAGAGGTTAAAAAAGGTTTGGTTTACACTGAGTATATGTTGTCAAGTGGCAAAAGCCCACATCGCTCTCCTGTTCTTTCTGTATACGTTCACAGCCTCAAAACAAACATATATTGTAATGGCTTTAAAAACCAAACAAAACACCTCCATCCTGTGATAAGTACCTCGAATGGATTCAGCTTTACTCCTTTGTAACTCATCCTTAACATTTCAGCATATTTAAACAAACCAACAAATGAAATACTAATAGTTAAAAGGCTGACCACGTGGCTTTGCAGTGCTGTTCATCCAGAAGCATGGCACACAATGCTTGTGCATGTGGAAACTTAGCGACTGTCAACATACATTCTCAGGGATTTATCAAAAAAATTAAAAAAAGAATGAGAGCATTTATTGTACTGTATATATATTATAGTATATGTCTGAATATTGAAAAATATAACATTAACTAATTTATAAAAAAAAATCTATGTAATGCAAAATACTTGAAGCTGCAGTAGCTTGGTTTTAAACAAAAAAGAAAGCCTATCAGAAGGACTAAAGTGCGCCTTGCTTCAGGGTTGGCTCAGGTGGTGAACTATATGCTGGGCATCTATGCAGAGCCACCTTTTGGATTGCATGGTTGGACTGATACCTAATGGGGAAATTTTATATATATATATTTATACAACTTGTGTATACATATATATGTATACACACATACACACATGCTTGTAACAGGCACTATAGTAAAGAGGGACAACAAAACATACACAGCCAGAGCAGCAAGCCTTAGCATTAAGAATACAGTATGCCAGAATTGGGGTTTGTGCCTCCTAGCCTAGAAGACTTAAAGAACTATCCTTTTTGACACAAAACGCAAAATGTTTTCCAAAATGATTGACCTGATACATTACGCCTTTGCAGTGAGCTAATAATAAGCTAACCTTTGTGCACAAATAACATATATATATATTATATATATATATTCTGCATAGGTATTTTGACTTTGTGCAGGACAGAAAGTTGTGTAGGTATGACTGTTCTACTTTTCAGTTTGTTTTTTTAATATATTTTATTTTCTCTAGAATTACTCAAACAAAAGCAGCCTTCTATCTTGCCTTGTCTTAATGCTTTAAAATAACCAAACTGGAGATCTAACTACCAAACTGTTCATTATATTATTAAATACCAACTTTGGTTACAGTATAGTGTCTTTACTTTAGCTGATGGTTCTGTATCCTTGTGCTTTTTAAAGCAGTTTTTATGTTTTGGTGCAAAAGTTGTCCAGTGTCTCTTGTTCCCTTCATTAGAGAACATGCTAGAGGTATGTTTGTAGGTATTTTTGTTTAGAAAAACTATTTCATGCTCTCCATTTTATTTATTATAATAGGTAAAAAGGTTGTACTTCATCACCCATGTAAACATGCTCATGAAGTTGAAAGTAAGATTTGATACACTGATATCAATTTATTTATGTAACTAAATCACTGTTTTATAAACTTGTTAATGATCAACAATTTTTTTGTTTTGATTAAAATTAGTTTTTTGAAAGTTGATTCTATGTCCTTTATGGTGTCTGTTTCTCGAGTTGGATTGTGTAGCTTTCAACTTTGGTACGTTATGGTGGTAAGCAGTATGACCACCAAGCCCAGGGAAGAAATGTTCTGTTCCTCAAACATCTGCTTGTAAATGGCAATGTTCTCAGCTGCTTGTGGAAGAAAAGTGGTGCATCAGAGGAGAGAACAAATGCTGTCTGTGACTGAAGATGTGTGGTGTGTACAGTGAACAGTAAGACTTGACATACTGCCCTGGTGGGATGGTAGAGTGCAGGGGTATGTTCCCACTCAGTGGATTTTTTGGTGCCCATGAGAATTGAGGTGTGCTTCAAATATATGCAAGGACAGTTCTTGTTATTCTTGGATTGGCTTTTCAAGTATTTTCACTCCACCCAGCATGGAGATGTTGCTCACCAACTGACAGCCACCATCTCTGCTTTTTGGGGGCACTTGCTCTGTAGAAGTTATGTGAGTTTTTTAGCCCTCAGTGAAGAATGGGACACAGCATGGTTGAATATTGAAGCTTTCTGGTTTACCAGCATCTTTATCATCTTAGGAATGCTACACGATGTCATATTTGACATCATGATCTGAACACTTACTTTTTTCTTGGTATACAGCTTAAAACACAATTACCATGCGGCAAGCAGCTATCAGAGATGGCAGTGTTACCATGAGTTTTGATAGCAAGACTTGTGTCCCTGAAAGATTACAGAGGAAAAGATACGAGTCTCATACAACTTGTAATGTACATAATGAGTCCATCAGGCCTTGCTAACAGCTGAGTTGTCCTGACCTAATAGTTCTAACAGTAGCTTCTGTGAGTTCTATCCCTTTCAAGTACTAAATCCACATTACATTTTTGCTTTATTGTTTTATCCTAGATGAATTTTTTGCATCAGACAGTAAGGAACAAACCGTATTTACAGAACTTCAGTCTGTATTATGGTTTAGATCGCTGTGTTTTTTTTTTTGTTGTTTGGTTTGGGTTTTATCCCTCTTACAAATAATTTGGTGGTAAGGAATGATACAGACTGCAGAATTAAAACCTATTTGAAGACCAGGCTTTAGAATTAAATGCAGTCCTGGTGGTTGCCACCTGGTTTTGAAGAGCACAATGGTTTATTCTTTCCGAACTCATGGAAGTTCATTTGGCTTGTTTTCATGACTGTAAAATCTCTTGCGTTCAGTGGGGCTGGGCAGTGCAGTTCACGCATACCGTGTTGAAAGTCCTCAAGGACCAAGAGAGGCTTAGCCAATCTCTCTAAAAACATACCTAGATATGTACTGCGCTTGTTTTGTGGAGGTAGGAAGAACCCAGGAATGGGATTCCACAAAAAAACAGAAACAAAACCCACAACAACCAAAAAGACACACCAAAAAAACCCAAACAAAACCACCAACAACCCAAAAATAAACAAACAAAACCCATGCCTGAGGGTTCTTGTGGTGAAACAAGTGTTTTTGTAATTCCTAAAGCTGAAGCATAGAAAAGCCTGGTCAAAATAGTGTGTTTCAAATTCCTTCTCTTCAGACATAGGTATGTGAAACATATATACTGAAACCACTGCTGTGTTGTCTTTAAGTGTTTGAATGCATTTTAACACTCCTTACATGAGAACTTTTTTTTAAGCCAGGATTATTACACAGTAAAGAAGGGAATTGAGCAGGATGGCATGGTTCAATGCTACCACTGAATCTTCAGTCTTGATTCGTTGAGAGAAATCCTGAAAGATGTGGTATTATTTCTGTGTTAAGAGACTCTTGCAGCCCAATAAACCGGGTTTTGCCCATTAAGTTTGTTCATAGATTTCCTTTATTGATTCTGCCAGAACAGAGGCCAGATAGATTTTCCTGACCCAAATTACATTCATTGAGCTTTATATTGTTTCAACACTTACTTCATTTCCACATCCAGCTTTCCTACTCGAGAAAACTGCACACCTTTTCAGCATGATAAAGGAAGGCACATATGGGAGGCTCACTTTAGGGTGCAACTGAAATCCAAAACTGCTTCCCTTGGAGTACTTCACACCTTATTCTCAAAATCGGTTGGTTTTAAAACTGGCAGTGGAACTAAACCTGGATTGCATGTACACGACAAGTAATTCAAGACTGAGAGAAATTGCTGCTAATGTTCTGAGGCTGAGCTGCAACAAGAAGACGGACTGTATTTCACTGTGGTTGTCTAGCAGAAGAGATGAAACTCTTTCAAGATGGTGTGTCTAATAGAGCTATAGTGTGAACTAGGTTGGAAAAGAACAAATCTAAACCTCCCCTGGTACAGCTTGAGACCATAACCTCTTGTCCTGTCACTTGTTACTTGGAATACAGGTGTAATCAGTGCTTGGATGACCAGTCAAGTGTTCTTGCAGTACAAGTGTAATTCTGGGGATATTTTTTGTTTTACTATTGTCCCGGGTTCAGCAGTAGCAGTCATTTTTTCTCCTTCTTGGTAGCTAGTGTAGTGCAGTGTTTTGACTTTCAGCTCGGGAACAGAGCTGATAACAAGGATGTTTTGATTTGGCCAAGGACTTTGTGAGCCTCATGCTCTGCCAGGGAGGAGGGGAAGACAGGAGGAAGCAGAGACAGGACACCTGACCCAAACTGACCAAAGAGGTATTCCATACCACAGCACGTCATGCCCAGGAGGTAACTGGGAGTTAGCCGAAAGGGCTGGGAGACTGCAGGGTTGGAGGAGGTATGGGTCGGTGCTTGGTCGGGGCTGGGGGGGGCAAGTTATCGGTCGGCTGGTGGTGAGGTGTTGTATTCCCTTGTTATTTCCTTTATCATTATTATCATTGGTGGTAGCAGTAGTGATTTGTGTTATACCTTAGTTACTAAACTGTTCTTATCTCAACCCGTGGGAGTTGCATTCTTTTCGATTCTCCTCTCCGTCCCTCCGAGAGCAGGGGGAGGGAAAGAAAGGGGGGGGGAGTGAGCGAATGAGTTACCTGACTGGGTTTAAACCACGACAACTATCAAAAAGTGAAATTGGCTTCCTAGTATTTTTAGGGATAGAAAATACTGTGAGTGCTTTGCATTAGTAAATCTCATTTCTGTAAAAACGTAGTCTATAATTTTCTTTCTACATCCATCCAAAGTTTCATGCTGTGAGCTTTCAAAAGTCTTATGTGAAAGTCACTTTTCAGTAATGATTTAGTGTTCTGTCAAATTAGTTTGGGCTACACATTTCTTTCACATTTGTTTAGTAGCAATTAAGTTTTTCATATAAGTGGGTATAAGTAACGTAAGTGCATCAAAATGTGTGCTGCTTCCCTGGAGGGGAAATTTTGCTTTCTGAGTTGTGACAATTTAGATTTGTAGTTCTATAGAGTGGATTTGTGCTAGAAGTAAATTAATTTCACTGAGATGCCTTCAATTTGATTGAAATACAGATATTTTTTTTTTACTGAAAAATCATCCAGTCTCCACTTCCACTTTAAAAACAAAAGTCCTGGTTATTCATTTACTTTTAATGTAGGATATAATTTGGAAAAAAGGCAATGATACCTTTGCAGAATTGGAAAGTATGATATCCTTAGGTATTCTCTTGCTTTGCAGTTCAGGCTAGAGCTAAAGTGTTCATTTACAAACATTTTCCTTCCTTTTAAGTGTTTGTTCCCTTGAAAGTATACTTTTTTTTCAAGGCAAGTGGGGAAGCAAGGAACAGAAACCACAAAGTGTTATGTTCAACCCTTGCCTCGTGACAATGCAATGGAGAATAGATATTGAGGGGTTTTCAGCCTGTTACAAACTACACTGAGTATGAGATGAAAAGCTTTGTAAGATTCCTAACAAGAGATGAAAAAGTGTCAGGGATAGTTTTCCTTGAGTGAAAAGGTTGCTAGGATCTGCCTCTTGTATGGAAGTGAACACTCCATACTGCACAGGCAAGGACAGGACTCTTCTTACCTTTGTTAACCCCCTAGGCTGTCAACACTAAGTAGCACCTAGCTGTCAGCTGAGATGTTTGTTTGCAATCCATCCTTACAGGTAGGATCCGTATCCCTTAAGTAGTAGAAGTATCCCTTAAATTAGTAGTAGAGCACTGTATGCCTTGAGAAATGAACCTGGCTAAAAAAAGAGAATTACATCAGCTGCTATATTTGTAGACATCTACAAGGTCATAGGATCAAAGATTTATATTAACATGTATTGGCCACAGAGCACAAGTTATTTCTAAAACAAACATGATGCATTTCTGTAGCTCTTGTTTACAGAGTGATTATGACTAGATAGTACCATACTCATGAACTGCCCCAGGAGCCAGGCAGTGAATGTCTTTTACTGAGTTTTGTACCAACTGCGTTTCATTGGTATCTTTCCTTTTCTTCCTCTTTAGCCTTTGTTTCTTTGTATATGTAATTTCAAGAGTGTTGTATTTGGAAAAATGATTACCTGGAAGATAATATGCCTGTGGTCTGATGATATAAAATCAGCAGTAGAGCCACTGCTTGGTAACTAACATCCATGGTGATGGAAGTATCTGGAACAGTGAATGAGAAAGTTGTGCTGTTCAGTCATGCTTGCTGCATGGCCAGTGAGCTGAGACCTCAGGCAGCAGCCACAGCTGGCATTCAGAACCAGCACTGTCTGCCTTTCCACCATCTGACCTTGGAATTGGTTGTCTGACCTGACCACACAAAAGTCTCGGTTTGGCATCCCAAAAGTCACAGACAAATCACTGCTCATAGAAGGATTCTGGAAAGCTGGAAAAAGGATGGGGGTGATTAAGGACAGAGCTAAATATTCCTCTGGTGAAGTTGCTGGAATTATATCAAGGCTAATCTTGGCAGGCACTTTTGGGAAGCCTGTTAGTTACAAGAACAACAGTGGTGAGAGAAGTAGTGCCAAATTCTGCCTGGTCAGTGGGCAGGAAAAATCATTTGGACTCAGATTCCAGGTGACCTGAATCTTGTTAAACAGCACAATGATTATTTGTAATGCTTTCTTTATCACCCAGCTTTTCCAGTGTGCAGGGAAATGAGTCAGGCTGGCTAAAACTTGTCACTGTTCAGATGCATTACATACAGTATCACTGAAGCCCCTCTGACCCCTGTGAAAAGGAGGCATCTGGGGCAAAAGTTAGCCATCCTAGGGCCTTCTTGCCTACATGTTAAGGAACCCCCAGCAGCACAACCAAACAATTCAAGAATCTAAGGCTGCAACAGGGAAAATTGCATGAAAAGCTTTCCCAGCAAGATCCTATTTGTATAATGTTTAGCAGCAGTTGTTCACTTACATGACGGGAAATCATGATTTCTGAACAAAACATGACTTCTTTTGTGCCTCTAATTGACACTTTAAATCCATTTAGTAGCTCAGTATGTTAACTAAAAGTACCCCAGAATAACCACCAAAGTGGAAGACATGATTGTCCCGCTAACTTGTTGCTGAAAGGGACAAATGTACTTGAAGAAGGATTATTTCAGAGTCATGCTCTGCCTGCATCACCATGAAGATGGAGCTGTGACAACCATACCCCTGGCTGGCTGGTTTTGGTAGGAGAGGTTAAGAAGGTATGTTTGGAAGGTGTTTTGTTTCCTGAGTTTAAAAGCCTTTTTTCTCTAGCCACCTGATGGCTGATTTCTGGGTATGGTGTGGATGCAGCAGTAACCATGGGAAGACTGCCCGGTGCCAGTACAACACATTCTCAGGAGTCCAGGGTCTAAATTAAAAACACTACAAGACTTTGGATATTCTGCTGTAAGCAGTATTCCTTGGTTGCTACTTGTCATCTAGGAGATTTTTATTTATATGCTATGTCTAAATTGTGTAATGGGCAACTGAGAAGTCTAATAAGCATGCTGGGAAATTTTAGTGTAGGAGGATACCTAAATACTGGAAAAGAAACTTCAGCATTGCCTTATGTAGACAGAGACTGTACTCAGAGTTTTCAAGTTGCTCTGGACCTCTTAGCCTTTTACAAGAAGGTTATTCCATATTAGGAAGACTAATTGCTGCACCACCACAGTGGCTTTGGTTTTGCAGGCTGCATTTTCCCAGCTGTCACTGTGTTCTCCATCTGGAAAGATTCAGGACTTTTTCCATACCTCAGCCACTCACAAGGCATATACAGCGTTATACTGTGTTCCTCATGCTGGGCTGCATTACCTTACCCTGTAGTAAACAGGGTTTGGTTTGGTTTTTATGGAAACCTTGAGCCTTACACCAGTCAGTTCCTGCCTCTTAGGGACTACATGTGCTGTTCTTAGTTGAGGAAGAAGTGGCCAACCCTCACAAGAAAACAGTATGACACTATTTGGAGTTTGATGTCATTTACCTTGTGAGCATATTGATTTCCCAATATGAAATGTAGGCCATTAAAGCCAGAAGATAAGAAGAAGCTTTTTTTTTTTTCCAACATCTGGTTGCTCACCAGAAAGAATTGAATCAGGAAAACAGTAATTAAGGACTAGAGTTTGGAGCACATCACTGAGCATATACACTGCCAATGCACAAGTTCTCTGCTCCTAGGAAAATCCAGACAAGCCAGACAGGATGATTTGGTCTTTTAGTTGTAGGTTGTTTAGTAGCCAGATGGTCTGTTTAGTTTGGGGTTGTGAGTGGGAGATCTAATTGGATGCACTCAAATGGCACTGACTCTATTTAGCCCAGTGTGAAAATGCTACTTTATGCACCTGCTTGTCCTGCTGAACAGAGAATAGCATGTATTTCTGGCACGTTTGCCACATTGGCAGTCTTCCTGCGCTATCTTGTTGCTCACCCTGCGTTACTTACCATACATCTAGGTTATCTGCTACCAGCAGCAATCCCGAGGCTCTGTTTTCTACTGATGGGAAATGAAATGAAAGACATTTCTAGCTTTTGGACTGGTGCTTGAGAAGCACAGCTGCAGCTGATAGCTCTGAGCCGAAGCCTTAGCTTCAGCAACTGCTGAGTTCAGGGTCTCAAACTGACAGTAGTTTTACAGGGTTTTGTTTTTGCTGCTATCCAAGCATGTACGAGCGTGTTCAGCAGGGGCAAACATAGACTGACCCCATGGTGTAGGGAGAAGAGCGGTGTACAATCTCTGGCTATTAACTACAGGCCTAAGCTTTTCTTCAGGTGTTGCAGTTGGGTGAAGCATTTGTGGACCGATGCACGGAACAGGCTGGCTCACTAGCTGATGTCCCCATAGCTTATGTCTTAGCAGCACATACATCCTGCAAGTACATGCTATGGCAGGGCCAGAGGACAGCAAAGGGGACAAAACAACCAGGCAACATGTTTATTTCTGTCGACAACTGATGTTTCTTGATAAACTGTGGGCATAGGCACCATTCCTTGAGCCTGAGTGACTGCTGCCCCTGTGCCTTTGTTTAAAGTGAACATTCTTGTGCAGCTCTTGGCTTTCTGTAGATGTTTCAACTTGCCAGCAGTTCTGGTGGTTTTCTATATGTAAGAACTGTGAGGAATTAAGCTGCCTATTGAACTGCTGTGCTGCAGATTTGTGATTAAATTCAGAAATGACGGAGTTTTGGAATTCTCCTATGAAGAATATTCTTTGGCTTGCCCAGCCAAAGATGTCTGGCTTTCCAAACAGTGATGGTTTCCATCTTGCTGCGTTTATTTCATGATTGACAGCATGACTGCAGAGCCTTCTTGAGGCTACAGAAAGCACATACAATGTACAGGCCACTGGAATCTGTAATTCCAAAGGACTAATATGTCTGACTCTTGTTTTTTTCCACAAATTCCTATGCTATGTACTGGGCAAGTAGCAGTGCCCTCAAGGCAGACCTCAGGAATCACTAACATGAAGACCAGATCTAAGTCTGGAACAGTCTTAATGATTTAGGTCTCTGGATAAGCAAGACACAGGAGCAGACAGCTGAGTTTGTGCGCACGAACAGTCCCTGTGAGGTCCGTGGCACTCCTCACTTCCTTAAAGTACCTCACTAGAAAGAGGACATGGAAAGCACACTGGAGTGCACAGGCTGCTCCTTCAGCAGCTAACGGAAGCCAGGCTGTCAGCGCAAAATACATCATCCTTGGGGGAATCTGCCCAGAGCTGCTCGAGGTGATTCCCACTTCCACCCCTCACTGCCAAGTTCCAGTGACAGGTCCCAGCAGGAGCCTGACTTGCTTGGCCTAGAGACACCCATGTGAGATCCCTCAGGAACACAGAAATGCACACGAGGGAGCATGTGATGGAGGCAGGGAGGGAGCAGCCAGGCTTCCTTACATGGAGAAGCTTTTAACTTTGTTTTCTTCTTCACAGCTTAAAATAACAAGTGGAACAGGAGGAAAAAATAAAACTTAAATGAATTGGTTGGTCCATGAGAAGCTCAACACAAGCCAGCAGTGTGAGCTCACACCCATAGAACCAGCTGTATCTGAGGCTGCATCAAAAGGACCATGACCAGCAGGTTGAGGGAGGTGACCCTGCCCTTCTACTTTGCTCTTGTGAGACCTCACTTGCAGTCCTATGTGCAGCTCTGGGGCCCCCAGCATAAGAGGGACGTGAAGCTGTTGGAGCAAGTCGATAGGAGACCACAAAGATGTTCAGAGGGCTGGAGCACCTCTGCTATGGAGACAGGCTGAGAGAGCTGGGATTGTTCAGTTTTGAAAAGAGAAGGCTCTGGGGAGACCTTACAGCAGCTTCCAGTGCCTAAAGGGGCAAAAAGAATTTTAGAGAAGCGCTTTCTACAAGGGCAAGAAGGGACAGGACAAGGGGGAATGGGTTTAAATTGGGAGAGGTGAGATTTATATAATATTTTAGGCAGAAGTTCTTCCCTGTGAGGGTGGTGAGGCACTGGTTCAGGTTGCCCAGAGAAGCTGTGGCTTCCCCATCCCTGACAGTGTTCAGGGTCAGGTTGGACAGGGCTTGGAGCAACTTGGTCTAGTGAAAGGTGTCCTTGCCCGTGGCAGGGGGGTGGAATGAGATGACGCTTCCAACCCAAACTATTCCTTGATTCTATGGAGTGGCTCTTTGGCAGCTCTGTTTCCCTGTTTTTCAAATGTATCAGAGCTCTTTACAGCCTTGTGTTAAAAAAAAAATCTCCTACTCAAAAGTAGCCTCGGTAAGCAGCTGCTAAAGGAAGTTTTCAGACTGCTGCTTGTTTACCAAGTATCTCATTACAGGCCTGCTGCAGAAATGTGCGTGGGGAGGATGAGGGAAGCTCCATGCTTAGGTGAAACTCCCACAACAGTAGCATTACAGCCCTCAGGAGAAGTGGGTATGGTGTAACAGCAGTTGCTTTTAAGGATTGTAAAACAAATTATAAGTGGTTACAACAGGAGACTGGTGAAAATAAAGAGCTGTGTCCGGGGCTGAAGACAAATTATTCTTTTGATTTAGATCATTTTATGCCAAGGAACTGTGCTGAAGACTAAGATCCCACAATTGCTTTTATACATGTGTGTGTGTACATGCACACTCCTTAAAGTCCTGGTGTAGAAACAGATGAGTTGTGTCTGTCTCTGCCAAGTGCCATATGTTTACAGCTGAGTTATAAAACACTTTAAGGTTTTATAACGGAAACACTGAAACACTGACACATCCTTAAATATGTTGATGCTAATAAGCACCACCATAATAAATCCCATAGAGGCTTTAAAGGATACATCTGTTACTCTGGAAGAGGATATACTGGCTTCTGCCTAAACTGAAGCCTGTCATTTCTGTTCTTCAATCCATTTGAATCTTCAGTAGCATCTAAGGAGCCCTGGATTACACATAACACTTCAGATGGTGCCAGTATGTAGCAAAATAATGTGTTTGATATCTGAAAGTTTTTCCAGTTGCAGTATAAGAACCGCATTGCTTTGCAGAACACCTAATTTTACCTGTGTATGTGATACAGTGCATAAAGGCATTCCAGTTTGTTCCCTAATTTTTATTTCCTGAAGGAAATCCTAATATAGAGCAACTGTTATGAGTTTCTTTCATACTGGGTGCAATCACCAAACTCCTGCTTTTGTTAGAACTCCTCCCAGGAGAAACCTGCCTTTTCACTAGCTTTAGTCTTAATGATTTTACAGATTTTATAGGCTTCTGCATTCCCTGAGGGCAGCAATAGGCAGAAACGCAGTGCAGCATTCAGCATTAACTGTAGCTAAACCCTTTGGCCCAGGCTTTTGTGACCACTCTTGCAGGACATCTTTCCCTGTTTCTAGCAAGAGGCAGGCAGCCTGGGGCTGGAGCAGGGCAGCTGTGGAGCACAGCTGTGCATCATCCTGCAGTGCTCAGGGGCACAGAGCCTGCAGCTTTGGAGACTGCAAAGCAGAGCTCTGCCCTCAGCACAGTGGCATGGTTCGGACTTGAGCTGTGATCCCAGGATGGCATCCTCCCTCTGGGAAGCAGTGCAAGCAGGGAACAGGGGTGTTAAATGCAGGAGTACTGCTGCTCCATCAGACATCGGTGGAGCCTGTCCTGGGGCTCACTGCCACAGACAGTCCTTTCACCTTGCATAAGGTCTGGTGACTGCACATTTTTTCTGTGGTTGTTTTGGGGTTTTTTGTTGTGCTTCCTTGTTTTTCCCCACAAAACAAAATGTCCCCTGGCACAGGGTCTCCTGGTGTATGACAGGACCCCGCTGCAGCCTCCTGCCCCAAGTGAACCATGTGGGATGAAACTATGCTGGCCGTAGGGTGAAAAATTGCTCAGTATGTCTGAGGAGGCTCGAAGACAAAGCAGGGAGTGTTGCACGATCACACTTTGGGGCCATGCTTTCAAAGGGGGCCAGGTTGCTTTGGCTGAAATGCTGAACTGGGCGCTGATGGGAAGATGCTGAAAAATCCTTGTGACAGAGAAAATGAGGTGCCCCGCACTGTGTTTGTGACTTCTTGAGCTACAGTGTGACCAGTGGTTATTACAGCTGGGGCTGTAAGAAACAGTCTGATAGAAGCAGATGACTGACGGCTTTCCCCGGTGCTGGAGGTGTAGTATTCACACAATTCCTTCTGCATCTTGAGCAAATTCCTGCTGCAAACACTCCAGAAGCTCCTAATTTACAGTGTGCACCAGAAAGCTCAGGGGAGGCAGGTGCCCTGTCAGTTGACAGGCAGAGTGAGGAGCAAAGCAAACTTTCAAACCTCATGCCAGTCACGTGAGCTGTGGGCTGGTACAGTACAGGGCAGGATGGGATGAACAAGGTGCCCTCAGCTCATGACAGTGGCAGCTCTGTCCGAACAACAAGCCAGGAAGGGGCTCACCTACAGTATGTCCAGTCATGCTTTTGCATCTATGTGCATGAAGAACCTTGTTGCAAATGCTAGATAAGAGCAAGTGGTCTGTGAAGTAACCTGCGCAGCCACCCAAGGCACCAGCTCCCTGAAAAACTGTGGTTCCTGCATGTGGATCTCATATTGCTTCTTCTGCCAAGGAGCAGCAGAACATTTAATTCACTATCCTGAAGCTCCTTAAGTTTATTTATCAGGTTTCTTCCAAAGACTCAGTTTTCCCTTTAACCTGCCATCCTTCTGCATCTGTCCCAGCGAGAGATGACTTTCTCAGGTTAGAGTCCTCAGGCTTTAAACAAGGCTGTACTTTTGTGAACGGAGGGAGTTTACTACAGAACTGCAAATAGTGACAAGAAACATACTGTTTGCATTAGGCTAATCATAACTATAGCAGTAGCTATGAATAAATCACTCACTGTGAGCTGCTTTGCAGCTTCCTGTGATAGTTAATATTTCCTGAATTGAAGTTGTCAGACAAAGTTATATGGCTGTATTATGCTGCTACCTAAAGACCCCAGCATGGACCCATATCTCCTTGCATCACCTATGCCTCCAGAGTAAGGATGGGAATCACCACAGAAGGAATCTTTCCATTCAAAACTATATGGCACTTCCCTGGTGGCTCCTTTCCTTCCCAAGCCTGGTATCTTTCCGAGAACAGAGAATGGTTGCTGCCACACAGTATATTTTGGTTAATCAATCCATGCCTCCATTGTGCAGATCGTATCAGTGTGGTAACATATGAACCTCAAATACAAATTGCAATAACATAATTTATGTAGTGGTTGGAAGAAAAATTAAGTTACAAGTTGGTAACGCCCATGGGATTGTTTACTCTCTTCCACAGATTGGAAGATCTTCCCAAGATTGGAGGGATCAGGAATAGCTCTTTAGCTTTCTGACATAGATGGATTAAAAAAAGCTTTATCTGAATAGCATTGCCGTTAGCACTAAGTTTCTCATCCATGACTTTTTGTTCCCAATAGTGGGACAGTGGATGAGTTGGATCCTATTATTAATTTTTCTCAAAATACCACACAAAATTAATAAGCACAGAGAAAGAGTGGTTTCAGATCTTAAGAGAATTAAAGAATGTCAGAGACAAAGTGGACTTAAATATGTAATGGGAAGAAAGCTGCATTCAGGGATTTCTGTAACAGAGATAATGGAATATTTAAATGCAAGAGGGTCAATGAGCTTTTGTTTTGATCTTATCTGCTCTGTAGAAACTGCCCTACTGATGGATATAGTTACAAAACATTGGTATCCCATCATGTTTACAGCATGACTTGGATAATATTGAGAGCAACAACCTGCACTGTAACCACATTTCCAGACTGCACCCCTTTGAGGTCTACAGTTAAAAATGCAGGTTGGGATTTCAGTTTATATGCAGTCTAGGACTAGCAAAACTAAGGGATGCTTATGACCAAGTTGCACTTAGTGACTAGTTGGTCTTCTAAACCATTTGTTATGGGATCATATTAAAATCAGTTGTGTCATGTAGGGCTTACTTAGTTGAGGTGATTTCTTCAGGTGATCTTCACCAGTCTTTCTTCTTCTATGTACCTTTCCAGAAAGACCAAACTTAATCTCTTCTTCCTAAACCACAGCGAGTTGCATGTTCCTCTTTGCTTATGCCAAACCATACACTGATGGTGAGAAGTAACTGCTATTGAGCAGCCTTTGCTGAAAATGATGGTAATCAAACACATTGCTTTGCTTGGTAGGGACATTCTAATTAGCAAAAAAAGAAAGGTGTTTTGTTTTGTTTTTAGAGTAGCCCTCTGTAATCTACAGGACATAGCAGCCAGTCTCGGCAATGGCCTGTTCAGGTTTAAGCTTTGGGAATCTCCCAGGCTTTGGGAATTTCACAGGTGCATTACAGATAGCAGGAAATTCGTGACATATGAGAAAAGCACCTCTATGGCTCCTGAAGAAACTGGCTGGAAAGGAAACTCTTTTTCATCATAAGCTCTCTTGGCAGATTTCTTACAAGTAAAGCTGGTTATATTCAGTACTAAATATGACATTCTAAACAAGAGACCTAAGGGGACCTGAGACTTTTGCCCTGAACATGTATTATTATTCCTAATTCAAAGGTTTTCTGATTAAATTTATGAGCAGAAGACACTGTTCCCAACAGTTATCCTCAAGGGTACCTCTGCTCTTCTCCTAAGAGCACTGCAAGTGGAGTGTTACAAGTCTCTTCTCAGTGTGCAGACGTTGGCTGCAGACCTACTGAACCAAGTAATGACAGAGCGGGGGATGTCTGTGGGTTACTCCACGCTTTTTTTGCTGCAGTGTGTTCAGTTCTTAGATGATATTTTAGGAGAGCCCGTTTTAAAATAGAGAACCATCAACATGACATTCAGCTTATAAGAGTTTCCAGGATGGGACAGAGGAGTGTCTCTGTCACTCACAGGGGTTATGCCTACTCCATACATGACACAACAGACAAGGGTCTTGCAGGGAAAGAAGACTGATTTCACCTAAGGGATTTTTCCCACAGTAGGAAGTTGACAAAGCCATCTCCCAAGACACCCAAGGATGTGTGGCTGGAAGAACATGTGAGTGCACTTTGTTACACTAGTTCACGAATGATGTAAACTGTGCCCAGGACAACCAAAGCCAACACAGGCTGCTGAAACTTGTATTAGTGCTGTGATAGTCTAACTGGCTTCACAACTCCTTTGTTGCATCATGGCCGGTGTTGGGTGCAACAGAATGAACAACTTCTCTCCTTGACTCTCTTGACATGTCTCCTGTATTCCACTCAGTCTTCTCCAAAATCCAAGCGCCTCTTCCACTAATGTTCTTCAAGGAAAAATATTTCATTTATAGCTCCCAGAAACATAGGCTGTAATTTTTTTGAAGGTGCGATTACAGCTTTTAAAGGTGAATTTGCACTAGCTTTATTTAACTTTTAAAGGTGAATTCACACTAGCTTTATTTAACTTATCTAGCAAGAGTGAAGTGGTGCTCTTTAGCACAGACTACACAACATGGGCTTGCTTATTCACATGATTACTTTGGTGCCTGTTGTGGTTTAAGCCCAGGCCATAAGTCAGCCATGGAGCCCTCTTGCTTGCTCCCTCCCTTTCTTCCCCCCCTGCCCCGCTCCTGGAGGGACAGGGAGGAGAGTCAAAAGAATGTAATTTCCAATAATTATTTCCAATAATAATAATGATAAGGGAAATAACAAGGGAAGAGAAAACGACTGCTCACCACCCGTCGATACCCAGCTGAACCAAGCAGTGAACCAGCCTTTCCGAGAAACTCTCAGTTACATCTCAGGCATGAAGTGCTGTGGTATGGAATACCTCTTTGGTTAGTTTGGGTCAGGTGTCCTGTCTCTGCTTCCTCCCGGCTTCCCCTCCTCCCTGGCTGAGAACGAGACTCAGAAAGTCCTTGGTCAGAGTAAACGTTACTGAGCAGCAACTAAAAACATTGGTGTTATCAGAGCTGATCCCAGGCTGAAAGTCAAAACCACAGCACTGCACCAGCTACTAAGAAGGAGAAAAATGACTGCTACTGCTGAACCCAGGACAGTGCCGAAATTTGGTAGTACAACGAAACAATAGTTTCCATATAATATTTCCTTTATTTCCACATATATTGAACATTTCTCTATGTTCAAGTGGTAAGGAAGAGCTGCTAAATTCATACTTACAGTGAATTAAGAGAATACAGTGCATACATATTTGTAACACTGGAAGAGAATGAACTTCATGAAATCTGAGAGATTTACAGCCATTGCTCAGGACACATTCACAAAACCAGAACACTTGCAACACTTGAAGTCACTGGAGAGCTGGATAGGGGGAGGGGGAAAGTCAGCAATGTGTATTATTTATCATTTGTCACTTGCAGTTGATGAAATGGAATGCCCTCTGACACATCTGAAGAAGTTCATGATTTATTGGAAGTAGTGAAAGAAGTATAAAGCCAAATAGTAATATAAACCCCTGGGGATGTCTCGCTACAGTCTTCTATGTAGCATTAGAGGCACTGTAAATAGTTGGACTAAGAAAAAAATCCTGGCAAATATTTGGCATGATATGCTTGAGATATGAAACTATTCATTCTTTGGAGTTGAGAGATTTTAGTCTTGTCCAGCATCATAATACTAAAACTGCTACCTCTGTTTAAAAATCAGTCAAACTCTCTTTCATACTACACTCATCCTGTTTTTACTGGAGGTGCCCTGGATGATGAATAGTATCAGCTACAGCACCTCAGCTCGGTGGACCTCTTGGCACAGCAGGAGAGCCCTATTATTTCATAGTAACCACAGTGGGTATTGCACGAGGTTTGCTTTTGACCTGCGAGAATATTGCCATCATTCACTTTCAGTAGCCAGTACAAACAGAACCATTCCATAGAAAGTGGCCAGATGGAACAAAATACTTGATGGCTTAAAGAAACAGTTATTACATATATGCAGCAGCCATTATGGAAATGTAGAGAGTCAATCTGAGTAACTGTTTTCCAGATATTTCCTATAAACTTTATTTCTGCATGGAAGCCTAAATGAGCAGCAGTGTAACTTACTAAGCTGGAAATCTGTAAAATACTCCTGAGAGGCAGCAACACTTTAACAGATGAAATCTAGACAGCCATTTGTGCCTGGACTGGATCCTATACAACCCAACATTTGTGGCATGAACACTGACTGTTTTCTTCCTCCTGATGCATTGCAGGTTACTTGCTTTGTTTCGGATTCCAGGGATTCCAGGAATTAGAGCATGGATAGAAACAGGTGGAAGAGGGTATAGGGAAAACTAAACCAAGAATTCACCTGTCATGGGTCTAAGCACCAGAAAGTGCATGCTTTCAAAGTATGCTTGCTATGGCCTTTTAAATAGCACTCAAATAACTGCAAACAGTTGGGCTCAGACAAAAATATGTGATGCTGGAGAGGTAGTTTGTGGCTGTATGTTATGTAACAACTCCAAAATTAAACTAAGTTCTTGTGTTTTGTCCTTGGACAGTGCTTTAACTCTAAATTATTACAGATGTGAAGTGTCTTGAAAATAATCAGGAACACACACACAAAAGGCACAGATCAGCCTCTCTGCATGATAAGCAGGGGGAAACTAAAGCTAACTAAAGTTAGCAGTGCAAGCGCAAGTCAGTTCAGTGATATGAACATCAAGAAAGTGCACATAGCAAATAATACTGTAAGCGCAAGACAAATTGTGCTGTAAGTGACAGCCTAAGTCTGGACAAGAACCACATGTCAGTGTCAGGTAGATGTGTGCAGCTATAAAATGATTGTGTTAAACAGACCAGGGGTAGACTCAGCTTTTGTGAGTTGAAGTAGCATCCTCTTGCAGTTTTAGCACAAAGTTCCTATATTTTTAAAATGTCTCATGTTCATATGTGCAAGAACATATAACTAATTATATTAGACCTTACCATCACACCCCTGTCATTATTGTTTTTTAACTATACCAGATGATTTTTAGCAGAATGTTGGGGAGCACTTCATCCTGCTTTAAACAAAACAGTCGCAAATCCCCACATAAGACAAAGCACTGAGTTCATGCTCTGGCAGTTTGGCCTTAGAAATCATCAGCCTTTTAAGCAGAGTTCAAACACAGCTTGGCAGTGCTGCTTGTAGCCTGAAGTAGGCACAGCTGAAGATCAGGAATGCCTACTGAGTTTTTCATAAGTGTGCTGCAGGGCAGACACATCTGTGTTTTGCAATGTGTGCAGCTGACTAGCCCAAACAGTTGATATAATTTTCCTCTTGTGACCATTGCCATTGAAGTCTCTGGCACCCTTCACAAGTACCTCAGCACCTACTGACATCTCTTTCCTGCCAGAAGAGTATAATGATTTGGTCTGTCTTGTCTGTTCTCATTTGCATCTTTGATCATTTTTCTCCCCAAAATGATAGGTACTTGTTGTGCAGTGTGATGACTTCCCAGCCGCATGTCTCCTTTACACAGACTGTTACATGATCCATGCAAAGCTAAATTGTCCATTATGTTCTTAGTTTCCCAACAGTGAAGGTACCTTTCATTATGAATTGCTGTCAGTAGGCTGGCCCAAAGCCTTCCTGCTAATGGAGTTAATGTTCCTGAATCAGTCCAAGCTTCCTCTTTCTTGCCCAGCTGCATTTTCTGCTTATGAGCTGGAGTTAGCAACTGTGATGCAATTGCCTGCAGATTCCACTACCCCAGTGCCTTACAGGGCTATATGCCGCATACATAGCCTTTCAGTGCACGTATGCTAAAGATTTCCTAGGATAGAAAAGAACTAGAAGGGTTCTGCAGAGACTGAGGGAATACATAGATGGAAGTGTAAAAGCAGGATTGAAAGCACTGGTTTAATCTCATTGAAATAAACATTTACAGCTTTTCTGACCTTTTCCTGTAGATTATGTCATCAGCCCTTCATCAGGTTCAGTGTGATTTAAAATTTAGAGCAATGCTTCCTTTAGGCTGTTATGTTAAAGTCCAGAAGCAAGTGAATGTTCAGGCTCAATCTGAAATTTTCCACCAACTTCCAAGCTCATAACCTGCAGGCAATTGCAACGAGGTTGACTGCACATGCTTATTCATTGATCCCAAACAGGAACTCTCTGTATGCAATGGCAGAGGGATGATGTAGCTTCCCCCTTAATGCTTCAAAATAAAGATAATTTACTAACATGGCAAGTTTTTGAGAGTCTGATTTTGGCACATTTTACTCTAATCTTTAGTTTGTAGGCTGTTATTTACTCTTCTGATACATTGTCAACACCTCAGATAAAAAAAATTTTCTTATTACATAAAATTTATACTTCTTCTGCAAAATCAAATATTTCACAGGTGTTCTTCACTTAAGGCCATAGATCTGTATCATGATGACATGCACAGAATCTCTTAACAAGAGTGATGCAAATAAGGCTTTGGGAAACCAGCTTTGACTTTGGTCAAAGGAGGTAGGACAGAATTCAGGAATGCGTTTTGGAGGAACAGCTCATACTGCTGCAGGCCCAGGGATGGGAATGGACAGGTTTCAGCCACCTACTCTGCTCCTGCTAGCAGGAACAGTCTCCCCTAGCCTGAACTGCAACTGCCCAGCCTGTCTAGCAGCACTTTTTCGCATTACTGCGTTCCTGTTCAAGCTCCAACTTCATCCTCTGGTTTTGCCCTGTAATTTCCTTGAGGTCCTACACAAAGGCAGACCCTTACCCCAGGCTCAGAAGGTACTTCTTGCCTAGTTAGCAAGAGGCTTTTTCCCACTGTATTGTGTTGCTAAAGCAGCTTTTGAGGACTGGAAGGTAGAAACACTCTTTCTCTAGATTAAACACTCTTTCTCTAGATTGATGCAGTTATTCAACTTCCTGATGAAATTTTGTTCAAGAACTCACATTTCTAACACCCCAGTGATTTAATCCTTGTGCTTACATTTATGGCCTAGACAGACACGGTGCACATTCATCAGCCAGCCTCAGGCCTGTCTCAGGCATCTTGGTTGTTTTGGCTAAGCCTGTGAACCCCGCTGCTGCTCTTAGCTCATATCCAGGGGTGAGGCAAGTGTCATGAACTCATTCCTTGCTTGTGTGTATGCCATTTTAAGTATTGCAATAATATAGTGTGTTCATTATTGTTAATCATTTGCTATAACAGGTTTAGATTTATTATTTTTTAGCTTATCTTTTTATTAGATATCAAAACACATGTGGTTGAGCCCCTCCCTTTAAAAGGGGAGAAAAAGGGATGCTTGAGAGAGCAAGGCAGGAAAAGGGTGCATGAATTCTTTGGCCATGCTGCTTAGGCATAACAACTCAACCCTAAATGTGTGATCTGAGTCCCACCGGAGTTTGAAGTTTGATTGTGGGTGTTGCCCCTTGGACTCTCTTGTAACCCCATGGTTACCAGAAAATCATAGTGACTCACTCTGCTGCTGCCTCTTGCACATCCTGTGTTTCTTCAGACTTCCCCATTCTCTCTCCTTCACTTTCCACCTCCTCACCCCCATCCAGCACTGCACTCACTATTATATTATTGCTAGATGGCAAACCATGCTGTGTGAGGCCAACTTGCACCCTGGGATTTCTCTCCTTGCCCGTGGTCAGAAGTTTTTGCGGGAGCTGGGCTTTTTTACTGAGCATCATACCTGAGCTATAAAGCTATGTAGCAACATAGGAAACTTTCTGAATTCAGGCACATTTTTAAACCTTTTGAATTGCATATGAGAATGAATCATAGAAAGAATAATTTTCTTCTCATGTTGAAATAGGAACTGCATTAAAATCAGGAAGTAAAATCATTTGTAAGGCAACTTTGTTTGCTTCATGTTAAGACAGCCACTCTAAGCTTTCACAACTCACTCTCTGCCTTTATTTTTTCTAATTTTGAGAAAAATACAGAGTTCTCCTCCCCCCATCCAAAGAATAAAATGAAACATGATGTTTTGGGGGTCATTTTAATCCACTGTGAGTTCTCCCTTTCCAAAAAGCAGGTAACCTACTATAAGTTGACTCATAACAAAAAATGTGTTCTCAGAGTCACCGACAAACCAAATTCACCCATTATGCACAAAGCTTGTGGGAAAGGCCTGCTTTGAGTACATGGCTGGAAAGTGAACCTGATGTTGCATTTTACTTTGACAGTCCTCAGAAAGTGAGGATGCTTTAGTCAGCTGGTGACGTCCTCAAACGCCAAGCCTCATCTGGTAGGGTCACAAAGTGTGAGGAAGTAACCTTAGTCATTGGCCTGGTATGGACCATACTGGAACACCCTGTTACACCACTGTCCTTAAGGTCCACCACAGCAATCTCTTTGTCCGCCTGAGTACAGGGGAGCCATGCGTGTGATGCTTTTCCCTGGAGGTGATGAACATTACCTTAGCAATGCTCCCAGCCCCAGTAATTCTGAGCAAATGACCAGCTTTAGCTCACCCCAACCAAGTCTGCCATTCAACAGTGTTGTGTTCAGTTATTAGGCGGGAGCCTGCTGCTTTGCTTTCCAGGTTTTGTTCATTTCAGTGCATATTTCTGTTGGCTGTGCTTCTCAATAGTTGGTGGGGTTTGTGCTACAGATGAAAAATAGGCACATACAAGTAGCTGTCTTCAAATGCAAGCCTTGAAGGGCCTGAACTAGAGAACATTAGCATGCACTTCTGGTGTGATATCAAGCACAGGAGGCAATTTAAAACCATCTGCACCTCTGTTTACAGGGGCTGTGCTCAAGAACTTTCTTAGGTGATGTGAAGCAAAGTAGACACGGCAGAAAACCGTGCTGCTCCAGCAGCTCCTCGGTACTGACGTCCCTGACTGAGCAGGAAAGAATCTAGGCCACCTAACTGCGTTGATGGACACTTGCGTCCTCGTGCTGACGCACTAGGCATTTCACTGTCAGCAAAGCAGGAGGAATGTGCTCAAGCTAATACAGTTGAGGAGAGCGAGAGGTTGCTGGGTGGGATTCCTCTACCTAAAGGGAATCTGGGCTGTGTGTTGTCAAAAAAGACCTTGAAATGCATTGTAACATCACTGTGGCTGGTAACATCACAGCAGAAGTTGTGATTGTCCTAGTGTTCCCAGCCCCTGGGGAAGGGATTTCTTCTTCTGTCCCCATGGCAGGATGAGGAGTGTTTGGGGATGCTTCTTTTGCCCTTGGCTCCCTGGTTGCACTGGGACACTTGCCTAGGCTAGGTGCTCAGCCATGCTCATGTCCCTGGGGCAGCTGCTGCCTCCCCTGGCTCCTTGCTCAGTGGCACCTATGGAAAAGGGGGTCAGTTATTACCACGCTTATGTCACATAGAGCTTTTAGGGTCTGTACCAATATCTGTTAACCCTCACAGCACCTGAATGATGTTGTTAAGTCACTAACTGAGTCATTCCTCATTAACTGAGGAAACCCGGTTTATCTCCAGGCTCTTAGGAGATAAAGGAGGATTGAGTCCTGGGAGGGTAACATGGTCCAGAGTGACTCATCCTGTATCTTTGAGGTGGAAATGAGACAAATTGAGCCTTTCCTTTCATGAGACTTCCTTTTATTTTAGAGGACAATACAAGAGAAACAAGAAGTGAAGAAAGAAGGATGTAAACCAAGAGGAACCAGGAAAAAAGGATGGAGTAAGACAGAGAGGCAGAAAGAAGGACTAACTGCCACAAAGCAGACGTGACTGTGAAAACAAACCCACCAAATAACAGAGGGAGACACACTGAGACATCTCTGGGAATGCAGATTTGCTGTAAGGGCTGTTCACTGTGTAGATGCACTCCTCTGACAGTATCTTCTATTGCACAGTGTTGTCCTCATGTTCAATATTTCCTGTTTAATGAACACTGCATGTGAAGGCAGGCAATGGCAAATGTGTATGAGTTCAGTTATTCAAGACACAAAAATCTTGCACCATGTTGTACCTTGGAGTTCAAATGAGCCAAGCACTAGGTGAAAAATGCAAGCGCTCTCTTTCTCTGTTACTGTCTCTTACAGTTGGATGTTTTGAGTAACAAAGCGCAGGATGTAGTGCACAAATCACCGTAACTTTTTGAGGTTAAACCCTGGCACCTACAAAATCAATAACATTTATTAGAAGTGCAGGGTCTTGAGCAGAGCTTGGGTTTTGACCCATTTCACTAGTTTGTTGCTTGTGTATTAAAACTGTACCCATCAAATATTGTTTTTATTCCTTCCTCCCTGTAAAACTTCTTTCCTTCACAGCTTCCACCTGGTCTTCACCTCTGGCACTTTTGTTTTTATGGCAGCTCACCTTTGAGTAAATATCTTTAAAAAGCTAACCTTACTCTTTCATTGAAACATGAAGGACCATCTCACACTTTTTCTTGAGTCTGGACTTAGAGGTCCTCCTCTGTCTCCTGCCCTGTCCCTGTAGTTTCAATGCACTCGGGGCCATGGCAAACAGAGAGCTGGAAGGAAGCGACACGTCTGCCAGAGGCCCTGTAATGTACTGCACCTCCACTGTGCTGGTGAGAATAATTTCCAGGGTTAGTGGAAAAGAAAGAACTGAAAACAGGAAGAAGGGCTCAGATTCAGTGTATCTACACAGGACTTCCAGTGTGTACCTTGGACTGCCTAAAAATCCAAGTGTCCAATACAAGCAGGGTGCTTCAGAGGTTCTAACAGGACCTATACAATTAATGGGAAGGGTAGCACAGCTCCAAAGGGTCACTCCCAAATTCCCTAAACTGGCTAGGCAGCAACCCAGAGCCAGCCAACAGGAGACATGAAGCCAGATGTTCTCTTTCATTCCTGCTTCTCCCTGGTGCTTGACTCAAATCTGGGTGATGTCCATCCCCTCAGGACCCAGAGTGTAGCAACCACCTTGGTGCTGGGTGTGCAGGCATTGCTGCTTGAAGATGTTTTTCACGGTGCCAGTGCTACCTCTGCCATTGCCCTTGCTGTGGTTCAGAGGGTTTCCCCAGGAAAGGGACTTCAGTCTGGAGTCTGGACTACTTTCTCCCACTATCCAGGTTATGAGGTTACAAAATCAGATTTTCCTGAGGCTTTTACTCTGCAGCTCCCTAGTCCCTTATAAAGGACTCAGCTGGGGAAGAATGAACCCACAGGAGCTGCAGGGACCTTGACTGCATGCCTTCAGGCTGAGGAGAAAGCTGAACACAGATCTCCCATTTCCTAGGTAAGGTATTCTGCCTACTAGGCTAAGAGCTGACTTTATTCATTCATAACTTCAGTTTTGTTTTTTTTTGACTGCACACATGACCACCCAAAATCCATTCCCTTAGGAACATGCAAAGGACTTGGAAATTTTGCAGATATTAGTGAAAAAGTGCACATGACTGATGGTTTTCATTTTTAAAACCTGCAATTTGAAATGATTCTTGGTCTGGGGAAAAAAAAATACTGTTTGGCTTTGGTGACCAACCACACAGTCCAGCCAGTGAGCAAGCAATAGTTGTGGCACAGCATTAACAGCATGTACATGGTCTGCAAGATGTTCCCATACATTATCCAGTGAATAATTCCAAATAATAAAAAAACTGAAATCTGTGGGTAGATGTAATATGAGGGACCGAATTAGATGCATTGTTCAATGGGAGAAGCTGACACAGCTTAGTGAAGAGCAGCAGCAGCTGTTCAGAAAACCTATGGGTCAATGTAACATGAATTTATTGTGTGCTACTAAAAGTAATCCAACTCCAGCAACACACAGTGGATAGTAGGCATCATTCAGAGTGACAAAGTAGCTGCCAGACTACGCAAGCTTCACCTAGAGGCTACACCTTGACCATGAGCTGCCTGCTGAGTCATTTTGTTTTCCACGTTGGCTCCTCTGGAGCTGACTGTGGCTGGAGAATCAGCTGGGGTACTGGGTACTGCTGCATGGCACCCGTCTGGGGCTTGCAGTGTTCAGTGACCTCAGCAGCTGCTGATGAGCTGTGGGTACTGAGACTCTAGCTTACTCCCCCCACTTCATATTAAGTATATGTTGAGACTTTTGTGTGTAGATTAGCCTTCAATTAAAAGGTTATAATACGAATCAATTCTTGCAGGTGGTTTATACCAACCTGGGGATGTTACAATTTTCATACATTTAATGGTCTGATTCCATGCTGTACCACATATTCAAATGGAGGAGAAGAATGACTTTCTCCCCATAAGGTGCCCATTAAAGAAATCATATGAGTAAAAACCCCAGAGCAATTGAGATGAAAATATCTCATGACCAACACCTTCTTGGAACTTTATTTCCCATGTTATGATTTAGACGAGAGGGGCTAAAGCTCATATTTGTTGTAGCAAATTTCCTTGATGTTTTCGAAAAGTTCCTACTTGATGGAAGGCAAAACATTAGGAAAGTTACCGAAGGGCACTGGGGAATAAGAGCAGATTTATATTTAACAAGAAAAACTGGACCATGGTAAGATGTTTTGCCAAGCCATGTAAAGACAAACACAGGTAAGAAAATTGCAGTAAAAAGTTGCACATGCTTATATTGATATTGATTGCATATTTAATTTTGTCCACAAAGCCAATGCATTGCTGGCTTGCAATTAAGACCTGACAGTAGAAGAAAGAACAGTAACAAGAAATTGAATCAGTCATTTGTTTGAAAGTAAGCCAGAAACAGCAGCGTGGAGAGAAAAGCAGGAACTCATGAAAGATTGACTTGCTGCTTTATTTCCAACATTCAGCTCCTTAGCTTTAATAATGCTTAAAATACCAGTCACAAGTCATGGTTCTGAAAGGAAACACGCAATGTTTTCTGATTATTAAGTGGTTTATTCTAAAGGCACCACAGGAGAAAAATGTCTTGAGGCTTCAGCAGGTTTGAAATGTTGTACAAGAAGTCAGAGAGGAATTGATTTAAAGGATGCAGTAAATGGGTTTACAAGTCTTATTGACTACTCTGCTGAATTACTGCTTCCAAAAAGCTCCAAAGTTCAGATCTGTATAAAAGGCTTTCCTTTCAGATATTCAGACTGCACAACCTGCTGGCATTCAGCACTGACACACACTTTTATTTTTATTGGAAAGATACAAGGGGCAGGTTGATGAAGTTTTTCTCAGGTTTTGGTGATCTGAAATCTTAAGAGTTTTGGAGTATCCCGGTTCCCTTTGTGTAAACCCTCAAACTTTTGGGATGTTGTGATGGATCTACAATTTATTTTAATGTTCCAGAGTTCCAAAGTGCTGTGGCTGTAGAGCTGTTAGGTTTTATTCAACAGACTTCAGAAATATGGACCAGGTTGTGTTTTATTACACCACCAAAGTTGAATGAAAACAGCTGGATGACTTTGCCTTCCCCTTCAAACCTCTGACTTTTTACTGCTGCAAGAGAGCATGGCTGTTATCTGAACATGTGTTGTTATGGGCTGCAGTGCCACGTGGTCATGATGTAATCTTTTACATCCACGTCTGTAAGAGGCATGTCAAAATGAAGAATTGGCTGCCAAATGGCATGATGAAGAAGCTGTGCCTGTAAACTGCATTCTGATTTGGTGTTATAGAGCATGTGTGACCCCCACCTTTGGGGTTTGGTAGTGAAACAGCTCCGGCCAGTATTACCTTGTCTGAGGAGCTATAGTTGTGGGAAGGGAGTTTGGATTTATATGGAGGGAGAAAGGGGTCTGAGCAGAACAGCTTGGGAGTTTAGAAAAACCTATACTTCTGCCTATAACCATAGGGTTCTAAGATTATTGCTGTCCCAGGAATTTGGGCCAGAGCTTCCATGGCCGATTCTGGAAAACTCTCAGCTGCTCTGTCACTAAAACTGAAGACAGCATGTCCTCTCTGAAGATGCAGTATACTGAGCAGCTCTGGCAGGTGTCCTTGCTTGGAGCAGCTCAGCCTAGGATTGAACAGAACTACGACAGCATTCTTTGAGAAAGCCACAGAAAACCAGAAAGGACCTATGAGTTCTCAAGAAAGGTGCAGAAAAATATCTCATCCCTCTATGCCCAAAGTTTGTTTTGTAACCGAAAGTGTTTTTTTGCAACATCTCTGCATCAGGCTCCTCTTTGGAAGAGATGAATAATTGTAAGCTTGAGGAAAGAAAAGGTTAAAAAAAAAAAAAAAAAAAATATGGTCGGTCCTTTCTTTGTACATTCAACACCTACAGCCATTGAACTGGCACAGTTCAATGCTAAGCAAAATTTTACCTGCATTTTCATTCTAGCTTGTTGAAGAACAGCCATTAATGAAACTTTAAAAGTTATTTTCTTGAGGTTAACAACCATTGAAATGTGAGACTAGGCAGGGAATCCTTAATATCAACCCCCCAAAAGCTACTTTCATATTTGAAAGCATTTTAAAAAATCAAATAGACATCAAAATGAGGTGTATAAAGAATAGACAAATACTGCTTTCTAAAAGGCAAAAGTTGCAAAGTAAATTTTTCTCCATTTTTCTCAGCCCTATCCTTTTTTTCCCTAGAAAAGTATCACTGACAGATTTGGAACAAGATCCCCTCCTTCCTAAGGGCATTCCTTCAGTGCATCTCTAGCTTTGAACATATCCGTGTTGCCTTTGACCAATTTAAATTAGAATGAAACAAGCAAAGTGACTCTGAATAACAGCAGCTCTTAACCACATTAGCTGTGAGCCTCACCATTTACCCATGCACTGTTAGGCTTTCTGCTTGTGTTCAGCTTGTTCCTGTAACATCCTACTGGCTATACCCAAGTCAAACTACTATCAAACTGCTGTGCCCATTTACATCTGCATGAGCAGCCAGTCTCAGAACTGATCACAACAGTAATGTCCCTGCAGTTCTGGCACACTTCTAAGGCAGGATCTTTCACACAATCCAGGCCTGCAGATTGGAGGGGAAATCTGTAAAGCGGTTGTTGCAGAGCACTTGTTTCCAAAGATTTGTTATATAGCAGTGGGAACAGCAGCTCAAGCACATTTAGATGAAGATTTGAAAAATATTTCCTGCCTGTGAAAGTGGAACAATATGCCAAGAACGTGTGCAAAGCCCATAATTTGGTGCTTTTCAGCTTCAAAATGTAAGGAACAGTCCTGCAATGTTAGGGAAAGATGTGACTGCTCTAAGATATTTATCTTAATCTCTGCTTTTTAAAATCTATGTATTATTAGATACCTATAGACACACTGCAATTAACATAACTCTGTGGATAGATTGTGAAGGCGCATGGGTTGATGCAAGCACACCTTGTTTTGAGGGGTGTCATTTCACTCTGGTTCATGTGAGGGGAAAGTCTGCTAGCACACATCTTCAGCCAGGAAGAAGTGTCAGTACGTTCATTTTCCACTTCTTCCTCCCCAGCAACTGCATGGGCCTTGTATGTCACCAGTACTGTCCTCACTTTCCATGCATGTCTGAAGCTGGGGAATTAGAAAGAAGATACAGTCTTATACTGGAAACACCTGTACACTGATGAGGGAGAGGGCAGGGGCAAGGGGGGGTAGACAGGGAACAAAAGGAAAAATTAAATCCCCTGTGGTGCCAGGGTAAGTCTCTGCCTGGAATATGGTTCCAGTGCAAAGTTCTTGTGAAGTAGTTTTGGGCATGCAGATAGACCACATCAGCTGTTTCTTGATTACAGACTAGGAGTATGCTCTTGCCCATGGTGTATGTGGAGCAATTTTTTCCGTGAGTGGGGAGAGAGACACTGATGTACATCTGCCCTGGAGCAAGAGCATCCCCGTGGATGGCTACCAAGAGCAGCCAACAGCATCCTGTTTGTTCACTCTCAGCTTAGCCTGTGGTAAGCTCTTTGTGTACTGTATGCAAAGATCTTAGGAAGAAAACAGCTTGTCTAAGACTTAAATATCAGCTTTCTTTTTCTAAAGGACAGAGAATTTCCTGGCATATTTAAATCTGGAATTTATTCGTAGTATTCACTTTTGATTCAGTAAAAGTTATCAACACTGACAACAGAAACCTCAATAGCTCTACAGCACTGTCACAGATGATGCCAGCAGGGCCTTTGGCATCAACCGAAATTAGTAATATGAATATCTTTCCTGCAGCAGTGTGTCACTACAGTGTTTAACACCTTTTTCTCCATGGATGCTGAAGGTGAGCATAGGTATTTTATGCTATGAGAAAATTTATTATTCCAGGCACAAAATCCTCTGCTACAAACCACAATACAGCATCATGAGACACGCACATGGGAGAAAAATACTCAGAAAAAATTAATTTTTTCCTCTTTCCTTCGCAATATTTTTTTCCTCCAAGCATTGTAATTATAAACAGGCAGATACATTGGATATTGGGGTTTATGGGGTACAGGGGTGTTCTGTATACAACTATTCTACCATTATGTTAACAACAGGGGCTGTAGTTGGATTTGCTACACAAAAGCTTTTTTTTTATAGTACTTTTTTTTTCAGATTTTCATGCTAAAAATATATCAACAGTATAAAGTTTTTGTATAAATTTTTCTTTCAGTTCTAACTTTCAGGATTTTTTTTCTTTTTGGCGACTATCAATCCCTTACATTTTGTGTTTTAACATTGCTCAGCAAGTGTTTTTTAAAAATTTTTCTTTTCTATGCCATTAGCATTCATTTAAGTCATAGTACCATGGGAATATTTTTTCCTGTAGTATTTTCAGTGGCACATGTAATGGAAAACACAGTGCACTTCATGTCCTTTTTGTCGAGTCTTTTGTTGGGTCTGTGTACATGTGGACATGGAGATAATATATATATATATAAAAAAGTGGTTAATTATAGATTAAGTAATTTTTGTCTGATGGAAATCTAATCTATTCTATGAAGAATACTACTGTATAGCAGAAGAATATAATATTAGCACCAGACAAAGAATGCTGAACAATTGAACTTTGAATGCACAAATCTCATTACTGGATTCCTTTTGTCAGACCTGCTGTATTCTGCTCTGGTGTTGATTACTGGGGGTCCCACTGACCCAGCTGTTCCACAATTATGAAAAACAGGACATGCACAACAATAACTACAAGGGACCAGAAAGGAAATTACATCATCACGGCCATTTGCCACATATACAAAGACTTGCTCCAAGATGACAGATGTATGGCTCAGGAATGGCCGGTGCTGCCATGGGACTCAGATAAGCTCATCCACTGCCTGAGAGTATCAGGCTGTCTCACAAGGTCAAGTCCATGCTGATCACAAGAGATGGGAATTCAGGTACAAAGGGATGACTTGATAGGCAATAGCAGCTGGAGTGTGGCCTTCCCACTAGGAGCTGCTCAGCTGATTGTTCCCTGGGCATAGGGCAGAGCAGACAGTGGGAACCCACTGTTCTAGGTACCAGGCACCCTGTGCTTGGCTGTATAGGCCCAGGGTCCAGATTTGAAACAACTTCTGGAGGAAACATAACAGTCTATGTTATTCCGATGAGCAGACTAGACAACTCAAAAGCCCTCCTGCTCTTGCAGTGTATGACAATTTGCTCTTTGATTTTTTTCATGTTAGGCTTCGAGACACATCAAAGCAAGAAAGAAGCAATGAAACTGCTGTGGAGAGCATTGATGCTGACACATTTTGCAACACTAATCCCTTGTAAACTAATGAAGGCCCCACTTGGCACCTCAGGGTACATGGCAGGAGGGGCACTGCTGTGTACAGTCATACAGCTATATCTAACAGCACCAAGCCCCTAGCCTGTATGCCTATCTACCCCACAACAGCAAGCATGCACCTGATGGGTCCCTGGGGAGATGAGCTTCTTGCCTGGAGCCCACTTTGCTGGCTTGTTCAACAAAGAAACAGAGAGCACGCATCCACCTGGGAGGGAAAACTAGATCCTGGAGGGAAACCCTGACTCGCAGCAAGCCGAGGTACAGCTAGTAGAGTACTGCCTATCTGGGAGGATATAGTGTGAAAACAGCAACAGCTCTTTTCAGACTGACTTTCATGCATGATGAAGGTGTGTGTGCAGTGTCACTGAACGGGTAGCCATGGGTCCCAGAAGGCATCAGGGAATGTCTGTGCATTTGAGGCTGTCAGGCTGAACATCAGTCCATGTCTGCAAAGGCCTCATAGACCAACAATGTAAGCCTCTGTAACCTCTGTTTGATGTGATTACTGTGTGCCATGTTGCCCAAGGTGTCATGGTGTAACGTTGACATGAAACCCCTTCCTGCAAGTGCAAAAAAGGGTAAATGCCAACAGTTCAGGCACCCTGCCTCACGTACAGTGACTGCTGTGGGGTTGCAGCTAATGGCAAACCCTGATGTAACTCCTGGCCTTAGGGAGCGTGCAGAAAGAGGCAGGACTGGGGTTTGCTGGCAGGTAGTGAAAGCCTGGGTACTGCAAGCAGGGCTGAATCAAGATAGCGTGGATGGTGCAGGTAGGACTCCCGTGTTTCCTTGCTGACAGTGCCCTGTCCTCCCAGTGCTGCAGGGATCTACCTCGTCCTTCAGAGGCTGCTGTTTGAAGGATACAATGATACCATCAAGAAAATGACATGCAGAAGAAAGTCCTAGGAGAGCTGATCCTGGACTCATTTTATGGTATCGGTAGAAGTTTCCAGATACTGATCTTCCTTGACTTCCCCTTTGCATTACCATTGCAAAGAGCTCCATCCTTCCCTCTTACCACTCTTCTCTGAGCAGGCAGGATTATCCACTGACCTGGGATGGATGAGAAATGCCAGCTTTAGTGAGAACCTTCACCTTTGCCAGGGCTACTTTATTCCTATTGGGCTCATACTTCTGATGAACTTGACTTTCCAGCTGAATGTGTCTCAATGTCTTCAGTGGCAGACATTCTTCAGCTGTTGTATTTAAAATACACATTTAAATATAAATCTGAAGAGGCAGAGAGGCCGGGTATAGATTTTTGGGATTTTTCTTTCTGTTGAATAGGAGGAAGATTTTTCTCCCACCCCCTTAGATCTGGTTATATACAAAATGGTTTATGTGTGATTGCTTATCTCACATAAACACTTTACGCAGTAAAAATATGAATTCCAAGCTGTGGCAATAGCCATCACTTTGGTGACAAAAGTATGCTTGGGTGGGGGACAGAGGGAGGAATGGAATGCATGTTAATGTGACAGAGGAGGAGGAGGAAACAGGGGAGCTGTGTGCTGGTGGAAAGGCTGCAAATGGGAATGAAAAGGAGTGTAAAAATGCAGTCAGACATCTAGGCTTCCCCTTGCTATTTTTTGTAAAGAGATTCTTTCTCCAGATGAGGAATGAGAAATTACAACAGACTGGGTGGTGGCCACTGGAGGTGTAGGAAGTGTTGCTGGCATTGAAGAGGATGAGATGGTCGAAGGGGAAGGACCAGACAAAATTGTGGATAGAACCAACAGATGTGGTATGCGATTTGTTGCTGTATGCACAGGGGTACTCACTCACCAGCGAGCAAACGCTTTGCTATAAAGTTGTTGGCTGGCAACAAAAAGAAGTCCTGAGACCCTCTGCTGAGCATAAAGTAGCTATAAACGTAACAGATCTGTGAAAAGAAAAACATACGCAACTCTAGGTGATATCATTAGAGATATGGGAAATGTCTTGTACATGACAGAGGGTTCAATGATGAAGAGATCCTACCTGGAAATGTCTATGTAGGTCTGGTCTCCTGTGTCTAGTAAAGGCGCTCAGATGGGAGTTGAGCAGAGGGAGGCTCCTAGAGGTGCCATAACAATGGTGGCAATGGTGCTCTTAGGGATAGGTTCCCAGCTTCTTGCCTTTGTTGGCAAAGAAAGGGGCATGGCAACTCTCTGCAGTTAGCACACAACCATTGTTGCAGAAGTGGTTAGAGCACATGATCACAGTTGCCCTTCCCTGCCTTATATGATGTATTTAGTTTTATACATACATGGTGGGATTTAGCTCAATCTTCTAAGGAACTGTAACCACAGTAAGCACCTCCCAGTGTGGGCATGCAAGGTCCCCGAGGAACAACTGCCTGTTAGAGATGTGTCCCTTGCTCAGCCCAGCTCCTCTAAACCTGAACCAAAACTCTGCTCCATTGTGTTGCTCCATTAGTAAAGGACTGTTGATCATTAATGACTCTCCACTGCCAACACTGCTTGCCAGAACTGTTATCCACAAGGAGATAAAGACAGAAAGGAGGCAGGCAAGCCTTGCAGCTAACATCAGGTTTTACAATGGTGTAAACACACAAAATCAAACGGAATTGGTATCTACACGGAGTCTCCAATTTTATACTGCCGAATTCTTATTTTCTATGAGAAAAATCTTATGGAAATCAATCAGTTCTCCTATCCCATGTCCAGCATTGAAACTACTACTTTTTAGTGCTGTTCTGATGAATGTATTTGGAAAAGGAGTTTGGAATTGAAGAGAAAATAATAACTTTCCCACCAAGTTTTTTCTGACAACCATGCAGACTATGCTAGAAATATACAGTGTTGTTGCAGAATTTCATAGGACTTCTTGAATACATAGAAGGAGATTACTCTTCATGAAACCAGCAGGTTGAGAGAGGTGATCCTGCCCCTCTACTCTGCTCTCGTGAGACCTCACTTGTAGTATTGTGTGCAGTTCTGGTATCCTCAACATAAAAAGGACATGGAACTGTTGGAACAAGTCCAGAGGAGGGCCACGAGGATGATCAGGGGACTGGAGCACCTCCTGTATAAAGACAGGCTGAGGAAGTTGGGGCTGTTCAGCCTGGAGAAGAGAAGGCTGCATGGAGACCTCATAGCAGCCTTCCAGTATCTGAAGAGGGGCTATAGGGATGCTGGAGATGAACTATTCATTAGGGACTGTAGTGATAGGGCAAGGGGTAATGGGTTAAAACTTAAACAGGGGAAGTTTAGGTTGGATATAAGGAATAAGTTCTTTACTGTGAAGGTGATGAGGCACTGGAATGGGTTGCCCAAGGAAGTTGTGAATGCTCCATCCCTGACAGTGTTCAAGGCCAAGTTGGACAGAGCATTGGCTGACATGGTTTAGTGTGAGGTGTTCTGTCCATGGCAGGGGGGTTGGAACTGGATGATCTTAAGGTCCTTTACAAATCCTAACTATTCTATGATTCTGTGATTCTCTTCTAGTGATTAAGAAACTTAGTAAACTGAGTTCAGGACAATATTTAGAAAAGTAAGAGGTTCTTAGCTCTTCTCTAATAAATTATTCTTCAAAACAGAGTACCCAGGACCAGATCACCTATTAGGAGAGGAGCCCAGAGCAAGATACCTTGGAAGTTTACACAAAATTAGAAAGCGCAAACAGTGTTGCTGAAGTCTATTTTTATTTAATGTGTTTAGAAAAGCTTTATTTGTCTTCAAAGAGCTGATCTTTTGCTCTCTCATTTCTCACTAATGAGCCCTTCAGAAATGTAAAATACTTCCATTGGGAATCTACTTCAGGAAATCTCTTCTTTCCAAGCTGGCTGCTCCTACCAACAGAGGCAGAAACCATCTACACCTTCTATGGCACTGACAGCACAGGTTTGGCTACTGATGACTCCACCCTGGACATACCCTGACATAGTGGTTGACCACACATCAAGGCAGTGATTTTAAACACATGCAGTACCAAAGTGTTCCCCCCCCCAGTGGTGGGTGTGGGGAGGGACTGTAGTCAGGCAGGGCTCCTGGCTTACCCTTGGCACATGGTGCTGCCCACAGTGTGCCAGAGCCCCCTTCCCATGCACATGTGATCACTGGAGATTACTGGGCTGCTGGGTGGAGACCTTTGCTCCCTCTCTGCAGCTCCCTGAGCCTCCACTCAGCCTCTGTCTTCTCCTCAAAATATATACCCAAATAGCCCCCCAAAGTATTCCAAATAGATATTTTCACCCAGGATGTCACCACTCACTTGCAGTGCTTTCCTCTGTGTTTTGTCTTCCCCGGCTGCATGCTGCAGAATGCAGTGGTGCCGAAAGGAACAGGAGCTGAAATTCATCTCGACTTGTTGATATAGATTTCCCCTCCTCTCTCTGTGCATGCTCAGGGAGCAAATGCAAGAGTGCATAGAGAAAAGGATTATTTAAAAATAAAACTGAAAAAATCTAGGGAAAATTACATATATTAAAAGAGAGCAGTTCAGCTGAGAAGGACCTGTTTATTACTGGTAGATGACTAGTTGACTATCAGCCAGCAGTGTGCCATTGCAGCCAGGAGGGCCCAAAATATCCTGGGTGCATCGGGAGGAGTGTGGCCAGCAGGTCGAGGGAGGTGATCCTCCCCCTCTACTGAACCTAGTGAGGCCCCATTTGAAGCAGTGTCCAGTTCTGGGCTCCTCAGTACAAGAAAGAAGGAGCTACTGAGGAGGGTCCAGTGAATGTCACAAGATGATCAGGGGTCTGCAGTATCTCTCTGAAAAGGTACTGCAGGAGCTGGGCCTGTTTGGTTGTCCTGAGTTCAGCAGTAGCAGTCATTTTTCTCCTTCTTAGTAGCTGCTTCAGTGTTGTGGTTTTGACTTTCAGTCTGGGAACAACACTGATAACACCAATGTTTTTAGTTCTTGCTCAGTAATGTTTACTCTGAACAAGGACTTTCTGAGTCTCATGCTCTACCAGGGAGGAAGGGAAGCCGGGAGGAAGCAGAGACAGGACACCTGACCCAAAGTAGCCAAAGGGGTATTCCATACTACAACACATCATGCCCAGTGTATAACTGGGGGCAGTTACCCAGAAGGGCTAGATCACGGCTCGGGCTGGGCTGGGTATTGGTCGGCAGGTGGTGAGCGGTTGTATTCTCTTCCCTTGTTATTTCCCTTATTGTTATTATTCCTGGTGGTAGCAGTTGTGGTTTCTGTTATACCTTAGTAACTGGACTGTTCTTATCTCAGCCCATGGGAGTTACATTCTTTTGACTCTCCTCCGCAGCCTTACGGGAGCAGGTGAGGAAGGGAGCGGAGTAAGCAAGCAGCTATGTGGTTCTGGGTTGCCGGCTGGGCTTAAACCACAACATTAGTCGAGAGAAGACTGAGAGGAGATACCATTAATGCATACCAGTACCTCAAAAGAGGGTACCAGGAGGATGGTACCAGACTCCTTTCAGTGGTGCTCAATGACAGGATGAGGAGCAATGGCCATAACCTAATACACGAGAAGGTTTCACCTCAACATGAGGAAGAGCTTTACATTGAGGGTGGCAGAGCACTGGAACAGGCTGCCCAGGGCAGTTGTGAATTATCCCTCTCTGGAGACACTCAAAACCTTCCTGGACACGTTCCTGTGTAACCTGCTGTAGGTGGCACTGCCTTGGCAGGGGGCGTGGACTGGATGATCTCATGTAGTACCTTCCAACCCTAATGATTACGTGATTCTGAGGAAAAACTCAGCACACCTTTTAACTTGATAATGGGAAGATGCTTAATACCAGCAAACTATCAAAGCAAGCTGAGATTTGTGACTCTGGCTGCATTACTTCTCGCTATGCTCTTCTACAACCTTCAAACATTGTTCAGTGTGCTCACAGCACATGTGTTAATCAGACCAGGCAAAGTCAGTAAACATACACAATAGTGACTGGTGTTATGTCACTTTAGCCTGTGACTATATATGCAATTAATAATGGAGAGATAAGAGCTGATTTTTGTAATCTGTGACATACATAGACGTGTGGATGTCTGTATCTTATGGAGTACACTTATGGAGTAAGAAGGCATGTAACTGGGCACACAAAGCCTCCAGATGTGTAGTAAAGTCCTGCCACATCCACGCCTGCTGTCAACATCTCCCCTTTCCATGGAGCCATGTGTGCAGACTTTGCCTTCTGCTTATTGCTGAGAAGTGCTATGTGAGTACACCAGTTTAAACCTGGAAAATACAAAAATATTAATGACAGGAACTGAAACAGACCGTTATTTCAACTTTGCCAGCATCACAGTGCAGAGGGATGCCCTTCCTGATGTAAACAGCCCGTGCCACAGCTGCACTGGGCTGTGCTCAGTGATGTTTCCACTTTCCCCCTGAAGGCCTGGAGATCACTGTATCAGGTCTTCTGCCTGTTGAAGTTAATGAGCCCTGCTTAACTTAAACTTCAGAGCAACTGCAGAAAAACAGGTTTGGCTTGGTTTTGTATCCAGATGTGGTTCCATCACTTGCCTGAACATAAGTGCAGGACTTGAGAGACTACCTTAGTTCTTGCTTTAGTTTTTTTTTGAGTATTCCAGATTTTGCTTTCATCCTCCCATGCCCATGAAAATCAAACTTAAACACATCAAAGCAGACACTAACAAATGAAAAGAAGAACATCCATTTTCATATGCAATTACGTGCCTCGTACATGAGGTGTTTGCTTCCCAATACAATTTTAAAGCCATGGAAGCTTAACAAATTCCAGTGTATATGAAATGCTTTCTGGAACTATGAGAGGTAATTATAATTTTTTGACTGGCCATAAGTGCAAGGTACATAAAGCTCAGGAAAGGTGTAATTTATTTGTCTGTATAAATTTTTCTAGTATTGTAATTAGAGTTGTTCTGATAACATAAATCCATAAACTCACAGGACTGGGAGGTACTTGCTGTGCCATCGTGTCCAGTTCTCTACTTTTGAAGGCAACTGTATCATATAATGCAAGCTGCAAACTGCCTGAGTAGTAACCTGAAGATAGCTTAACACTCTGGTTTTGTTTTACTTCGTTTCCCTGTGTTGTTGGACAGAATAGTCTGTGCACTCACAGTGAGTGCTTGACAAAAAATTAAATAGGCATAGATTTGTTAAGCACCTAATTGCAGCTAATTTGAGAAGACACAATGAAATGTTACATGGACAATCATTGCTCTTAGTAAGAGCGCTCTGAGGTTGTACTACTCAGAAATACAGATTCACTAAAAGTGTGGTGCTTATACACAGACCGTAAATCTTGGAGTCTCTGTAGCTGAGAGCATTATAAAGGTAATATCCAGAGGAAGTCCTTGGATATATGATCTGATAAAAGTTGTAAGTATTGCACTGTGTTTATGTGGTGTGTTCTGTGTCACGCTCAGAGCTGATGCTGCTCTATAGAAAAGCTTATCTATCTGCTCTACTATCAAGACAAATAGTGTGCCTGCAGTTTTCCTATATATTGGCCTCTGCTAACATGGCATAAAACCCCCCTTGCAAGAGATTCATGCTTTTTACTTGTACACATATAATTTCTGTCCTAATTATTATTGAAGTTTTTCATCAAACACTATTGACTAGGTGCAACTTGTAAGGGATGGCCTGAGCTTTTGAGGTTCCTTCCTTCATCAACAGAGAGAAATAGGTTTCTTCAGACATTGTTCAGGATAATGCAGTTGTGCTACCTGTTGGCATAACCCCGTACCCTATCTACAAAGAACTACTACCACTGAAGCACACCTGCTCTTGTCTGTTGCAGCCTGTCCTGGGTTCAGCAGTAGCAGTCATGTTTTTTTTTTTTTCCTTTGTGCTAGCTGGTGCAGTGCTGTGTTTTGACTTCCAGCCTGAGAACAGTGTTGGTGAAGCCGATGTTTTCAGTTGTTGCTAAGTGATGTTTACCCTGACCAAGGACTTTGTGAGGCTCATGCTCTGCCAGGGAGGAGGGGAAGCTGTGAGGAAGCGGAGACGGGGTGCCTGACCCGGGCTAGCCGGGGAGGTATTCCATACCACAGCACGTCATGGCCAGGGTGGGGGGTGACTGGGAGTTACCCAGAAGGACACGGGCTTCCGGGTGGAACTCGTCTTCTTGGCCGGTGGTATCGTATTCTCTTCCCTTGTTATTTTCCCTTATCATTGTTGTAGTTGATAGTTGCGGTGGTGATTTGTGTTGTACATTGGTTGCTGGACTGTTCTTGTCTCAACCCGTGGGGGTTGCACTCTTTCGATCCTCCTCCCCGTTCCTCCGGGAGTGGGGGAGAACCCCGGTGGGGGGGGGACACGGACCTCGATTGTTGTCAGCTCGGCACCACTCACTGGGAGTGAGTGAACAAGTTACCTGACTGGTTTTAAACCACGACACAGCCCAACACCCTCAGAGGTATTTGGGGCCAAGTAAAGTGCACGCAGATTCTCCTTCAATCTCATTTCTGCTGCCCACACTGTATTAATTTCTATTTGGCTACATTGAAGACAAACCAAGGTTTAGCTAGGAATATGTGGAAGGCTGCCAAGGCTTGCCTCAAAAGAGGGCTAGGCAGACCAGCTCTTTTCCTCTTACCTGTTGGTTTTTTTCTTTTCCTCCTCCAGAGCAATCCAGACTCTGTATTCACTGGCAGGAAAAGGTGGGAACTGAAGCAGATGAGAGTCATAGTGAGCACTTGCACATCTCCCGTCTCTGTGGACATGCTGCCCAGGGAGGACCAGCCAGGGCTGCAAGACACCCAAGCAGACCAATACCTGCAACAAAATATAGTTATTACGGAAGATGTTATCCTCTTTACTGGCTTATCAGGACATTTAAGAAATACTAAAATTACCACAAGAGCAGCCAACATACAGCCTATGGTCTATGCAGCAGGTTTGGCCTCCTCATTTTAGGTTTGTAATGGAAGGTAATGAATTTGGTTTTGTGGGTCGAGTGACAAGTAGGTACTAGATGGGAAACGAGAGGCAGAAGTAAGAAAACCCTTTCTGATTACTAAAATACGCAGACCTATCTCTAACCAGAAAAAATAAATACATGTTCACATGCAACTTCAGGGTCTTGTTAATTAGGGGATCGAGGAAGGGAAATATGTAAAAGTTCTGTGTCTTAATGCTTGAAGGTACCAAATTTCTTTTGAGTCTTCAGTGACTACTGCTGAGCTCTTTACTTCCGAAATTTTGGTAAAATATCTCATTAAATTCCGAAGTTGACATGTATTACTGCGCAGAAGCACATGGTAATCTTGAAGGAATATGTGCTAACTACTGTGTTTGGTGGAGACTTGATAGAGAAATGTATTAGGGAGTTCAGTTTCTTATATTGGCAATGGGAATTGGGAATCATTGAAATCACTAAAAGGAGCTGCCTTTTACTCATTTAATTTTATTATTAGATGCAAATGATTTGTTGAACTCAGTGGCAAACAATGATAGGACAAGGGGTAATGGGTACAAACTGGAACACAAGAGGTTCCACTTAAACTTGAGAAGAAACTTCTTCTCAGTGAGGGTGACGGAACACTGGAACAGGCTGCCCAGGGAGGTTGTGGAGTCTCCTTCCCTGGAGACATTCAAAACCCACCTGGACACATTCCTGTGTAACCTTATCTAGGTGTTCCTGCTCCGGCAGGGGGATTGGACTAGATGATCTTTCGAGGTCCCTTCCAATCTCTAGCATACTGTGATACTGTGATAAAAAAGAAGAAAAAAAGGAGAATGAACTCTGTGTCATCACTGGGCTCTTCAGTCTAAACATTCCACTAAAAATAATTAAAAAAACCTAGATACCAGGTGAATTTTATCTTGGTTTTACACTACACCATGATGAAAGACCTTGGAAGGAAATGGCTAAAGAAACTACCTTAAAGCTTCAGCATCTTCATGTCAGTCACATACTTCCTTGAAAGCCAGGTCCCTGTTTAAGGTCTAATGTGTGTGCAGAGCAAAAAGAGCTGTGTGTTATTAGGTAGGATCCTTTTCATACACAAGGAATTGGATCAATTTGACCCTAATTGTCTCTTTCCACTTTATTGTCCTACAGCTTCTAACAGCTGGCCCTTGGCATTATCTGAAGAAAGAGGCTGATTGAACTGTAGGTCTGGCACTTGTCAGTTGTGGATAATGTTGGCTTCAGTCAGTCATGTTCACACATAAATGAGCCATGACAAAGACTGGTGAATAGAAAAAGCACTTTTACTGTGGGTAACCTTCTTGTGTAAATGCAGCAAATAATAAAGTCTGCTCCTCAGGAAGACAGCCTGAAAAGCACAACGGAGAGATATATTATCTCTCTCGCTAGCAGAAAAAAAATTTTGAAATATCACCTCATGGGGAGAAACAATGAAAGGGCTTTAATTATGAATGCCGCTTCTGTCCTGTAATGTGAGATAACAAACAAGTCGCCTGCTCATGAACAGAAGACATTGCTGCATACAGAGAATTGCAGCAGCATCATTGTGACATCAATTCTTCTTTAGAGAAAAGTGATGCACATCTCGTGTAAAATGCAGAAATAGAAATACTCTGCCTTCTCTTTGTGTTTCTGTTATTTTTTTCTGCCTGTCTAGAAATAAGGACTCTAAAAAAAAAAAAAAAAGAAAAAAAAAGGAAAATCTTCCATGTAAGCCGGAGAGTGAAAAGCACAACTGAAGTGCAAAGGCCCCTAAGCAGAAAAAATAAAAACCAACATAAGTTCATTTCTATCCGTGTGATGTCACTGCAACTCTGTTATGTATGGTGTGGAAAAGAATTAAAAAGAGAAAGGAAGGAAATTTGGAAGGAAGGAAGGAAGGAAGGAAGGGTATTTTCCTAAAGCAAATACAACTCCAACACATTTTCAAAGCAGCTTGCATAAACGTTTCTCCAGTAATTCTTTTATTTATGGCCCCTAAGTTTCTAATTAAATACTAATTAATACTATCACCAGAATTGTCTTCCATCCTCAGCTCTTCATAGCTTTGTCACTTTGATTAATGCATAGTCATTTATTAACTTATTTAACAAGCTGAGGTGCCTCATGACAAACCAGATTAAATTATCCCCGTAACAGTCTCATTACTGCAAAAAAAGGAGTTTTAAACTTAATAAAAATTATCCTCAATAATATTAAAGCTTTTCCACTGCAACTTTAGAAGGTGGAAATAGGTTTCTTGTTTGATTTATAATATATGGAGTTGTATAAAGCATCCATTAATTAAATTTATATGTTCATTTAAGCTTGATCACTGCAGTGCTTCAGTCGCTCTGGGTGCTTATTATTTAACTTTTGCTGTATTTATGAAGGTAATTAATGTTCTGACCAGACAGGGACTAAAATAGCCACTAGAATGAGATAATTAGGGGCATAAATAATGTTTAGGTCTTGTGTTTTGCTTTTTTAATTAATTGGTTTGTTTTCCAGCTAAACCTGAGAAAGAAGAAATCAGAGTTTACCTGGAGATTATGATGACTTTGCATGAAGCAATCTAAAAATGCTGGAGCAACTGAGAAGCTGTGCCAGAAACTGCTGGGCTCTGTCCAGTGTACAGGGGTGCAGCACCACAGGACCCTGTTCCCCCCATGTCACCAGGGCAAGTCTCTCCCTGGGAAGCCCAAATCCCACCGTCTTCCCTCCAGTCCCTGCCAAGAGGAAAGCAGAGAGATCTCACATCCTACAAGAAAGCCTCCCTGCCACAAAGAGAAGAAGGATGGAAGTGCCAAGCTGTGGGTAACGAGAATATTCATAATAAAGCCGTGCTGAAAGATGCAGCCCACTGCCAAGGCTGTGAGGGATGGGGAGCTGCCACCACATACAAGAGCCCTCTGACACATGTTGCTGGGCTCCCTGAGAACGCAGGGGTTTTTGAGTTACAGTCCTTCTGCTATTTGTCCTCCACAGGCCAAAGGGTTGAATCAGGCTGGCAGGCAGCAGTTTACTGCATGTGCTCCTAAAGCTTCTTTCTTCCCCTGGATTATTTTCATAATGTTGTATTTATTATTTATTCCAACTTCCTTTAACCAGGAACTCCCCTTCATTCTGCCTATATGTGCCTTTAACAACATGCAAATGTACTATAAAAATTAATAGAAATGCAGTAATTTGATTGAGAAAGCAGAGCCACCCCTCCTTAGCACCCCGTTTCTCTTTATTCCCTTATATTTCCCAACAGAGAACAGAAGCAATGGGAAACAGTCTCAGTCAGTAGTGAGCATATCACAATGAAGGCAAAGATATGCTCCTGAGCTGAGGAGATGTGTGAAGACACTCACTGGTCATTACTGTGCTGATAAATAAATCCGCCATGGACTGATAATCTGAAGTATGTTGTTGCAAATCCCCAGTGACTGCATGCAAAAAGCAGTTGCCCAACTAAATAGTTTTTCAGATCAGATATTAAGCAACAATTTCATCATCTATGAGGTTAATCCTTGTTCAGGTAAATAAGGGTCACCTTTCAGGGTGTTTTGTCTCCAGTGACCTGGGTCTTACTATTTAGCTTAATCCAATAAAGCTAATTAGTATGATGGTCTTTTCACCAACATTTGATGAATATTTGCAGCAAAATGACACTTCCTAGCTGCAGAGCCTCAGGACATACAAAGCAAAAGTGTGTGGCAGGTTAAAATTAAAAGCCACTGACAACAGTTTGTAGACACTACTCAACAGCCTGTACTAGTCTTGCAGTTCCTCTGAGGTAAATCAGCTTTACCATATTCTCATTTAGGGCCTACTTTTCCTTTTTCTCTTGCCTCTTTTATTCTGTGAAAGCTAAAGTCGGGCAATGACCATCTTCATCTCCCTGCTGTGCAAGCAGAGGTCAAGCTTGGTGGGACACAACCCCCAAAGGCCTTCACCTAGGTTTATTTAAAACTTTGGTAATAATTGTAGAGTCTGGGCTAAGCCAAGGTTAAATAAGCACATCTTCTTGATTCCTATTAAATAAATCAAAAGACGATTCCTCAGAGAAGAAAGAAGCACAGAAAAACACAGCAGTGAGGAAGAATGAGGCAGGGCTTTGGAGGATCTTTATGCCATAATGAAAGCTTGCCAAGCTCCCTGATTACATGAGAGGGCATGTGGTGGCTATGCAAATCAGCCAGTGAGCTCAGCTTCTCCTCCTGCATGCGGGAATGGAAGATTTCCATCCTGTTACCTCTCCCTCCTGCTCATAGGGATTCTGCTGAGACCTTTCGTCCCTCTGTGAAATTTGTGGGTTGCTATGACAGCAAGAGTATCATGAAGAACTTTCAGCTGTCCAGGGTCCCTTTCAAAACCTTGAACTTCAGGGCCAAAAAACATGGCTGTGGAAGCGTTCAGTGACTTTGAATCTGTGCTTAATCAGATATCTTGAAGCAAAGGATTGCTACAAGTAACAAGGAAGTTATGCTAGATTCAGAAGAACAGAGAATTAAAAAAGACAGAAGGGGTCTAAGCCAGTTAGGACATGCAAAGTCATGGAGTATGCTCCTAACACTGAAATGTCATTAGATATACTATTAGGAAAAAGGAGGATTAAAATTAATGATATTTGGTTTTAAAATCTGATACATACATTATGACAAGCTACTTTCAGGTTGATACTAATAATAGTAATAAAAAATTATGCAGCTTAGTTGCTGATTTCCAGTTGCTAATTATCCTGTTCCATCTGGACAAAAGAGTGACCGGAAGCTAGAAAAGTAAAATATTGTTATTGATAAAACAACCCGCCCCTGAAAGACACCAATAGACATTACAAAGGATGCTCAATAGAAGGTATAATGATGAGAAAGTCCAGTCTATCTTTTTTCAACTTGAAGCTCTAGATTAAACCTCTAGGTGACCTTCCTCATGTTAGAATAATAAACAGTCTTATTACTTCACTCACAGAACTTTATGGCTTCTTTCCTCATGTACTATATTTTACCAGTCTCAGTATAGCAGTTGTCTTGAGTAGCAGTTGTCAGTGTTGCATAATTCTATTGAGTTGTACTGTGGTTGATCTTTCTATATAATAGCTCCATCTTGAAATATTTGGTTTCTTGCCCCCATTATTCTTATGAGGAGGTTGTTTAACTACCTTGCTCCTCTGAGGAAGATTACAACTTAAATCTCGTGAGACATCACTCTCTCGTGAGACTTCACTTGGAATATTGTGTACAGTTGTGGTGTCCTCAACATAAAAAGGACATGGAACTGTTGGAACAAGTCCAGAGGAGGGCCACGAGGATGATCAGGGGACTGGAGCACCTCCCTTATGAAGACAGGCTGAGGAAGTTGGGGCTGTTCAGCCTGGAGAAGAGAAGGCTGCGTGGAGACCTCATAGCAGTCTTCCAGTATCTGAAGGGGTCCTATAAGGATGCTGGGGAGGGACTCTTCATTAGAGACTGTAGTGATAGGGCAAGGGGAAATGGGTTAAAACTTAAACAGGGAAAATTTAGATTGGATATAAGGAATAAGTTCTTTACTGTGAGGGTGGTGAGGCACTGGAATGGGTTGCCCAGGGAGGTTGTGAATGCTCTACCCCTGGTGGTGTTCAAGGCCAGCTTGGACAAAGCCTTGGGTGGCCTGGTTTAGTGTGAGGTGTCCCTGCCCATGGCAGGGGGGTTGGAACTGGATGATCTTAAGGTCCTTTCCAACCCTAACTATTCTATGATTCTATGATTATTTCCATCTTACATCTATTCCCACATACATTCCCTCAGCATTGTCCCTTTGCTTCAGTGGCATTTAACTATCACCCTGTTTGTAAACATGGGTGACAATCTCCTGTGGTCTTCATTTGCTCTGCTTGTTGAGCTCCTTTCTGCCACTTTTCACAAGATCTTTTCTGGGATGGTTCAGATTCAACCCCTGCTTTTGTCATACCAAAGGACATTTCAGGTTTTTTTATCTCTAGTGTTTTGTTGTCATTTAACAAGACCTTATGTTTCCTGGCCAAAGTTCCTTTCATTGATGACTTAGCAGATGACCTTCATCCTGACTATAAATCTAATCATAATTTTACTGCAGTCATTCCCAAGAACATCCAGTGCTTCTGATATGATATTGTGATCCTCACCTGTGCTGATGTTGCCTCACATTTTAGTGATACTAATGGATTAAACACGATGCTAAATAGTACCATGTGTGTCTGCCTGTGTGTGTGCATGCCTGTGAATGTGTAAACATGCTCATTTTTCTACATACATATAGAGAAATAATAAGACTTTTCTCTTTAAATACAATAATTTCCAATGTACAAATCCAGAATGGGATTTTTTTCAGTGGGTTTCATAAATTTAGTAGCTTAGTGTTGTGGAATTTCATCAGAAAGAGCCTGACTTCCTTACTCCCTCTTGAAAATCTTAAAGAAAAGAAAATGACTGTTGCAATTTATAAGTATAAGCCATTATTTGTAAGGACTAAATCTGTCTGGACCAATTTAACTAAAGGTGATTTTGGATCGTTAAATGACGTGTTACAACTTTAATAATTTTCTCATATTTTCTTGGTGAGAGTGACCTGTGAAATTTCGCAGGGCAATGGAATATACAGCATCTAACTGCTGAAAGAATTGCATTCCTACCAGCAAAACTGGTGCACGGTTACCTTGGAGAGTAGGGAATTTTTTCATTTTTCACTCAGTTGATGGATAAGATGTAGAGCTAAATTTCCAGGTGGAGAAGCACCCAAGAGGTTGCTCAGACTCACTTAATACATGAGATGTCTTTGACACCACTGCATAGGTTCTTCTGTCCTTTTCATATAGCAGAGTTGATAAATGCATTAAATGCTTAAAATATTTATTAGTTCTGGGACACGATACAACATGATGAGAAATAAGATCTTTTCCTACAGTGCTAAAACATATGAAAATTTAAACTGTATTTTTCCGACACTCAGGAATATTATGCAAATGACAATTTTGATTTGAAGAGCTGAAGTACAGAAATTCTCTGTCAATTGAAAGTTGCATATTTACAGGATCAGTAAATACTTATTCTGTTTTTAAATAGGTTGTTGTGCAAATCCAGGAAACAATACTGCTAGCCATTATCTCTTTATTGCATTGTAATTTAATGTAGGCCGCTAGGTAAGATTTAACTAAATATGCCAATTTAACTACATCAAGCTAAATGACAAGCATCTTCCCTATTAGGAAATCAATAAAAGTTTTGTGTATGTGGAAAGGGGGTGGTGGAGTCGTTCTCACTGAGTGCTGTGTGCACTAACAAGGTGTTTAATTATTTGAGTTGAGAAAAGGTGCTGAATGTACAGCTGTAGACAGCTCTTCTAGTTACAGAGTAGGTGCAAGGTATAAATCAGAAAAAGCATTAGTGACAGTTAATCAGCCTCTGTAACATGCACTGTAACACCACAAAGAAATAAATTCTAACTGGAAAATGGAAATTCCTTCTATCAGCATGTACTCCGTAAGTTAGAAATCGCACTCTGCCAACTGCAGGTATGTCAGTTCATGGGGAGTTAACAGCACAGGCATCTGGCAGGACCTTGCTCTGCTCTCTGCATCTCCACCTCCATCATGATAGAAGATAGGAGGAAGTGTTGGACAACCTAACACTGATAATTTAGGCCGCTTCTTCCATGACTTTATCCTGATCCATCCAAAAGCCAGTTAGATTTCTTGCTCCCAGTATTTCTACAGGAAGTTTGTTGTAGATCATTTCTCAGATGGCTGGAAACTTTCTTCAGATTTTCAGCCTGTGAGTATTTGTGGTCATTTGATGTCCTTTGCTCTCCTTCTAACACATCATTTAGCTTAAATATCACCTCTCCTTCTCCAGTACTTCTAAGTACTTCTGAGTACTTCTTGTCCATTTTAGCCTTTATTTGCTAAACTAGATAAGCTGTATTTGCCTCCGCTCCCCAAAGGGTTTCCAGTCCCCTAGCTTGGCCAGTTGTCTTTGCTTTTATCTGTTTCTGGTTTAACTCATGTTCCTTGAAACGCAGCAACTGGAACTGTGTGTGGATGTGTCTCCCCATGGCTTCCTCTCATGGCATCACTGCTCCTTATACATCCTTTGTTGATATTTGATTTTCCTGTGGGGCCACACGGTCGTAGTAGCAGCAGATCTCAGAGAGATCATGGTATCTAAAACTTTATCCTATTATACCATTTCAGCTGATTGGCACCCTGGTTTTAGCAGAAATCTGTATACTTTCCAAGTTCCTGATCCTGCATTTGGACAGTTAAATTTAATTCTGTTTTTAATCTTAATTTCACTTTCAGATTTTTTTCCAATATGGTACTCTAATTGACATTCATTCCACAGTCCTGCTTTCTGTGCCATGGTAAAAGAATAAATTAATTTCTGCTCTGAAATGTATTGATAAGAGGCTGCATTGGCAAACCTTTGTGCCTGTAGTTTTCTTTCATGGCTATATGTTGTTTTATCTCTCTTTTGGCTAGTTTAATGCGTATCTTAAAATTATAATCACTCTTATTTTCACCATTCTAACTAATAGTTTCTCATATGGCACAATATTAAATAATAGGTAAATAATACATTTTACTGAAATACAGTTTAGACTTAATTAACCTTCTATTTAGAAAAATCTAGTATTTTAGTAAAAAAGGACTAGAAGTTTCTCTGTTGTGATACATTTGCAAAGTTTCAATCTAAAGCCTTTCATAATATGAAAGTCAATCTAGCAGTCTTTTTAAGCCTTTTCTAACTCCAAATATAGAGTCTATGTATGCTAGTCTGCAGCCATGCAGCTTTACTTCAACTGTAAAGATTTATAAAAAAGTCGTTGCTTCCATACCTGCAATTTCATGTACCAGGTCTTACTGCCCTTGGTGGTGATTAACTGCCCTCTCCTCCCCTTCTTGAACTGAATACATTAAGTGATTTAAATTTCAATTAAATCTCAGCTGTGATGAGCTCTGTTCCCAAAACTTCATTTCCATTAGTCATCCTGTTCTTACCTCCCTTCTCATAATTTTCTTTCTATTGAAACTACAGCAAACTATTTAAATTTGAAATCACACTTCCCTGGTCTCTCCCTTCTCTAACTAAAACAAGCCCATGATCCTACCCTTTTTTGCTTGTTATTTATACGACTAATTCGCTTTTCATAATTTGTTCCTAATTTTCTCTGTAAGATGTGGTTAAACCTGAATTTAGAGCCCTAAGAGGTACTTTTCATAGTATTTTTTTCCACTTTGGTTTTTCTTTGCATGCACCTAATAGCTTTTGGAAGACAGCAGCCTATTCAGTCTTTTCTAAAGTCTGTCAAGGACTTTTTTCCTCTTTTCTCAGTTCCAGTAGTTTTACATCTTTTATTTAAGAGTATTCCTGGATTCCACAGCTTCAATATCTTCAGCATTTCATACTTTATTAGCAGCTAGTTTAGTTTATTTTGCAGTTTTCTTTTTAAAATAATGTTCTAGACCTGTTTTTGCTTAACCATTCATTTTATTTAAATTAAATTTTCTCATGTTCAGTCAATCTGAGTTAATCTTCTGTGATCAATTTTTCTATACTTTTCTCAGTATGCACCAAACCCGAGTATGACATAGTATTAGCTCTAGTAGGTTTAGTGGTTATTTGGCAAGATATTTGCCAGCTATCATGTCCAAAAAAAAGTAAGCTGTACCATTAGCTGTGCGTTTACTTCTTAATCTATGTCTGTGAGCCTCTGTATAAATAAATAAATAAATTACTAGCATAATAATGACTCCTGATGTCACTGCATATCAGGAAGCACTGCATTGGGTGCTCAATAAGGTAAGACCTGTTCATCTTAATCTTAGATTCTTACATTCCTTTTCTCTTGCTTAAATGTCTACAATACTAATATAAAAAGAGATGTGAGAAGTGGTTATAATTAGATAACATTAGGCAAATTTAAATAGGGACTGTAGTGCTAGGACAAGGGGTAACGGGTTAAAACTTAAACAGGGAAAATTTAGATTGGATATAAAGAAGAAGTTCTTTACTGTGAGGGTGGTGAGGCACTGGAATGGGTTGCCCAAGGAAGTTGTGAATGCTCCATCCCTGGTGGTGTTCAAGGCCAGGTTGGTCAGAGCCTTGGGTGACATGGTTTAGTGTGAGGTGTCCCTGCCCATGGTAGGGAGGTTGGAACTGGATGATCTTAAGGTCCTTTCCAAACCTAACTATTCTATGATTCTATGATTCTATGATTCTATGAAATATTTCTCTTTAAAATGCTCATGCAGAATGCCAGCTCCAATCCACCTTAGAATAGATTGCCTTTCTGCGCCACATGGCAGATTACATGAAATATACAGTCATCATTACACTACGCCACATTCAAAAAATATTGTCATCAAAATGGCAAATAAATGATAATTTTACTATTTTATTGTACCAATTGTGCAAATAAAATATAACCTTTTCAGCTTTCTGGTGATCTCTTTGACTTTTGAAATCACATAATCTTGACATAAATAATGGTTCATCATCCTCTAACAAAGGCACCTAGGAAATTAATCTACAACATTAAGACTCTAAAAGACAAGCTCACGAAAATATTGCTGCAGAGGTCTAGGAAGTTACTACCACAGTTATTTTTTTGGCTTTCTTGCTGAAAGTTAGCTTCTCAGTAGCAGGGAATAAGAAAGAGCATGTCCTTCTACCTTGGATGCTCCAGGGCATGTACCTGTGTGTTTGCTTAGCCTGCTGAAAGAAGTGCATGCCTGCTGAAAGAAGTGCATGAAGTCACATTTCTTTGTGCCAGCACTACTATGCAAGGTGTGTTGCTCAGTAGAGAGTGACATCAAAAGTCTGATCAACTCATAACATCATTAGCTGCTGCAATTGTCAGCTGAGTGCCTGTATCAGGTCCTCAAGACCCATAGTTGCTGGACAATGACCTACATTTAAAGCCTGGAAGTGTGAAAGTATTTACAATTTGCAGACCTGCTGGGTATGTTTTTGATTTTGAAGACAGCTAATATTTACGTGAATGGTTTAATTTCATTTTGAAACCCAAGACTAAAGTTGTTTTTGTGCATTATTGGTACTGTGCTCATACTATTTATTTGATGATGAAGGCTGAGCAGACAAAGCTGTTCTTTGCTTCTTGGAATTTAAGGGAAACAGAAAACAGGCAGAGCCTTGGGAAAGACAGAGACAGCTCTTAAATATGTCTCCTTATCTTTCTAGAAAGTATTATTATGGAAAGAAATGCGTGCATACCTGCCAAATCTAAGAGAACTGCTTTTTTTTTTTTCCTGTATTTTACATTCAGTCCTAAAAATTCAGTCATCATCTTCTGAATACATCCTGTCTCACATCCCTTTCTGAATCTATTCATGTTCAAATCCTGTATCGAGGACAAACACTACTTGTCACCAACCACATTTTTTTGACACATATGCTTGTGCCAAAGAACAGTAAAGAAGCCTCTGTACAGCTTCTGATGGAGAATATTAATTCAGAAAGTGAACAGCTACTGCTTCATTATTTCTGAATGAATGTCTTTCTTTCCTATTGGTCTTTGGGGTTAAAGCACTCATAAACTTGGGTGCATTTCCAGGCTATTTTAATTAATTTGCTGACAGCTACCAGTTTATCATTATGTCATATGTATCACACACCCACCTCACTATTCTAAGATGTTGAGAGCATCTCTGCACCTAATGCCTATTCCTTACAAAGAAATGCATGGCTGAGACAGTCTGCAAAAGCATCCCTAGGACTGGAGTTGTGCTGGGCATTGGAAGTGTATGAAAGCCTTCAGAAGAAGAAGGTGAGAGAGCAGGCCGCTCCCCTCCTCTCCCAGAAGAAGAGCTGGAAACACAGCCTGAGAAGAGAGGATAGGGCTGCTGTCCCACCTTGCATACCTCCGGGTATTCAGGATGAAAAATACCTCAGGGTTGTGGCTTGAGCCAGGATCAAGTTGTTTTAATGCTGTTGTATAATTGCAGGTCACCCACTTTCATACTTTTTAATTTCTGTGCTGAGAAATGTGGACAATGAGGGCAGAGATGTTTGGTGGTCACACTGTGGTCATGGGGAGGTGGGAGACAACCCCTAGCTGGCTGACTGCTAATGCTGTATGCAACATAGTCACAATAGCACAACTTTTTATAGGGATGAGATCAGATAAAGATCAGGTAAATTAAATGCTTTTGTCTTTCCAAAATATTCCTATCATCCATTTCAAAAAGCCTTGCAAAAACTTCTGTTAAAAGTGAAAGGAGGAACCTGAATCAGATTTAATCTCTCCAGTATCTCTCTCCCTTCTGCAGTTCTATTTTTTCACTATGTCACTGAAAATGAATGAAGAAAAAAATGTGTCTTTCCAACCTAAAGTTCTCTAAAAAACCCAGCAGTTTCTGCGTGTAGTAATTGTAGATAATAGCCAAGAAGGAGAAGGAACAGACCCTTTCACATCTCTGCTGATTACCTCCTCCACTGCTGCAAGCAGAGATGGGGCCCCACTGCTCCAGCCTGTATCACCACCAGTCAAATACCAGCTTAAGGGTAGCCTTACCCTGCCAGCTGCCTGAAAACACAGAGTCACCCATTTCATCTCCTGGCCTAGATGCAGGATGAGCTACTTTCTGTCTGTAGAGATGGGGAGGGTGAGGAATGGAGTCACTCTTATGTTCCCTCCTCCTCGAGTTGCACCATGCCATGGCCCTTCTCCAAATCCCAGTCAACCCGGGGAAAGCACATCTGCAGGGGGTGCAGCCAGTGCCCCAGCATCCTCCATGCAGCTGAGAAGGGTGAGGGGAATCTGTGCAGGGATGATCTCAGGGCTCTGCCTCTCACAGGGACCTCAGGTGAGTGACAGAGGCCTAGGTTCCCCCAGGTGCAGAGAGCTGCCTAAAACGACAACAGGGACAACCATAAGAGAGGAGCTCTAAGAGTGAGTGAACAGCATAGATAACCTGATACTAGGAATGAACAAATAATTTGTAATGAATAATGTATTGATGATTTTCTTCTCTTGCCAATTATAAATTGTATACAAACAAGTCACAGTTTTTTGAATATTCACTTTTCAAAACACCAAATTACTGTGTATAATTCATGAGATACAACTTATTCCTGAGTTACTTGTTTTAAATATTTAATTCTCAAAATATGAGCTGTTTTGATTGAACATGTATGCCATATGGTGCAGCTCTGTTAGCCCATGCATGGTCCCAAAGCCAGGAGTCAGATATGTTGGCAGTGCACTCAGGCAGCTTTCGGGAGGATTTTATCACAAGCCTGTCCTCCAGTGTAGTGGTTTACCTGTATGTACTCAAAGAAGAACACAGAATGGAAACAAACCCAGGCAGCCATGCCCAAGTCACACTAGCATTAGCAGCTTTCCTTGATGTACAAGCTGGGGACACATTTAGCTCTCTTCTGTCTGTGATGTCTGTTCTGGTCTTTGCGAGAACATTCAGAGACTTCTTCAATGCTAGATCAAACCAGCTTGAATCACTCCCCGCCTCCTCTATAAACCTAGATTTCCAGTGTTTTTCACAAGTGCTGAAATCAAGCAGACCTGTCTCTCCTCCCCTTTTCCCCTTATTCAACAATCACGTTATTTTGGGCTTTTGTTTCCTCACTTGTCTCTCAGGAGCCCCAGGGATAAGGCTAATGACTCAACCCATCTCCTGAGAACCTTAAGCTGGTGCTCATCATGCCAAATGATTTGAAGACATTTAACTTTTCCTTGTACTTTTGCTTGTACTTAGCAAAGGCAGGTATTTTTCTCCCTTTCTTGATGGTGTCATTTTTGCTATTTATCTGCTCACAACTACTGTTTTTGTAACACTTTCCTAAGTCTCTGACATTGCATCAGAAATACTGTTATCTCAGTTTCTGGTACGGGAGCTGTTCTTGTGCTGGAGCTGTTTCACTCCTAGAAATAAGGAAAAGTTGACCAGGGCAGGACTTTGAACAGGAACCTGGCAAACAGTTAGAGACTGCACAAATCAGCAAATCATGGGGTTTCTCATGGATCCTGATGAGATTATTTTTTTCTTGGAATATTCCGGATTTATCTTTCATACTAGGTACTTCACTTTCTACAGACTGGTTTCCAGAGAACACCATGACTTCTTTCATAGAATCACAGAATGGTTTGGGTTGGAAGAAACCTAAAAGATAACCTTGTTCCAATCCTCTTGCCTGTAAATTTGGCTAAACCAGGGAAAAATTACAGCCCTCTGCACATATTGCATTAGCACAGGGTGGAAAAAGGGAATTGGACAGGCAAATTCTACAAAAACTAAGCTAAATACATGTCTTCATGTGCCTACAAAAGCAAATCATTTACGGCAGGTAAATGAGGTTTTTCAGAAAACCTTGCTGTAACTGAATTTCTCAACTGCAGGATGAATCAGTCCAAGGAGATCTTTTTCCTTCCTAAATTTTGGAGAATTTTGCTATATCTTGTATGTTGTAGTACCATGTCCTTCATATGCTTCAGAAGAGCATGTGAAATGGGACTCATTTGTCTGGGTTCCATATGTGTGTCCATCTTGGTATGCTCTGCCATGTGAGGATGAGGACTTATCCCAACCAGAGGACACGGGAGCGTGGGGGTTTTCTGGTGGGCTTCATCGCTGCTCATATTGGTTAAAGAATTCAGGGATGGGAAAAACTCCCAGGCCAGCAAGTCTAGTAATTCCAGACAGCAATATTGTATAGCTTGTTTGTAGCCCTGTAGAAGGATTAGGTAGGGTATCTGCTTCTGCAGTGCATGCTACACAGCAGCCATTACTCCTTATATTATCCCTGTTTTGCAGGTAGGAACATGGAGGTATGCAATTCCACACCAGCAAATGTAAGCTATTTGTACAAATCTATGCTCAACCTTCTGAATAAACAATCTAATATATATCAGTATTCTGCTTCTTGGATGCCACAGGTTTAACAAAACTTTAAAAATAGACACATAACCCTAAGCCCCTGTGTTTAGGACGCCAGGACATTGATCCTAGCCACCCTTCCCTTTGGATGAAACTGATGTAAAGAACTTGTCAAAAGCTGTGAACAGAATGTCAACTGTGAACAGAGTTGAGAACAGAAAAAAGCCATCTAGCTCAGTGCCTGATTCATCCGGTTTCATTTGGAGTTACGTAAGGAAGCCAAGTGAATTGTTGGTGTCTTAGCATTCTGCAACTCCAGGAAGCACTGGTCTCATCTAAGGTAGCACCAAAACTACTCTATTTTTTGCCTTATGCATGTGTAAAATGAACTACAACTGTTTTCCAGGGGAAAAATAAGAAATTCTTTTTTACTTTAACATCTTCTTTAGTTTCATGCCTCTGCTGGCTTCTAAGAGCTAGAAATTCAACAACTTTTTGTTACAAAATGAAACTACCAACGACAGTCTCTGCTGTGATCTGAAACTCTTCATGACTATATAGTTTGAGTGAGAGCCAAATGGTTTTAGTTCTATATTTTTTTGGATCTTAATTTGTTTTCCACACAAACTTATAAAAAATTTAAAAAAGTTGCTGTCACAGTCTCATGCTGGTTTTACCCCATTATTATCATTTTCTCCAATATACTTTTGTCTTGAAACTTCTGTACATAAGTTTGCTAGCATACGCAATGAGTTAGGTATGTAATTCAATAATGCTTTCCCATGTGCTATCTGTCTGCTTCAAACAACTTGTTTTTTTTTCAGAAGGCACTGCTGTTCACCTTCCAGGAGCAACTAATTTTAACCTAATCACTAAAATTTATAAGCAAAGTACATACTTCAATTAAAGTATCCAATATTGTTGAAGGAGAAAGGCTTTCAGGTCTGGGGATTTGGGATATTTCAAAGAAGATATGAAAAGAAATGTATTAATCCTGACTTCCTCAGGGCAAAGACTGGTGGAAGAGAGAAGAAGAAAGGAGAAAGGAGAAATAGATTCTCTTGTAAAATGAGAGGAATAGGAGTGGTGTGACTTTGGTGAGGGGTGTTTCGTGAGACAGGTGCCATACATCTCTCTCACAGCAATGTTTTACATCGGAAAATCAAACCTAATAGACTTTTCTCACTTCAGTCTCTTTACAGATATGCTAAAAAATGTTATCACACTTGTGCCCATTATATTGCCTGCCAGGTAGCTCCTGAGTATCTCTGCACATCAGCTGCCATGCAAGGAATAGCAGGACCCTCATTCTTTACTGCCCAAGAGGCAGGAACACCATAACAGGGCTACAACTGGGGAAAAAAGCTGAGATTTCTAATACTGTTTTCTTTTTTTTTTTTTTTTGACTTCTCTTCAAAACTCAAATTTAAGAAAAAAGGAAGGAACATTTTACTTCATTCTATATAGCTTGATTTCAGAAAGACTGAAAATGCTTTATTTTGAAACAGTGAGAGTTCTCTCTTTTTGTTTGATTTTTCCATTGCATTGTCTTTTGGGTGGCACACAAGCAGCCTTGCTGAGGTCTTGGGTTCCAACTGCTCTGTGTTTTCCAGTGAAAAACAATCCTACAGCAGTGATTTGGACAAATCTTGCTACAAAGGAAAAGCATGTTCAAATTTAAACTTGTAATCGAACTAAGAAGTTTTTATCCAAGCCTCAGTTTGAATGAGTGATTTTAACCTTTAACCTTGCCAGGAGTGTAGTAAAAGCAAAACAAATGGGAAGAAAAGCAATGGAAAAAGTACTGTTAGTGTGGCTCCTACCCATGGAGCTAACAGGGAGGAAATTATTTGTTGGGGAATATTCAGTACAGCTTGTAGCTTGTCTCCTGACCCCTAGATAAGAGGACATTAAGTTGTTAAAGCAGCTTTTTTTGAGAAGATCCAGGGTGCAGCAGCTGGCAGTAATGGGGCATGAAGCCTGGAGAAAGAGTTAAAACGTTACTGCAGGTGACAGGGTAAAAGTAGCCATGCCTGGGAACTGGGACAGGACCATATTCATGACAAAGTCCCCACAATGGCTCTAGCCCAGGACAGCTGACAGGGGCCATACCCCAAGCACTGTTCAGGGACCATTCCCTACATGTGGTTTGCAGTCATCCACCAGTTCTGGTGTGTCAGAGTGTTTGCTCAGGTAGATGTTGCCTGTTGCAAACCTGGGGTTCTACATGCAGAGTTTTCTCACCAACATGAGCCCTTTCAAGACACTAGCAGGGAGTTGCAGAGCTGTGAACCCTTTCTGCAGTGCTGAAGGGAGGAGTGCAATATCCCTTAGTCTGCCCTCTTGCAACAGATGGGTTTTCTGGCCACACACTGTTTTATATCTTGCAGATTATTGAGTTACAATAATATCCTGGAAATCAAAGATAAAATACCCTGGAAAAGGCAGATAAGTACTCATAGAGATCCTGCTGGGACACCAGCACAAGGCTTTCTGTTGGGCAGATCATCATCTTGGGAGCACCTTTGTCAAAGATGGGTTTCTTCTCAGGAGTCGTCAGTTCATCAACCCCACATCTGCTTTAGGATATGTGTGCTCCTGCACTGGCAATGCTGATTTCTCTCCTTTCTCTGCTAAGGTTTCTTAGGGTAGCTAATCCATCTACATGTATCTGTGTTTGGCCAGATCAATATCATCCCATACCTCTGACCTTACAGAAACCTGTACAATGCTTAATTCTATAAATTAATAGAAAAGAAGAAAGAAAATGGCTACTGAAATATTCGTCTTTAAGTACAAAAGAAAGCAGTGCGTGCAACGGCTGTGGCAGAGGACTTGTTTAATTAGGGCAGTCCTCAGCACCCTAAAAATAGTTAACATAGAACTGATTCGAAGCCTGTTTAAGGAAAAGGTTATGTTCCTAATGAGAGAAGAGGGAGACGTATGGAAGGCTGCTCCAGAGCACCAGAGCATCCAGGATATGAGGCTCAAATTTGAAGCTTTTGAAAGCAATAGATCAGAGGGAATGGAGTAGGGAACCTGTAGGAGCAGAGTTCAGCAATGGTGCTTCATTGGAAGGTCTTCTTCTGGCCAGCCTTGGCACTGATGGGATCATTCACCACCTCCTTCCCCAGAAAGATCAGTGAAAGTCTGGAGGGCTTTGGTTAGCAACCACATTCCTTCAGATTCCCCCAGTTCCATCTAACCTCATTGAGCTGTGCGGGTAAGCTGGACCCAGGGGAAGTGGGGAAAGCAGAACTCCTGGCAGCCTGTTTTTCCTGAATCTGTGCTGGTTTCCATGGGATGAACAGCTGCTCGTGCTTGTACCCGCTACATGCGATATCTTCACCTGAACATTGCTGCCCAATCACAGATCGCACGGCTTACAGGATTTTAAGGGGTGGGGCTGGCTGCATGAGAGTCAAAAAAGTATGATCTCCATACCCTGAAAGGCTGAATGAGGTGGCTTGTCTGCAAATCAGTCATTCACTTGTATCCTCTTCTTATCTCATTTTCTTGAGTTCTACTTTGGGTAGGATGAAACAAACCTGATCAGGAAAACTTACAGTTTGTGCCCTGCGCACTGACAGCAGATGATGCTTTTTAATAGATTCAGTCTCCCTTCACAGCAGGGTCATACTAAAATATTCACCTGTATCATGAATTATAAATAAACCTTTAGTTTATACCGGATTTTTTAGAGCAGGCTGATGGACAGAGAATTGCAAATTTGCCCAGCCTAAAGAAGGCAGATTTGTAACTATTAGAACAGCTGTCCCTAGGGCCTGCTTCTGTGTGCATGAGGGGGAATGACTGTCTCATTTTAAGGAAAAGAGCATGATGGAATAGGAGGATTTAATAATTTTGTGTCAAGTCTTGAAGCAGGAGTGAGACAGCAAGAGGCTGATAGTGATGTTTTGATTTCACAGGGAGCTGGAAGCTTCCTTGGTCTCCTAATCCAAAATATTGAGGTTTCATCCAGTTAAGGTGGTACCTACCTCTTTAAAAAAACTGTGACTCAGAGAGCAGGTGACGGCTGCTTCTTTATGTGTATAGAACTATAATCCTTCTCAATTATCAAAGACATAAATTACTATTATTTCCTTACCAGATCGAACGTCTTCCTTAAATATGTGAAAGAAAAATTGCAGGTTGTCTCGTGAATTTTTCTCTTGGAAAAACTGCCTATTCTTAATATACAAGTTCAATGAAAGTTCAAAAGTTTATCAGTGTAAAGGCTGTATTCTAATAATTTATCTGCCATTTTCTCAGATCATATTTTGATACTTTGAATTAAGAGATATTTTTGTACTGCCTTCATGTGAAAGCAATCAAACAGCACTTTTCACAGGCCTATCACAATATCTATTGATCATAATCAAACTACAGATAGTGTTAGTATTAGATGGTTCCTGTATAGGACAATTTGTCAATCGTCAGAGCAAATCGATGCTGACTGTTGCAGGACATTGTTTTCCTCACCCAGTATAACTCCATCAGGTTTTACCCTGTGAAGAACTGCCATGAGGCAAAGCTCAAGGAGTTTGCAGGTGAATCAGAGATTTTTTGCAGATAAATCAGAACTTTTACACTTCCTGGGCTCAGTGACCCTCATTCACAAGAGCTATTGAATATATAGTCTCAGTGCTATCGGCAGTATCATTAACAGCCAGCTCTGGAAAAGTGAGATGTCAGAGAGCAGGAAAGAATAAAGTGCCTATCTCTATGAAGTAGGGTAAAATAAAAAGTAGTTCAGAGCTATTGAGCTGCCAGGTTATTTTTAGCTCCTGGAAAATGTTGAAATAATTAACATAAACTGATTTTAACATCCATGAGAAAACAAGGTGAGTAGGAGCAAGCATAGATTTGTTAAAAATAAGCAACATCAGTCATTCTAACACCACCTGATAAACAGTTTTTATTTTGCAGAGAAACAGAAGTCATCTAGTATTTTTTATTTTAAGGAGGTTTTCATGCCATTTCACATGACTTCTTCCTAACATGACTCTGTAAGAGTCTGTGGTCTGGCTGGTGCAGCTTGCAAGATGGGGATAATACTGTCTGGGTGATGAGAAATAGCCAGGACGTACTACTGAAACAAGCTGCAGGTGATGACGTAATGCAAGAATCAGTCCTTGGTCCAGCTCTCTTCAATATTTTCAATATCATGCTACGAGGGGAAAAATAAAGCGTACTTTTATATTTTCAAAAGGCACCACATTGGGACTGACCACAGATAATCTGGAATATAAAGCTAAAATGAAAAATGATTCTGATGGCTGGAAAGATGCTTTAAAAAAGTAAAGTGACTGTCAGTGTAGAAGGCAAAATATTATTCCTTAGAAGGCTTCATAAAATAAACATAGAATAGAGACCAGCTGGCAAAATACAGGTTCTTCATGAAACAATTGGAGAACCATTAAGAATCATGAGCTGAAGAAGAGGAAATACTCGCAAAACTATCAAAAGCCATAGTAGTATAAACAGAAAGTTAAGACATGAAAAATCCTTCCACTCCATTCAGCCCCAGTGAGCCTGGATCGCTTGTGCAGCTGCAGGGCTGAGTCCCATGTTGGGTGATGTCTTCAGAAAAACATGTGGATTGGCATCAGAAAGTCCAGAGGAGACCAATGAAACTGACCAGGAGTCTAGCAAGGAAGTGAACCAACCATCTGTGGTTATGTTGGCCTGTGTTACAGAGGACAGAGGGAGGAATCAACCCTCGCAAACACAGCATTACAAAATTGCAGAAAGGGATGATTTGTTTTCCACATCCATAGTGACCAAGACAAATTTTAGGCATAAGCTGGAGCAATTTAAATTCAGGTGAGACACTAGGAAGAGCCTGGGAAAGATAATGAAAGAATGGAAGAGGAAGAATGAGCTATAAGGAAGGTCATCGCAGAAAAGAATATACACCTGTGTGTCCTGTGGACTGTCTATGGGCAGCCCTCTGGTGGACTTGTGTGCTTAGAAAGAGTAGAATGATGTCACGTAGTGTCGGAGGCTATGTCATAAACAAAACCCATCAGCATTTCCATTTTAACCCCAAATGTATTCCTCCCTACCCAGGCCTTACTGATCTCAGCTTTGATAGGTTTTTGTAACACCATGTCTAGCCTATCTACAAAATCTGTGAAAAATCAAACAAAATATCATGGAATGTAATTAAGAAAAAAATAATCTAATTGAAAGCCATACCTAGAGAAGAAGTAAAAAATTTACTGGATAAAACATTCATTGGACAGACCTGTGATTTAACATCTGGGACCAAAATTTGTTTGCTTACAAAGATGTTTTGTTTTTTTTTTCTGGAAAAGGCGTTGATGTGTGGATGATGATTACAACATGATGGATGGCTGAAGGAAACTTACATTTTGGCCTATTATTGAGAAGGAATTGGTCTTGTTTGGTTGTTTCAGAGTAAACTTCTAGGGTTTTATCCTGTAAAAAAAAAGCTTAGAGTACAAGTTGTTCTGTCTCGAGGGACATCTGTAGTTTTAGGAGGAGACGTTCTAAACCCTCTCAAGGTACTCTTTCAGAGCTCATCTATAACCAACACCTTTTCTCTGAGCAGATGGCTTGGAGGGAACTCAGCAGAGTCATGCTGAAGCAGACTTTGGGTGAGAGGCATGTGACTTACATTTCTTTCTCTGACTCATAAGTCAATGGAAAAGATTTCAATGTCCTTGCAGTATGTTGCTACCCCAAACAGACTGTGAATTACATTACTTTCTTTATGGCCACCCATAAAGAAACATTCTTCAATGTGACAATTGTAAATTAAAAAGAAAAGCATTTTTAAATACGTTTCTCAGTTTGAAGCATGGTAACTTGTCTCACCTTTCGGAATAGAGCTAGAAATGCGACCAAAGTAGAGACCATTCCCGGGTTCAGCGTTCGAATATGGTGTAATACATACTGTGGAAAAAGTCCACTCATTTTTATCACATGCAGTAACATGGAACAACATCATGTAACAAGTTCATTGCCTCTGACCTCATGCTTACAAAATGCCATCCATAAATACTGAAGATGCCTGTGACATATTTTTTGTATCTCAGATTACACATTTCTAGAGTTTAGGGAATGCCTGACCAGGGGTGAACTTCACTGGTGCATCATCTTTTTTCTAGAACATATTGTTCTTGGATCTATCCCAAAACATACACAGGGATGATCCAATGTTTCCGTGGACAGTCTTTTTCTTGGGCACTCAGATTTTGCTTTGGATGCAACCTAATCCTTAACAATATGGTCATCTAAGCCTGTTTATTGTTTAGTATTCATCCCTCAAGAAAAATAAAGAATGTTCTAGAAAAATCCAATCAGTTCTAGTAGAATCAGCCAATGTTAAACCAACTGATTTGTTTTGGATTCTTCTTTAACCTTTCTATTCATTGTTACTCAGTTTTTTCATGAAATGCCAAAATGCACTGAAGAACACTTCTTTTTTGTGCCCCTCACTAATTTATTACCATTTTCTGAAGACACTGTGCTGTTATGCTTGAATATAATGAAAAGCTCCCTTTGGCTTCAATATTAGCAGAAAATTACCCAAAGTGAGCAGTTCTTTTGGTTGGAAACTATTTATTTCTGAAAGGGCTTAGTCCTGTGAGTTACTGAACGTCTGCTAGCAACTACTGATGACATTTGGCTTCCACCGATGTCCACAGGGGCTGAGAGCACTCAGTAACTTGCAGTACTCCATCAAAATTAACAGAGAGAATTAATTTCAAATAAAGTATAAAACACAAAGTAACATCCTCTCTGGCATCTGTATTTTTTTATCACAGCATGTAACCTGAACACCGTGTGGAAATCATACCTTTTCAGCTATAACAACTTTTTCCAAAGTTTAGACACATTCTCACACTGAGAAATGTTTGCCACATTCTGTTCATGCTCATAAGGTCGTGACTAAGATAAATAGATTTTACAGAAACATTAGAGTGGGAGTATGTAGGAGGAATTTTATATTGCTAGCTCATTTTTAGCAGATAGAATTTTAAAAGCTTGTTGAATTTTGTGCTTGATTCCATTAGAAGGGAATATGACAATGGTTCCTATGGAATATACATCCTTATAGAATAGCACATTTTAATTTGGTATGAAATGGAATATATCATGGAAAGCTACTGAATAATATCTAAGGAAAACAACTTTAAATCCTGACATTTAGAAGCATGGCAAATGGATGTCGATGGCAACAAGACTTTAAATAACTTCAAAAGGGTGTAAAATTTGGCCCAGTTTCTCTCTGAGCTAGTGACAGGACTCCCAGGCATGTTAATGAGAACTGGATGAGACACCAAATCCCGAAGTCTTTATTTGGCAAGCCATATATCCCCGCTCTGGCACAACTTAGCCGGAGCTGTGCCCTGGGCTGTCTGTGCCTTTGCCGAGACTCTGACGCTCTCACTGACCTCTGCCACGCTGCTTCAGAGACTTGTAGCTCAGCCAAAGGAAGACTATTTTATGTGTGTTTCAGCTACAATAATAGATTTCTTTTGGAGAAGGCGAAGATCATTTTGAAGCCATGAGTAAGACCATGTGAGTTTTCCAGAGGAGGGAGGATGGGGAGTGACAATAAGTGTGAATGGATCAGAAGAAAAACAGGGCATCTGTCTGATGAGTTCAGGACTTTTTCCAAGTTTTATCAGTCATACATGTATAATGCGATCCATAGACCTGCATATCTCTTGGTTACAGACTGACTATAAGAATAGGAACAAAGAGTTCAAAGTGTGGGCCTTTGAGGAACAGCAAGAGATGAACTTCAGAAAATGACAGCAAGTGAAACAGGACAGCCTTAGTATGGGAACCAGAGTGAGGAGTCAAGGAAGCCAAGGAGACAAGAAGTCCAAGACTGAGGAAAGCTGGAAGTGTTATCAAGAGCTACGGAAATCAAAATATACGAAAGAGTTTAACAATAAAGTAAGGGGGTTTTATTTGTCACCATTCTCTCTTGGTTTCATCCCACCTTCCCCTCTCACTGCATCCTGTTGTGAAAGAGTAAAGCTGAATTTGTGACATGATTGTAATATTCAATAGGCTGAATATTATAGCCACAGGATAATGATTTTACTGGAGAATGAACTCAGGAAGAAAGCTCCTTATTCTAGACTAAATATTTATCTAAATCACAAAAGCAGTGGAAACAGATCTGCAAATAAATAATATTTTTTTAACATGTTATCAGTCTTTCTCAGGCAAGACTTTTTCTAACCCTTTAAATTGTATGATTTGGTTTCCTTAGAAGCCCTTGGGACAAAAAATGTAGTGCAGGATTTGAGTGACAGAATCAAAACTTGTATTTTTCTCATGGCTGCTGATAGTGTCCTTTGCAAACCAAACTCCATCTGCAATGTATTCCATGTTCATCTCTATTTCTCAGTTGAGCTATTGTGTTAACCTTACTCTTCCCTGCCATGTGCTTGGTAACAGCTACATCCTTCCTCAGGATGGGACTTTTCCCTGACAGCAGAAGTTGCAAAGGGGACTCCAGGTGCTCCTTTGCAGCCATCTGGAGGGACGAGGGTGTTCTTGGGTGAAGGCCTGTCATGCTATGCCTAGGGATTAGCTGTACAGAGGAGCCCATCCACTGGGCCTCTACAATGGCCAGTGTGGCTTGGGCACTGCACTGCTCTTTGCACTGGGAAGCTGAAAAGAGGGAGAGTTTCCAGAGGTACCATGACATTGAGGTGACTTTTCCAAGCATGGTTCTTAGTCCTTCTCTTCCCTCAGGCATGAGCAGGTCAAGCAAGGTTGTAATGTTGTTTTATAGACCTAGTGAATAACAAGAAAAAATTATTTTGCTGCCTAGTGCTCGTTACATGATACTGCCAAGTCCTATTCACCAGCTGTGGCTAAAGGTTTGCCCATGCAACTGGAGATCCACCCAACCTGCATTTACTGCAGCACTTGAGGGTGCTGAAGCCACCCGTGCAGTTTCTGCTTTCAACTTCCTGTACCTTTAACTGGGATGCTTGCATATACTCTAAGATCACTAAGCAAGAATACCTGTCAAGAAGTAATGAATATTTGCCAAGCAACCATGTTAATCACCTCATTTCAGCCTGCTTGTATACTTACAGCAACGTGACTGCACGATGCGCTCACGATGTGCCTCTCCTGATATTTATGTGAAAAGTCACATGAGCCATGGGAAGAATGGAAAGCCCTCCCTGGAAGACCTGGAAGTGCTGCAACATGGGAAAGACAGTGTGCCATGACCCTCGGGAACAGGCTGCAGGGACTGCCAGGAAGTGGGTTTCCTCTCTGGAGGGGGTATGTAGCCTTTGTTTGGTTAATTGGACAGATCCCGCATCTCCATGCTCATAAACGATGGTGACTCACTTTAAAGGAAGGGATAACAAGTCAGGAAAGGGACAGAGTGAAGAAAATCCACAGCAGGATGTTTGCTATGCTCCAGCTCCTCTGCTTTTAACCAAAATTTTTTAATCCTCGCATTGAGCTTTTCCATCACACATTTATTTCTGATGCACTCTCACTCCTTTTGAAGGGCACTTTTATCCAGATTCAGATTATTTGCAACCCAGGGGGAAAGTATGCATTCTTTGCAAGGCAAGTAGAAAACATACCTGAACACAAATCAAAAGAATGTTTACGGCACACACGCTCTGTACCCATTACTGAACCCCCAGGGCTCTTCTGTTTGTTTAGGGCTTTTTTCTTCTGCTGCCTCTGGTTGGACTGGGTATAAACTCAGCAATGAATAACAATGGTTAAAATGGGTAACATAAAAACATATGACATTCTTGAAACATTGCATGTTTCAAAATTAGATTCAAGTGAATACTACCAAAGGAACACCTCCCAGTGGTCTCAAGTAGATCTTTCTTCAACACATCAGAGGTTTGCTTATCCGTCTGTCATAGGGTGCTCTTCATTTCAATCCCAGACAAGCTCAGATTCACTGTTTAATGAAAAATGGTATTTGAGCAAAGTGGAGAAAAAACACATTGTTTCTACAGCACATTATATTTTACACTGCTCATGAGACAGCGTTTCATACCCCATAAAAAAACATTATCTGTAACTTACCGTGCATGCTAGAAAAAAAAAAGTTGAGCCTTAAAAGAGATATCTTGTTTCTGAAAACACTTTATCTCTCGCATTTCCTTACCCACAAAGTAAACTGTGTTTACAAGCAAATCCACTCAGCCCCCTAATAATGACCTAGAGTAAACATCTGACATGTACTGCTTTCAAGCTTGTCTTTGTTTAGGCATGAATTGTTCATTTTATGTCTTTTGTATACTGCCTAAAGGAAAGACAAATGATACAAGAGATGTTTTACATTATCAGTTGTGACAGAGGTTATGCCTGTGTTTATCTGATCCTCTTTTATTGCATTACAAATGGTAAGATAAACTGCTGGGTATACAATGGTCATTAATATCAGGGCATATTTTCACATTGGATTTTTAATTTAAAATGTATTAGATGCAAGATATCAGTTGTCAAGGGTCCTGGTCATTTGCAGAACCTGTGCCAATCACATGGAATAAAAAATTTCCTCCCGCTATCAGTGCCCAACTGATTTTAAAATATGACTGCCTATTTTTTGCATTAAGAAGTACCTATTTTCCTGCCTGTCCAGTCAAATGTGGCAGTTTTGGAGTCTCCCATCTCACTCAGCACACCCTCCACTGCCATCCATGGAAGGGAGGGAGGAAGTGAAGAAAAGAGAAAAAGATAGTGATTAACATGGTCCTGTGAAACACCTGTTTATCTGAGTGCACCTTCTGTCTCTGATGTAATTTTCTGTCTTGGGAGAGTTTAAAAAAATCAGTGCAGAACTTTGAAGGGGAAAAAATAACACAGGGAGTATGTGCTTTTTTTGTTCTGGGCTTAAGATTTCTTTGTGGCTTGACAGGACTCACTGTCATACACACTACTTGCTTTACCTGAAAGTAGCTGAAGCTCCAAACAGAAACATATCAGTGATGCAACCTTCTGCCTTGCTTTACAGCTCTGGATCTTGCAAATACCCCATTTTCAGAGTTTTCTGAGGGGGGAAAAAAAAAACACTAGAAAAGTGTTTACAGCAGAAGGCTGTGCCTTAGCCTAGCATCATACCAAAAGGTAAAGTACCAGCACAGCTGAGGGTGCCTAATGCTTACTAGCAAAGGCACCAATTTTCAGTCTCATAGCTTTGCCATGGCTTTGACATTCCTGTGCTTCCTCCTGCAGGAACAAAAGAAGCAAGTTTTGAAATTTCAGGAAAAAGCATTCAATGAGATCTGAGATTAAGGCTAATAAGTAAGAGGCAGTTTTGTTAACATCCCTGGGTTTTGTTTAGTTTGTATCTTCAGTGGCCTCTGGTAGTCTGAACATTGGCAAAGGAGTCATCCGGAGAAGAGGCTGCTGTCTTTCACTGTCCTTTTGGAGGACCACAGGGATGTGGCTAAATTATAAGACTGGAGGCTGATCTGCTGCATGCTGAAAGAATTAAGTGAGCTCCAGTCCAAACTCTCTCCTTGCAGTCTTTGTTTTTTGAGAGCTGCTTTATACAGAACTGGGAAGAAGATAGTTCAGGTAAATACTGCCCTCCTGATCTAACACAGAGGTGAGATACAACTTCCTGGGGTGCCTTCATGTGCTCTGTTGCCAGCATGTGAAGAGCAATCTTTGAAGACATTGTCTTTTTTCCAACAGGGTCTTTGCAATAAGCTTAACCCATAAATTTCAAACCTTGCAAAACCTGTGACTGTGTGGCATCTCCAGGGGACATCTTCAAAAGTATGAGGAGACATTTTTCTCCTCTCTGGGATCACCTCACTCCTTCCCACTAGGATAGGGGTGAGGGATTGCCCCATTTCTGACTGCAGAAGCAAAATTGTAGTTTATTTTCCACAGAAACTTTCACTGAAATGCTCTGAGCGTCTGAGATGCTCTCAGCATCTCTCCTACCACTCCCCATGTGAGCTCTTCATCTGGTCCCTGGGGTGGAAAGCGCAGTGTTAGGGACCCCAGTGTTTAGGGCTTGGTGCTGCACAGCCACACTCTGTGCATTTTACATGGGGTAGAGGGTGTAGCTGAGGTTGGATAGGGGCTCTGCGGGACTGTGTGCTGGTGGAGGTGGGGAGTGGTGGTTTTTGAACGATTCCATGGGTTATTTTCTTGTTCCTTATAACTTGTGCAGTGCAAGTTCCCTCCCTTTCCCAGCAGAAGGAAGGTCTACTGGTTCCATCCTGAGAGTGTAGAAGGACCCTGGAGTTAAATGAAGACACTGGAGCTATGTGGGGTGTAGACTCCAGGACACATCAAGACATTGTGTATTTAGGTTTTTTGTCTCTTTCTGTGTCTGCACCCATCCTCGTCAGCCCAGCTGCACAGCTCCATAAGAAGGGCAGTGACAGCAGGCTATTTGCAGGGCTGTATAGCCTTATCTTTAACTCCAATTCAAAATTACATTTTCCTGAGCATTACATCCCATTTCCAAGTCCCTGTCTCCCTTTTCTCGCATCTTTGTTTCCTGTTGGCAGGAATGCGTCAGCATTAGCACAATGCTACATGGCACCTACATTACAACATAATATTGATGTACCCTAACTATCTGTATGGGGCTAACGAAGGCCATGACAGCAGTCTAATTGCAGCAGTATGAACTACAGTGCCTGTTAACTGCCCAGATATTTGACTTTCTTCCTGAATCAGTTTGGCATCCGGCACAGAACTTTGTGCTGTTTCATCTTGACTTTCCCAATAGCTGGCTGCACTTGTTGGGAGCCGTGCCTAAGTCCCACAGTAGGCCCAGCACCTAATGTAGGGCAAGCCCAAAGAGAGTCAATGTCTAAAATAAGGTTGCTACCATAGCCACTTCCTCACAGCTCTTACCACTTCACTGTCCTCCAGGATCCTATGGTTTTCTTGTGAACTGAAGGACCCCGTGAGATCTGTCTGAAGGATCTGTCTGTAAGAGGGCTTGTACTAAATTTGGTTACTAGTATTGCCTCCCTGTGGTCCCTCTACTGACGTTCAGGCAGTGCAGTGACAGCTGGGGTAGTATTATCTCTGTCAGGCGTCTAGAAAGCAGCAATTTTCCATCTGGAAAAACTCACTCCTTCCCTGAACATTAAGGTGAAACTTCTTCAGCTTTGGGTGCCAGTGCACACGAAACAACTTCTCTTCTTTCCAGATCAAAGCTGAGCAAATATATGGTGGTGAACAACTTATTTGATCATTGTTGCTTCCTTCCCACCCCTCCTCCCTAGAAACATAAAGTGAGTCCTGTTGTTGCTGCCGATGTAACCCAGACGAACTCGGAATCCCGTGGTGGCAAGCACAGAGGCAAGTTGTTAGTCTGTAGAGGCAGATCCCCCGTCCCCTTCCAGAACTGAGTCACACCATATTTATTTTCAAAGTAATGCTGGCTCATGTAAGACCTAACCTGGGTCCTCTTGGCAGCAAGCAGTGAACTCCACGCCCACCTTCCCTATCTTCTGCCTACAGCTTGTGTTTCTAGCTGAACGAGACAGGCTGTGTTTTCTGTCCTATAGGGCCAGTCTGTAAAGCTTGCTGCATTCGTTGCAAAGATGACTATGCTTTGATAGAAAAGCCATCCCTGCATAGAGTTGGTGTGTCGTTGTGGGTTTATAAAGCAAGCTGAGGTCCTTTGGGAGGAGAGGCACCATGGAAATGTAAGATCATAATAATTATCACCATTAAACACAGAAAGCAAGAAAATTAGTATTTCCCCCCATATAATGAAATCATTGCTTTGTGGCAGAGTATTGCAGCACATCTCACAAAGAACCCCCACACTAATGGGTTTATTAAACAGCTGCAGGAGCAAGCAGGTCACAAAGGAGCAAAGAGGGAGACTATTTTGTCTCTTGCTTTGTTGGGAGAGTGGAAAGGTGAAGGTGGGGGAAAGGAAGATAAGAAAGAGCTGTCCTCTTACTGCAGTAGCTCTCTATTTATTAAAAAAAAAATGCTTGGAATCTGCGGTGAAAAGGTGCCTGTGCCCATATTTATCCTGAAGTACAGAGGGGCTGACTGTAGCTGTCTGCTTTGTCTCCCCAGGGCAATAAAAGAAAGTTTCCTCCCAGCTGACTGCATTGACTGGCAAAATACAGAAAAGGTGAGAGCACAGAGGAGGGCCATGGTGTTTTCCCTGGCTGGTACTTCCTCAGCCCCACATGCAGCAAGTGGGAGCTGAGGGAATTGGACTCTTTCTGCCAGCTTTAAGCAGGCTTTATGGAAGGCCCTACAAAAACACTTCAGAGCATCAGATCCTAATTGTCTTGGGGCTTATTAGGCAAATGCATAGCTGAAAGTTTTTTTTTAAAAAAAAAAAAGGAAAAGGGAAAAAATGGAAAAAATGCTTCTCTTCCTCTCTACTGTTTCCCTTTTCACTTTCAAATTTCTGAACCTATGTATTTTTCTTTTACCTTATATTGTAAATTATAACAGATAACACCATGTAAAGAACATCAGGAAAATAAATAAAAATAAAAGAATCACCCTAGCATCAGAACTTGCTGATAAATTGCATGCTAAAAATCTTTTTTTTTCATATGTATGGACTAGCACACAAAGGAAACGGCAGATATTAGCTGGTGATAAATGTGTATGAACATATCAATGTATGTGACTGGGTAGCTGTTGAGTCACCTCCGAAGGGATTGTTCACCACTAGCATGGAAAATTGTTCTGGTGAACTCCCACTTCCAGTGTTTTCTTGTTAGCAGTGAGCAACTTCTCCATTTTATGTTTTCTCTAACAGTAATCAGTAACCAGAATAGCTTTAAATTGGGTAACCTATCCCCTAGATAAAGGGTACTTCAGTAATTCTTATCACACTGAAATAAATCCTAAACATTCCCTGTGAATGCAGGAAAAGTAGGCTTGGTGCCCTGAATTAGCATTTTGAGAAGCAGAAAGCTGGCTTTTAATTTCTTCTTTGTTTTTCTGCTAGTTTCTTTCTTGTGATATGTGGAATGCAAGGAGCTAGGTCCAGTCAGACACCTACTCTTGTGCTCAAATGCCTGATTGGGTGCATGCCAAATGCCTTACCAGTGTTGGTGATGATCCCTCTAGGAAGGATTGGTTTCACTGGCAGCTGCATAAGGACCAGAGGATTTAGTCTGTACATGTCTGGGTATAACCTCAGATACATAATTTGTGCACATTCCTTTAATACTGTTAAGTGTCTCCATTTACAGCCTTTCCTGCTAAGCTTTTTTGGATGGCTTGTTTACAAAGCGATCATCATGATACAAGGGATGCAAGTCTGCAGTCGTTCTTCTCCAAGGGTCCTCTCAGTAGGTGGATCAGCGGGGTGGGCAGAAACGAATCCTCAAGGTGAGAGTGTGCAGACCACAAACTCTGCCAGCCTCCTTGATACTGCATCTACTCTTCCATCATAACAATTACTCTCTGATTTGGCCAGTGCCCAGAAGAATCTCCCTGACAGAAATACAGACAGACTTATCACAAAATTGAATGAAACCCAGGTCCATCTCTCCTTTAATTCATTAGTTTCAGTACTCATGACCCCCAGAAAAGCAGCATAGGTGGAGAACAAAGCAAGGGTAAAAAAGCTTTTTTGGAAAAAGGCAAAAGAGCAATAAGTCAGAGTGACAGTGCATGTCATTTCTTTGCCTCTGTGGAGGAAGGACTGCTCTCCAGTCTTCTGCTCCTCATCAGCTGATGGCAGACTTTGTTCTCAGGAGATTGCCAAAACTCAGTTCCACTGTTTCTAATATGCACATGGACAGGGCAGCAATTAACACAGGTCTGTTTCTGCCCTTGTTATGTATTGTCTTATTTACCATAAAAGCTGTGTAACTGGTTTCCACCTGACATCAGGATATTAACTGGTGGTTCGTCTTACCTCTAAACCCCTTCTGAGGGTTGCAGCTATATAGGTATTAGGCATTTCAAAGTGTTTTCCTGCTTACCTGCATACTCTTCTCTAGGGTTGCTGCTTTCAGATTCTAAAGTCCTTCCCCTTATTGGATCACAGCTTTGTCTGCCACATTTTGCTGCAGAAGTTCAGTTTACGCAAATTCTTTTTAACTCAGATGCTGCTGAAGGGAGAAATGGTTGGCTCATGCAGCCCTGCAAAACATGGGACTTGCGGTCATGTCCCGTATTTTAAACACTTAGTGATTCAGAAGGAGGCTGAGTGTGCAGGGAGTCCTGAATTCTGTGGGAGATTTTCTTGTTTTGCAGGATACAGGCACTATGGGATTACAAAACTGGATCAGTTCTTGAAATAAAGTTGATTTAAGCCGCCTTCAACTCTGTCTACACAACAAAAAGTCAAGAAAATCATAGATAAAAGCAATTGGTGCCCAAAATCAGCACAAAAGGCATTTAGAGGTTTTATTGTGGACAGCTTGGGTGCTGCTGCACCAAGCTTATATACACACTGCCACTACCCCACATCATACTGGGACAGACACAAGTGGTCTGCAGTGTCTTTAAACTCAGGGTTCAGTGTGAACTTGTTCTGCTGATGTGTAGAGAGGTGCTGCCACTTCTTCATTTAGATGTTCCTATCTGCTATCAGCTCCCTCCTTGAGCTAACCTGATGGGAATTTGCTTCTTCTCAAAGGATGCTTCTTCCTATAGAAGCTCAATTCTGCTCTCAAAGAAATGTTAATGGATAGGTAGGAATATGCATATTTTAAAGTTCTAAAAAAAAAATTAATTAAAAAGTTTAAAAGTTACATGTAGTGTACATGCAATTGCTTCTACCACCTCCCCATGTGATTCCTGTGTGATTGCCCCGGCACTTACAGAGGCACAAAGTAAGACACACAGTCATGTTACTGCACTAGTTTTGGAAGTGACAGGACAAGACGATTTCCCACCTTAACTAATTATAATTCTGTGCTGTTCATTCTAGTAGCTGTTTAATACATATATTTTTTACTGCCAGGTTTTCCATAACACTCTGAGAAAGCTTCCTGTAAATTTCTGCAAGACCCTGTCATTGTTATCCTCATATCTCATTTACCTCTCCTTTTCCACGTGTCTATAGATGCCCAGCAATGCTCAGGCTGCTGATCTGCTACAAATGTTCCTAACCTGCTGGAAAACAGTGCTTACTGGACAAGATATCAGTAGAGCTCAGTCATTATTTCTATGAGAACTGGAGGTATCTGAGATCTGGATAAGCAGAATTATTCTAACAGACTTTCTTCATTATAGCTTCCAAAATAATAATAATAATAATAAAAAAAAAATCACGGTTTCCTTGCTCAGAAAACATATTTGATTCCAAGAATGGGTTGCTGTTGGAGGTAGATGTGTCCGAGAAAGCTTGACACTGAAGCAAAGTGAAGTGAAAGTAAAGGAGCAAGCTACCTGGTTCAGTGGAAGGCACCCAGCAGAAGTCTTAAATATGAAAAGGCTGAGATAAAGAAAATACAATTTTACTGAAACTAGAAAATTTATCTGAAAATTTGTTCATGAAAAAATATGTATTTACCTTCAAAAGCAAATGAACTGGAAAATCTAACATGCTATTTTTTTAAATGTCGGGATTATAATTAAAACAGTTTAAAAATATTAAAGAGCACAATGGAGTCTAATTAGTGCAGTTTCTTTGAAGGAAAATGGTGACTCTATAGTGTCCTAGAACACACTAATAAATTAATAGGGAATAAAAATTGTTTGGACTTTTGATAGAATAGTCCACCAAAAGAAGCTACAAAAGAAACAAAGTAGCCAAGTGTACAGACAAAAAACTCTTCTGCTTCAGAAACTGACTAAGAGACAGAAAAGAAGAATAGGCTGTTAATTGCTAAAATGGCAAAGGTTAACAAAACTTCTGAATTTGTTTTTAATAGAACAGGTTTCTGCTTTTAAAAAAAAAAAATTAAATCACATTTTCTCATAAGAACATGTAAATTTCAATGAAATTTGCTATGGAAGAGATCAAAATGAGTCATCTGAACTATATATTTTTAATTACTTTGCAATATTTCATTATAACTAAAATTTCATTTCATTAGATGAACATATAACATTGCTACTTTACTTCTACTTACAATTTACTGTAAAAGTCAATATGATACAGCAAAAATATTGTTGAATTTAAACATATCAAGCTACAAATTAAAAAACATCTCAGTTGTCTGAAATAACTTTCATTTTTCCCCAGAACTTTTGTCCTCCATGAAATTGAAATCTTGTTTCTGGACAAGAATAAAAAGGGAAAAAAAAAAAAAAGGAATAAAATTTTCAAGCTACAGACATTTTGTTTCAGATGATGCTTTATTTCATTTACTAATAAAAAAGATGGACCACGTCCCACTCCAGAATTGGCATTCCCTATTTGTTAGAATCGAAAGAAGAAGATGTGAAGTTGAGTTAGAGTGCTTGCGATAACCCATACATTAGCATCAAACACTGGAAAAATTTAGAGGAAATTCACAGGATGAAATAAGCAAGATGAGCATGGGACAGCAATTTAGCAAGTGAGGCTCAGTGTTGCTATGTGAGCTGTAAGGTGAGAACTGTCTGTCCTATGCACACGTTGTTTTTCTGATGTTAAGGTCATGTCTGCAGGGCATATCCGCAATGAATTTACTGATTCAGTACCCAGCAGAGCTCATTGGCTGTGCTTAAAAATAGTGCTGTGTGGAGATGATACCAGTAATTAAGCGCAGATATTCAGAAAATAGATCCAAAGGATAATTTTCCAAAGCATGTAAAGGCCACCTGGGAGTCATCACTGGGGGCCAACGTATGAAGACCTTAGCTCAGCAACAGCAAGTCAGCAGCCTACTGGTGCATAAGGATCCATAATGAATAGCTTCAAGATTAACTCGCAAAAGACCACTATGCAATTATGTAAATCAAGCATACACTCTCACCTGGAGGGCTGTATTCAGTTCTCACCACTCAGTCTCACAGATGTGACAGAACCAGTAAGAAGTCAGGAACAACTTCAAAGGCAAGAAAGGTTCAGAGAGCTAGAAATGCTTCCGTGCATGAGATGTGGAAAAGATCAAGCAGCACGCATGTTTTGCCCTGCAAGGAGCATCCCAAGATAAGTAGGATGCCCAGCTCTGTCCTCTGAGTGAGCGCTGGCATTGAGGTACATGTGAACCTGCACCTGTACAAAGAACGCATGTGGGTCCAGCCTCCAGAAACACCTTCACTGTAGATTTCTAGAGCAGGCTGATCCTGGAGGCAAAACACCAAAAAGAAAGGGACACATTGAAAGTACATAAAAAAATTAATGGTACAGAAAAAGTGCATCAAGAATTAATAAAGCTGTATGTAATTAAGATAAGGGTGTCATGTTAAAAATGAAATAGCTGCTTTTTCACACAGCACATAAAGCAGATTACAGAACTGTCTGCTGCCATGTAGAACTGAAGCACATTTAGCAGAATCCAGAACATAATTAGGAGCAGAGGTAGAGTGCAGGAGCATTCTGTGGTGAAGTGGTAAATAGTTTTCAGGATTGCTCTGTCACCATAAATGATCTTGCGTTAGGGTTTGGTCTTTCTGTAAGGGGGAGGTGAAAAATTTTGTCGATTATCTTTAAGATACATTTTTGAGTTTTTTTTCTGTAGTACTGAAAGTCTTTAGAGTTTGTGTGATTCTGGAAATGGTGGCAAACACCTAGTTCATAGAGAATATTATGCCCAATGTATAAGCATTAGATCAGTTTAGGGAATGCCCTTGAGAGAATGATACCATCTGAAGAATTCTGCAAGAAACTAAATTATATAATAAAGTCTTGATTTGTTTGTTTGTTGTTGTTGTTTTGTTTGTTTAATTTAAGCTCAGTAGCTCAGTATCTTCAGTATAGGTATGAATAAAGCTGGATAGTTTCTCCCTGAAACCTGTTCAACTGATACAAACACGCCACAGAGAGGACTTTATCCCACACACAGTCTCTGTGGGCAAGCTCCTTGTCCCAGCTGTAGCTCTCTTCCATTATAGCAGGAAAGGTTCCTAAAATCCTGGGGTGTTGCCGAAAGCATTTTCCCTGCAGAAGCACGAGGGAACCATATTCTAGCTTGTCTGCAGAGGTCAGGAGTGGGCAGCAGCCCTTGGAGGCATGGGCCTTTCTAGGTGTGGCTGTGGTGGGAGGAGAGATGATGCCCCAGCCCAGCCTATGCCTGGCAAGGTGCAAGGCTAATCTGCTCTTGCTGGCTCAGGTCAGCACCATGACATCCCCACCCTCTAGACTTCTAGACAAGTGCTGTCATCCCACCCATTAGGCACATCTTATTGGTTTCTCTGTAAGCATGGTTTTAAAAAAACCCTTTGCATGACTTGAAACCACCACCAAAACCACAGTGGTTTTGTGCAAATAAACCAACCAACTCAAAGCCAATTTGAAAGGAGCTGTGCCAGAATAATACCCATGGGGAGCTGGGAGGCTCCTTGCCTGGTTCAGTGACATTGCTTTAGGTTCACCTTTGACCTAATGCCTGGGCATCTCTATCTGTTTCTAAAAAAATAATTCTGCTTCATGAAAAACTTTTTAGCTAGTTGAAAGTATTCCCGTGTTTGTTTAGGTGAAATCAGCTGGTCTGGAAATGACTGTGCATGCCTTCTGCAAATGTAGACTCTGCTTTCTGGCCTACAGGCATCCCAAGTCACTGCTTAACCATTTCAGTTTTGCCTTATGGATTAGAAAAACTCCTCAGCCTCTTTCTATGAAAAAAAAAAACGAAAAAGAAAAGAATTGCATAATTTCTTCTGCACTGCTGCATACAGAGGTTTTTTTGAGCCTACAGTTGATATCTGCATGATTTAAGTGAAGCTGCCTATTTTTAACACAATATGAAATCTATCTGAATAAAAATGCATTCCATGTGGCACTTTGTGATAGTGCCTTGAAAATATTGTAATAATTAGTGGGGAGCCACAATAGAAAAATCTCTTAATAATTCTCTGCTGCTATCTTCCCATTTCCGGTCCCACAGAAGAAACAGAATGGGTCACATCTGTGGTATTATGTAGGGGTTTGTTTGATATACAGTACTGCATTTTACACATATTCAAAAGTGTAATAACACTAAAGCGTGAAATAGCTTACTCCTGAAAATATTCATGGCAGGATGTAGATGCAGCTTCTTGCGCATGAGCCAGCATATATGTCTGGATCAATGACCAGAACTGGCAGGGGTCTGCTGAAAGAAATCCATTACTAGGGTCTGCCACACTGCAGTTTTGTGCGAATAAGCTGAACACTGGGGTAGGAGCAATCAAAATAGATATACAATAAATCACTGGCAAAATTTTCCTATGTTCATTATCCGTAACATTTTCCCTCTGTTGTCACCTTGTATTACCACTGACTTTTTTTATATAGCAGAACAATGATAAGGAAAATATTTTGCTGGAGCCTAGGCCCTTTCCATTCTGCTGCTGCCTTGGAATCAATTTCTTTATTCTTAACCTGACCTTGGTACCCATTTTCCTCAGTCTTCAATTCAGCTGTAAATTCTTGAACTTCTTTAGACCTACTCCCATCCCCCAGATACCTGGTGCAAGGGACATTTGTACAAGGAAAGTGGAGACTGAATGGCTCTTGCAAAGAAAAATCGTAAGTAGATAAACAGAACCAGAATGCACTCAATCCAATATATGCCTCATTTACACAAAACACCATTAGCTTGATCCTATTTGCCCAGAGTACTGCAGAGGCAACTTAGCTTGAGTGTCTGAGTAGGGTGCTTTAGATAATACCATGTGTCTTCAGACATGCAAGAACTATTTCCATAACATATAAGGAAAAACGTTATCTTTAATTCATCAGCAGTAGGTTCACGGAGCGTGATTTCTTTTTTCATATTCTTACATTGCTGCCTGCATTAATATTAGACTGGGATTGAAGTGAAGATGAAGTGCCAATTTCAGCATACAAGCTAGGGAAGACAAGTGACAAATAAACGGAAAAGAAACCATCTTACCAGCCAAAGATATAAAAACACATTTAAAAAGAATAATCTGCATTGCAGAAGCTCCTGCTGTTTCTCTGTGCTCCATGGAAGCCCTGCTTGGAAGCCATCAGTGAGGAGCAGCTTGTTGCACCTGAGGGCACTGGTCATTGGCAGAGAGAAATGAGGAGGGCCAAGGTGGTCTGCTCCGGGGTGGCCAGTGAACCCATCAGAGGGGTTCATGGCAAATGTACAGCAGCCAGCAGAGCAGCCACAGCCCACAAGCTGGATCCTGCAAATCCTTCTCCAGAGGGTCTTCATGCTGCAAATGGTGTGGCTCCCAAGACAGCCATGCATGCCAGGAGCTCATCAAAATGAGAAAAATACAATTAGACATGGAAGAAGTCCAGGGAAGGTGCTGGTTGTCCCTTGTGGGTTCTGCTGTGTCACAGCAGAAAGTCTGGCTGCCAGATTGTCAACAAATGCCTCAAGCAGTCCAGTCCCAACAGAAGCCATCTAAGAAGGGCTGTGGGACTTTGTTCAAGGCACCTGTTGGTCTTCAGAGGGCACAGCATGATGTATCAGCATGGGATGCTCAGCCAGCCTCCTAGCCTTCAGCTTTCCTCATGGGCAGCTTTCTGTTGGGGTGCATCCCATGAGTGAGGGGCAGGTGCAGATGACACCTGGGACCCCTGTCTGAATAAGGGAGGTCTAGCTGTACGACTGAAAAGTTTCTTGTGCATGTGTTTGGGTCTCAGCAATAACAGCACTTACTCTTGTTCCAGGATCTCTCCTTCTCCCCACAGCTCCAAATCAGGGTTGGCTGGCTTCCACCACCATGGACATGGCTTCCCTGACTCTGGAGCAACTGTGGTGGGGGGAAATAAGGAGCAAGTCTGTAGAAGTGTTACCAACTCTATTAGCATGAGACCTTGAAATGAAAGAAATATCCCTGGTGTGACAGGGAATGCAGCTGTAGTGGTGGTATAGAAAGACCTCCTGCCCAGACCAGGGGCTGTGGATATTTCATTCCCATTACCACAGCCAAGCAAGCTGTCAGCAAACTCACTGTGCTTTAGCTAACAATTAAGACAAACTTTGCAGAGGGGTTGCTTTCACTTACAAGCTGCTCTTGCCCACTGCCACTGCTGAGACATCCCTGACCGCTCAGGCAATGGTCTGTGCATTGGTGATGGTGTTGCTTTCCTCAGGGGAACAGTGATTTTGGGGGCCAGAGGTGGAGGGCAGTCACCTCGGGGCTGCCAGGCTGCCCTCTGCTCACCACAGCTGCTCATGTCCCACTGCCACCCATGTCTGCAGAGCGAATTAATAACCAGCAAATGAGACAGAAATGGGGTCTGGAAGGGTCTCGGCATTTGAACGTCACCACAAGCGTGGAGCGGAGGAGACTAAAGGTTCCTTCCTGTCCCTGTGCTTACCGCTGTCTGCGCAGAGACTTGTTTCCTGACACATGAGCCGTGACTTGAATTCAGGCTCCAGCAAATTTTGCATCGCGCTTCAATGTGGCCTTTGGGATTGAATAAGGGCAAATCTACTACACTGTTGCTATGGTGACCCTGGCACAGCCGCGATAAGGAACGCTGATGCCGGCGGCCCCACACAGGGTGATGGCACAGGCGGCACAGCCGGATGTGGAGACACCCCGAGGGGCGCATGCCCGCTCACACTGCCTTGTCTGCACTTGTACAGTATGCCCATCAGACCTGGCTGCAACGGGAGGACGGGACGGCAGAAGATGCTAAGTCATCTCCCAGGCTTTGGCAAAATCAACTGTAACTTATTCTGATGGAAATCAGGATTCTACAGAAAAAGTGAGGAGAGTGTCCTTTGCATCGGTTGGTACAAACAGTGCAAATCCCAGTGACTGGCTGCTCTGGGATCAACGACTAGCTGGGAAGGACAGTCTGTGCTTACTAAGGAGGGCGATCACAGTGATGGATTTTAATCATGAAAATGATTTTATAATAAAGAAACAAAGGAAGCTGATCTTTCTTTTCCTCGTGAGCAGTCTCAGCTTTGTGGATATTGATTTGTCTTGCTTGGATGCACTTTATTTATTTTACATCATGGACATGAATGTCTATTTTTGGTAAATTCTGTCTTTGCCTTTTTGCCTTCATCTTTTTCCCATTTGAATGGCCAGTGATGGAAGTTCATATTTTCCCCTTTTGCTCAAGCAATGACAGTATAGTTTGTCATGAGTTACAATCATGACAATAGTTAAATTCAAAGCATTGCAGCTCCAGCATACAGTAACTAAGCCCAGGATTGAAAAGCACTAACAATGGGAGTCTAAAACCTGCCTCCAATGCTTGATAAGATTATTATTATATAGCACAAAAAGCTTCTGCTTTCTTTTCTGTTGCTTTGCAGACCTCATAAGGCCCTGCTCAGATTTCTGCATAGCTAATTTGTCAGTTTATAAATTACCACATTAGGTTAACGTTGAATGCTTCAAAACACAAATATATGCACAGAGGGCTTGAATATTTGAAATGTTTTAGTACTATAGGGAAATAATTTTGTTGTCAAGCTGTGGCAGATATAGAAGTGCTAGGGGATACATGACCATTTCATCAGGAAGGTGTCGATGATGGCCTATGAACATCCAAGGGGGAAAATCATCTTTTATCACTATTGTGTACCATACAGGTCCAGATGGAGGATAAAACATGCATGAGTTGCCCGCAGCTCTCAAAATAATTATACTCATTTGCCAGAAATGTAGAAAGTGCATCCAACCAAGTTACCACCCATCATAGTGACACTCCGTTTGCATACTGATGAAGTTTTAAGCCAGAGACAATGGTGTTGGTATCAATAGCAGAGGGGGCTGGGAATCACCGATGTTATAGGATTAATAGCGCCATCATTTTACATTATGCAGCATTTCACTTATGCTGCAGATCAAAAGACTCCTGGTGCTGATGTTCACCTACCTGTTTGCAAGATTGGTTTTGTTTAAAACTCCAAACATTACAAGAGATTCTGGGGAGTAAGGAAAGAAGACTATTATATTCACCCCCTGAGAAGGATTTCTCGGCAATTACATGCAATGCGCTATGAATGTGTACACAGATCTGTGTGTGTGTCTGTATAGCAGGGAGTCACCCATGTTATGCACACAGTATCTCTTTTCCTCTCCAGAAGACTGCACTGGAATATGAACGAAAGATAATATGCACATGCTAAGCTCTGGTACCACTGCAGAGTAATTGATGAATGAGTTTTTTAAGTGTAGAATGAGAATGAATACAAGTAGGACCCAGGAGAATAATTCTTTATATTGCAGTCAGCACTGCTTATATGTGGTTGGCTTAATAGTAGGAATCAGCAATGAAGAATACAGACTTTGTTATTTAATCCTTACAAACTGAAAAAAGAAAAATTATTTTTGAATACTTTTTCCACAATTTAGATGTTTTATTTCAAAATTGAATTATTCTGGGGCATTATTCAGTTTGAAATGACCATTAAGTGGAATAACCAATGAATGTTACCATAAAGTGAGATGATTTTCATGATGTTTTTTAATAATTAAATCCAGTTATATATACATATATAGACACTATGATATATGCATAATATGCATGTGTGACATTTTGGCTATTCCAGTACACCTGGAATTTCTTAAAATATTCATGGTAAAGTATTGTCTTAATATGCTTTCACGTATGTGCTTGTTATCACATTGTTAGTTAAAGTAAACGTTCACAAATAAAATAAACCCTGAACTGGTTATTTTATTCACTGATTTACGTAGGACTTTTTCCTATTCTAATGAAGAACCTTAGGTACAGCTATAGATATGTTGGCAAATATGAAGAAGTTAACATAACACATAACCAGGTGTAGGCAGAAAATCTTGCTTATCTACAAAATGGCTACTGTATAGTGTACTGCAAGTTAGAGGACACATCTAATAAAAATGGGTCAAGTAGTTAAGTTTTATAAAAACATAGTTTAGGCTTCGAATTTTACTTTAGTTCTGGTAAAACTAGTATGTAATCACTGTAATGACATAAGAACCCAAGATAATCTCTGATGCAATTCTACAGATCATTTATGTGACATCAGTGATGAATCAGGTCCATGTGTTTCATTGTTTGATAAAATCTCAACAGTTTGATACTTTATGCTTTCCAGGATTTAAAAATATCTTTGGAAGGAAAATGGATGATGGAGTAACGGAAGTATACTCGCTCGAAACTAACAGATTGATCTGGATCTAATTATACCACCAGTTAAAATAATTAATTCTTGTCTTATGTAAACAAAAAAGAGCAGAGGAACTATGGACTTGGCAGTCTCACTGCTCGTGGGCCCATTTCCTTTTCTTGGTGGCACATTTCACTGGATGATAACGCAGTTTTTATAAAGCCCAGTTGTCATCAGAAGTTGCAGGACAGTGTCTTAGTAACATGCACTGTATGCTAGTTCCATGGACACTCCTGGCATTCAGCTGAGTAATGAATCAGAAGAAATGTTTTGCGGTTATTTCACCAGCAAAAACCAAAGATGGTGATTTGAATAAGGAAAACTCCAGGAACTGAGGTGCACCAAGATCAGACCTGTAGAGTAAATTCCAGGGCAAAAAAGATTTTAAAAATATTTTATAGGAATAAAGATAGCATAAAGCAGTTAAAACTTTATTATTAAGTGATATTTCTACCAGAAAAGCCAAACAAGGTCATGAGATTATTTTCAGACCTAATTTGACAACATAATTCAACATATAAATAGGAAAAAATACCCCAAACCCTGTGGCAACAAAAAGTTTAAATCACCTCAAACATAAAACATGACTTTACACAATATTTCTGCAGGCATAGTAAGGGAGGTACTTGGATAAGTAGGTAAGCATAAGGGCAAGGCAAAGGTAGTTGAAGCCAGGTTTCATAAGGGCAACTTCTGAGGCAAAGGGGATGTGCAAATCTTGTCCCTGCAGGCTTCCTTCTTGCCTCTGGTAGGCCTGGCTCTCTGGGGACCTTGACAGTCATCAGCTTGTTCCTAACCTCCTTTACATGAGAAAAGCCATTGCAGAGCTGGTGAAAGGGTAAGCTCAGCTAACATCTGACTGGCTGGGATACTTCTCCGTGGGAAGCTGTACTTCCCAGGGGCTCTGAAATGCACCAGTGGGACCAGGTCCTGCATCATGCACTAGGCCAAATGAAGCAGAAGTTTGCAGATGGGTTGATTCTGGCCAGTTGCTGAACAATACCTGCCACTACCTATAAAGCAAACATCAGAAAAATTATCAAGTGTCAGAAGGGATCAGTTAAAAACTGCATCATGAAATTTCTGGATGAGGCAAGGACAACTGAGATGGTTTAGAAAGGACTTTTCCAGAGAGCTGACAACAGGAGAATGGTTTGGGCGTGAGCAGAAGGTTACCACTATGCAGTTACTAGCATCTCCAGTTATTTAGTTAAAACATGGGTTATAAGAATTTGAAATGTTGCATCAAAATTATTGTTAACTATTATTGACTATGTGTTTAATTGGAAGGGCAAATATGGAAAGTTGAATCTTGAACGTCTCCAACAGCATCTGGCTGAGATAGGATGGAAACATTTGTGTTGCAAAGATTTGATTATCTAGGGCTGAGGCAGTGAGCAGGCAAGCTTAGTCAGGTTCTTGACCCTGAGCAATTACTGAATAATGCAGTGATTTAAATAGTGCATAGATAGAAGCTGAGTTTCCTGGGAGATCTTATACTTGTGACTGTAGGACAACATGGTTAATATCTCTCCAGAGGTTAAAATCAACAACAAGAACTGGTGTCAGTCAATTTGTCTAAAATGCTCTGGTAGTAAGACCCAAATCTCTATACAAAAGCATATGCTAGCACTGGTTCTCACAACTAGTCAAAGAGTTTTTACAATGACTGTCGTGGTTTAAACCCAGTCAGGTAATTCGTTCGCTCACTTCCCCCCCCTTTCTTGCCCTCCCCCTGCTCTCGGAGGGACGGAGAGGAGAATCAAAAGAATGCAACTCCCACGGGTTGAGATAAGAACAGTTTAGTAACTAAGGTATAACACAGATCACTACTGCTACCACCAATGATAATAATGATAAAGGAAATAACAAGGGAACAGAATACAACACCTCACCACCCGCTGACCGATAACTCGCCCCCCAAGCCCGACCAAGCTCCGACCGATACCTCCTCCAACCCTGCAGTCTCTCAGCCCTTCCGGCTAACTCCCAGTTACATCCAGGGCATGACGTGCTGTGGTATGGAATACCTCTTTGGTCAGTTTGAGTCAGGTGTCCTGTCTCTGCTTCCTCCCGGCTTCCCCTCCTCCCTGGCAGAGCATGAGGCTCACAAAGTCCTTGGCCAAACCAAAACATCTCTATCAGCTCTGTTCCCGAGCCGAAAGTCAAAACACTGCACTGCACCAGCTACCAAGGAGGAGAAACATGACTGCTACTGCTGAACCCAGGACATTATCCACCCCTTATTCCATACCATTCACGTCATGCTCAGATCCCACATTTTCAATATACCATCACTCTTATCTCGGTGCACTCTTATCTTAGTGCATGGATCAGTCCCTATAAAGCTGCTGCGTCCATCTGGTCCATGTCAGGCTCCATCTCTTGTAACAGTCTTCCAGAGCAGGAGAGACTGTGTGCAGTGTTCACACTCGTGAATAACCTGGGCAATAGTGTCCATTGTTAAGTCCACCCCTCGATCATGAGTCCACCTCTGTGTTGCATCTCTGCTCTGATGGCCTGAAGTGCCATGGGCCCACCAGGCTTAAAATAATTCACTGTCCCCTTAAGCAGTTTCTGCAGCTTGTTGCTGGGGACTCCATACAGCTGCCTTCCATCTCCGATGCTTCCAAAGCACTGGAGGGGCCCAGTGGACTAGATACTCGTCCATACTGTCCCACACACCCTGCCACTCATGACTCTCCAGCCTTGGGGAAAATCTCTTGGTCCCCCTATATTGTTGTCTAACCCCAGACAAGACCCAAACCTGACTCTGCTTAACTTTTGAGATCAGACAAAATGGTTGTGGGTAGAACACAGCCTGTGTGTGTGCCAACATGCTGATCCCCATCACAATCAGCAGGCAGGTCCCAAGGGTACCCAAAGGCCATTCAAAACCTTCAGAACTCTCAGTTGATGCTGCTGTACTTGTCACTGGGGCTGGTGTAGCTGCTGTGCTTGCCGGCTCTCCCACCACCAGCTTCTCTTTTCCTGAGTCCAGCTCTTCCTCCTCTGCCTTGCTGGGAAATGCTGCGTGGTCTCCTGCATCCTCCTGGGGCTCGGCGGGCGGCTTCCGGGGAATGCTCTCGGCCGTCGCGGGGCTGGGCTCCTCCGCGGGGCTCGGCTCCTCCGCCGCCTTATCCCGCTGCTCGGCAGCCGCTTCCTTCCTCTCCTCGACCTCCCCGACCTCCTCCACCGGCAGCCGTCCCCTCGCGGCCTCCGGCCCCTCTCCCGCCGCCGCTTGGTCCCCGGGGCCGCTCTCCCGGGCCGGTTCGGCTGCCGCCGGCTCCCGGGGCCGCTCCCCCTCGGCTCCCCGCAGCCTCACGAAGATGGAGAGTAGGGTGAGGGCCAGGACGGTGAAGAGCAGCCGGACGGCCAGGTACAAGTCCACGGCCACGTCCGTCCCGCCCTGATGCTGGAGCCCGCCCGTATTACAAGCCGTTGCCATAAAGCACAGTGAGACAAGAACTTTAGCCCAAACCCCACACTTGATAAACACTAACACAGCAAATACCAGCTCTAAGTAAGTTACAACATTCTGAAGCTGTGAGATCAACAAGAACAACTCTGAGAGCCAATAAATCAGCATTGTGACGAGTGACTATTAATCCGGTCAGATCTGTCGTTATTTCAACCCTTCGTGCCCCACGTTGGGCGCCAAAAAGAACTGTCGTGGTTTAAACCCAGTCAGGTAATTCGTTCGCTCACTTCCCCCCCTTTCTTGCCCTCCCCCTGCTCTCGGAGGGACGGAGAGGAGAATCAAAAGAATGCAACTCCCACGGGTTGAGATAAGAACAGTTTAGTAACTAAGGTATAACACAGATCACTACTGCTACCACCAATGATAATAATGATAAAGGAAATAACAAGGGAACAGAATACAACACCTCACCACCTGCTGACCGATAACTCGCCCCCCAAGCCCGACCAAGCTCCGACCGATACCTCCTCCAACCCTGCAGTCTCTCAGCCCTTCCGGCTAACTCCCAGTTACATCCAGGGCATGACGTGCTGTGGTATGGAATACCTCTTTGGTCAGTTTGAGTCAGGTGTCCTGTCTCTGCTTCCTCCCGGCTTCCCCTCCTCCCTGGCAGAGCATGAGGCTCACAAAGTCCTTGGCCAAACCAAAACATCTCTATCAGCTCTGTTCCCGAGCCGAAAGTCAAAACACTGCACTGCACCAGCTACCAAGGAGGAGAAACATGACTGCTACTGCTGAACCCAGGACAATGACCCATTTCTTCCCACTCAGAAACAGAGTAAAACCCTGGGAATGTGAAACTAAATATAATTTAAGTGGAGGAAAAAAAAAACCAAACAGAAAAGACTTAACTAAATATATGTCTTATATAATAAAATCATAAAAGAAAACATATGTCAGCAAAGAGCAGAGTGTTGGCTTGCTTTTGAAGGAGTAATATATTATAAGCTCCCCATCTAAAGAAAACATACAGGAGTTATAACATAATCTAAAACTATTACTAAATGTGGTAAAAGATATGCCAGTTGCAAGTTACTCAATCTTAGGAATTATAGGAAAAGGGTTGAAAAATGAAGCTGACTGTAACAAGGGAGGTGCCTTAGGTGGGATTGCAGGAGTGGGGTTCTTTTTGTCCTTCTTCCTCAGTAATAATGGGGGGGGGGGGGGGTGTGTGTGTGTAATAATGAGGCTTTGAAATATCAGTGTATTACAGGTTTTTATGATTCTAGTTCTATGTAAATAAGTCATTACATAACTGATGAGCCAAAACATCTGTTTTCTAAAACATGCATTTTTTCATATGCATGCAATGAATGACAAACTAAAAAGATCAGAGACCACTGGACAGAAAATTCTCAAGGGACACTACAAATTGTGCTATGTCCAGACCTTAATCTGCATTTTTTTACAGTTTTGTGCAAGCAGATGAACTGTTCGCTTGAAAAATGTTCACCCAAAATAGGCCACATAGTGAGAAAGTGAGACCCAAATTTTAAAGCAATGCATCCAAACTTATGTCAGTTCAGTTTATTTCAAAGGATCACCAAGCAAGTCCACAGAGACAAAAAATAAAGCCCATCTGTGCAAACCTCATTCATCTCAACAGCTTGATCATTAGTTTCAATAATTTACAAACACTTTTCTAACATCGTTCAACTGTCCAAAGCCCCCAGATACTCAACAACCAGGAAAATGGAGCATAAGGAGAAGGGGTATGCCACATGTACCACCACCACCCAGCAACAGTGGGTGTACAGCAGGGGAGTGACATCTTCCACTGACCCTGGTGTGTCTGAATGCCCAGGGAGTAATTTTAACAGAAGCAAATCAATATTGCTGCCAGGCATAAATATATCTTGTTGCTATCCTTTCCCTGGTTGAGATGTAAATGATCGTGGCTGTTTCCATACTGACTGAGCAGCCCACACTCAAATGCTGGAAAATGTTTTAAGAAACCTTTGGTCTACACCCTTAAGCTCCTCATTTATTTTCACAGCTAGAGCTTCGGCTTTCTGTGTACAAGGAACAAGTGGTTAGAGCACCCTGCTAATCCACATTGTGCCAGAAGGGTGCAAAAGGGGAAGCACCTCCTAAACACACAAAGGTCATATGAACACCTACACCAGCAGAAGGATCTTTTGCTCACTCAACCAGTCCTCCTTCATGTTGCTATCTTGTCCAGCTTTAGCGATGAATCAGATTTCCAGCTCAAACTGAAGCACTCTTTGTTCTGCCCAGCTCTAGCTTCACCTCTACTGAGAAGTGTTTTCTTCACAGCTACCTATTTAAAGCAGAACCAAAAAAAATACAAAGGAATGCGTCAAAACTTTGACAGCAAACAGCAGGTCCTCATATTGTCTCAGTGTACCAGCATGTGAGAAAGGAGCCAGGAACCCTTCCTTCCTGGGGAGCTTGCCAAGGCATATGTGCTTTGTATTGTAGTATCTCTGAGCTGATTATCTCTTATAGGAAAAACATGTAAGTCAGGTGGAAGGATTACTTCACATTGATTTAGTCCAAAAGTCTTCTGAATTAATTGCTTGAAGCTATTAGGAAAGCTGATTGAGTATAATAGTTGGAGAATCACTTTCATTCATCTTGATGGAGATTTGATCAGGCTTTCATATAGCACTGCATGTCAACAACCTACAACATTGCTGCTAGCATCAGAGAAATCTCTTGCCACATGTTTGGGCTTAACATGGAAAAAGCCATGTGGCCTAGACAAAAATGTAGCATACCTGAAAGCAAAAAATAAAGTGATCAGGTTTATACAGCATATCCACATAGACAAACCTGAGGCACTGGAATAGGCTGCCCAGGGAGGTTGTGAATGCTCCATCCCTGGCAGTGTTCAAGACTAGGTTGGACGAGGTCTTGGGTGATATGATTTAGCGTAAGGTGTCCCTGCCCATGGCAGGGGGGGTGGAACTGGATGATCTTAAGGTCCTTTCCAACCCTAACAATTCTATGATTCTAAGGACCATTATTCACATCAGTTGTGATAAGGTTATGCTGCGCTGTTGAGACTCCTGGAAAGAATTATTTCTGTTGTTTTCCTGCACCCTGTTTTTGTGAGGTCAGGCTGTTTGGAGCCCCTTGGTTTACATCTAGATAGAGAAATATACATGACTAATTCTAAATTGGTTAACTATTCCTTATTTCCTTTTGTTTTAATATACTCCTGGCATATATACAGCTTGTATAAAGCTGTAATATCACACACTACTAGTCTTGCACTATTTGCTTTTCATACTGTGGCTGGTAAATCAGTTTGCTTTTGATCTGTGTTATTTCTTGTGCAGAGCTAAGAGCAAGAGGTTTTGTTTGAAAGTCTTTTATTTGCAAATTGAGATCTTCCTGGGTTTCATTTCTCTCAAAATGAAAATAAAAAGATTGATAGGCCCACTCTTCTTATGAGGCCATCCTGTGCAAGTGCATTGGGGAGCATTTGTGGGACTCATAGCAGGTCCTGTTCCCTCCATGATGGTGGTATACCCTGGCAGGGACACTCCGGGTGTTATGTCCTGCTGATGGGCCTCCCAGCCTGCTGGCCATGTTGCCCATCTGTCCTGGATCTTATACTCATTTGATCTCATGCCTTGGTAATCATGGGTGTCTCTTATTTTCTCATATCATACCAGTTTTTCAAATCACAAATCAAAAAAATCATGAAACAGACAATCAAAAGAACCACTGGAAAGCACAGGATGGGGTGATATATGGCTTTGGGGGTTCTTTGTTAATTCCTGCGGTTGTTGCCTGTTGTGTGTAGTGCTGTACAGCCTGGACTAGTTGACAGCCTAAACATGGAAACCAGATAAAAGTGTAAAAGGGGAAAAAGGTGGGAGATGTCACACAAAATGTTGTGTTTTGTTAATGGCTGATTTAATATAAAAGTCCAGACCTCCACCTGCTCAGTCTTCATGATATCACTCGCACTCAGTCTTTCATATTTTTACAGCACTGCTTGAATCAAACCCAGGGAGTTACTGAGGAGACCACCCCTTTGTGCCAGCAAGACTCTGGATCACATTTGTCCCTACTGTGATTGCACTGATCCAAATGAAACTTCAACTATAGCAGATCAGATAGGAACTTGGCCGGTTGTTTCATGGGTGGTGTTTTATTTGTCATAAGGTTTTGTTCACATCATGCCTTTTTTCTGTTTCTAGTTGTGGCAGTGTAATCTCAGACAGGCTTAAAGCCTGCCTCGGATGCTGAGCCCACTTGCTCTTAGCTCTGCACAAGCACTGGACAAAATGGCATTCCTTATCTATTGAAGCCAAACATATAAGCCAGTAAAAATGGTAGATGAGGACAGGCAGGTAAGGAAATGTGAAGGAATCCCTACCAAAGTCAGAGCAAGCCCTGATCTGGTCTGGGGAGACTGGGAAGCACCATGGCTCCCGTTGCCCCACAGAAGATGGGCATGCATGGAGCAAAAGGCAGTGTCAATGGGAGGATTTTGGTTCTGGGCTCTCCCTTGATTACACCTGGTCAGGCAGCACGGCTCTTCACAGACATTCACAGTGTGACCTTCAGCAAATATGAGCCACAGCGAAGGAGAAGAAGGAAGTGAGACTCCAAGGAGAAAAATGGATATTTAATGGGAGTTTCTTTCCAGCAGCGCTAGGGATGGAATGACAGGAAATACCTGGCTGTTTTCTTTAAAATAAAGAGAGGTGATTGCAGCCGGCAGGTCTGGCGGAGACAAGGTCAATGCTACTGCCTTTGTAGAGTAGAGTAGTCAGGGAGAGAGAGAGAAAGGTCTGATATGATGGAGGAAGGTCAGGCAGTGGATGCACACAAAGTGGCCCTGCAAGGTACTACCTTGACTGTACAATATGTGCCAGAGAAAAAAAACACGGGGTCATCTCTGCTGCCCACACTGAAGATGGGATTTCAGCAGGACCTAAACAAGCTGGATTTTTGAGGGGGGGGGGGGGGGGGGGGGGGGTGTGGGTGATGGCCAATACAGACTGGAAAACAACAGCCAGCTTTAGTAGCATGCATTCAGTACCACTGAAAATCTCCAATAGTGGGGGTGCTGAAAAGACCTGAGTTTTCTGAACTGAGGAAGGGAAATAAGAATGAACAAGATAACAGTTTAGGAGCCAGTGACTGGTTTGCTTAAGGGAAATAAGAGCACCTGTGCTATTTGCAGCCTCCAGGAAAAAGAAAGAAACATTCAGCTAGAGTAAAGCTGGAAACAGGATTAAGGAAAGCTCTGAGGGTAGTGCCTTTGAAAGGACCAGTATTTCTTCAGATATCAAAAATTTCCCTGAAAAATAGAGTTATCTTGTAAGGGACACTTGATTCAATAGAAATGTTCTAATTATACCTTTATAGACATCACATCAGAGAAAAGTAGGAGGTAAAATGAACTTCTGCTTGACTCTGATGACAGCTTATGGGTGACAGGGCTCTTTCGTCTCCTTTTTGAGCTCCTGGCATTGTTGGTTTCCAAATTTCATTGACTTCCCATAGGTCACTGATACCTTCCAGGGAGAATTCTTGTCATCCCTTCCCAGTGTTAAAGTTGGTAGAATGTCACATTCATTTATTTATTTTTAACATGGAGACTTTTACATGTTTCTCTTGTATTTGATTACCTCATTTGTTTTTTTCTGGAGCACAAGTCCACCAAGCTAGTCAATGCAGTAACTGATCCCAATTGCAGTAAACTTTTCCCAGTGTAAAAGAAATATAAAATACTAACACTGACACTAACACTAATACTAAAAACCCAAACTCTGAAACTAAAATCCCAAACTCTGAAACCAAAAACTAGCATATAATTTGAACATAAAATGTTTTAAGTGCACTTAAAGTGGCTGATAAGCTGTTAGAGAGCTGGACAATATGGCCAGTACTGAAGAATCCACCAAAGTCATCCGTAGATGACTGGAGATCAACAATTGCAATAAAATCTTTAGACTGACATTTGAAATTATGGCCATTAGTAGGCCAGAGCAATTAAACCATTTTTAAAGACTGAGAAGTCTGTCAAGATATACATATTCACATTTGCTGATACAATATATGAGGTTGGCTTGGATATAATAATTTTCTCTCAACAATATACAGATACACACTTCCTACATTCATTTGCGAAAATGTCTTTGAAATGTATTCATTTAAGCTAATTATAGAGGTCTAACACTTCTCTTCATTTAATGCTGTAAAATTAATGGCCCTTCATTTTCACTTCCAATGCAAATGATCATGTCATCTTCAACAGCATGTAGCTCTTTTTTCTCATATGCTGAATATGATTACTTTTCCTTAAGCAGAATTAGAGCACGTGATTGTCTGAGGTTAGGCAAGTGCCATGTCTCCTGGTTCTATTTCAGAGCTTTTGTTATGGTGTGGTATTCTTAATAAACAGAATTTCAGAAATGCATACTGAAAAATGTTAGACAACTGAACTGTACAGGCTGTGGCCTTCAGAGAGCACAGACAGAAACAGCAATGGCAACTCATAAATCTTCAGCATATTCATGTGAGTTCAGCCAGGCATTATCGCAAATATTTGCAAGAAAAGAGGGATACAGGTACTTCTGAAAGAATATGCCATGTGGCTTAAAAATTCTTCCATGGAGCTGCCCCCAGCTCCAGCTGAAGAGAATGGCTTGAATGATTTTAATGGGAGCCAGGTAGTGCCTGTAACAGTCTTTTTAACCAGTATCGTATATTTGACAGAATTTCTCAAAAAACAGACAAGCATCATCTAATTTCCTGGAAGTTAGACATCTAAGCTCAAAGCACAGAGCTATGCATGTTCACAGTGTACATTCGTTCTCCTCCATGTTGGCTGTTAATCAACTACTTGTGCATGAGGGTGACAGAGCAGACATTTACCATTCAAGAGTGAAAACCAGACATAATTTTTAACGTGTGTTTCTAGCCGTAAGGTCTCCTGCTTGCAAGCATGGCAGACAAATGCTGCAGTCATAAAAAATAATTTGTGATGGAATGATTTTGAGATATATCCTCTATAGGAGTGAACTCAGAGTAATTATTTGCCTCCTTTAGTTAGAAGGGATATTGATGGAAGCAGTGTTGCTCCAGAGGGTCCCAAAGCAAAGAGAAGTATAGCTGGAATGATACAATGGATTTATTCTAATCTTAAAAAAGATTTTATGGTTGCTATTTTTGTGCTCATTATTCTATTATGGAGCTTCTACTTGACAATGGATATGATAACCTGGGAAAGCTGGCATGCAAGCAAAGACAAGCTTGTTCCACAGCCTGGAGCTGCAGCTAGGTCTAGCCCAGGCAGCAAGTCTCAGATGGGCAGGAGAGGACCTTGTGTTATGGCAGTGGTTGAGGTGGTCAAGGTGATTGGCTGGCAGGGAATAACTGGGACACCACCTCCAGCTTTCTGGAATAGTAATAAAATGTACATTAGCCTTTTACTCAGATTTCCCCAAACAACTCCTGACCATCTCTACAGGAGTATGAAAATGTGAGCAAAATATCCTGGGAAATTATCCTAAATTTTCTGCCGTGCTGTGGCTAATAGATTTAACAGCCTCTGTCAATGGTGTTTTAACAAGTTAAAAGTACAATGAGGCAAACCAGGACTGCAAAATAATTTGTGACCAATCTGCGGGTGTGTGCCAGCTACTCTAGCAAGGTTTGTGTTCAGCTGTCCTTCCCGAAATTCACTGCACCTTTCTAATGCAGAGTGAAAGGAAAGGTCTTTGATTGTACTGAGTGAAAAAGTCTGAGCAATTACTGGAGAAATACAAGCACAGCAAGCTCCCACAAACAAACATTTTATATAAGCAACGGCAATCACAAAGCATATTCTTTCTTTATTCAAGCTAGACAGAGGAACTTCAGACAGCCCATTTAAAACACAATAACATATGAGAAAAAGCGAGACTTGTAAATTGTGCCTTGCAAGTATTACTTAACAATTTTTTACTTCTTTATCAAGCTGGGATGACAAACATAAGTATGGGAACAAAGTATGCCCATTTGCTAGTGATGGAGCAGTGATTTGTGTCTGAGGCATTATGCAAGGGAAGTTGATTTTCTGTCCTTACTCTCCAGCATACCTGAATGTTCTGTTGTCAGCTCTGAGCTGGGCATAAGTTAACTGTCCACGCACCTGAAGCACTGAAAATCCTGAGGAAAAGTTCCCATCATGGGTCTATAGATAGATATACTTCTTGGAGAAGGTAAGCATTTGGCTGGATGTGCCAGGCAACTGCACATCTCTGAGTACAGAAGGCATCCTCTGTGAGCGAACAGGAGATTTTAAACTTCAGCCCTTCACATTATCTCTGAGGTAGGGTCCACAGGCAATCAAATTCACTTTGTCTTTTTCCTTGTCTTCAGGGAAAGATGCTACAACTTCACTTGCACTCAGCCATTTCAGATGCTGCCGCAGTGCCTGTATCTGAGGTTTCAAAACAGGTGTTGCTGCTTACTCGATGTTCCGTGAGAGCTGGGCTTGAGGTCCGACATCTCCTCCCGAGGACCGTTAAAACGTTGTGCTTTTGTGTGAACAGACTACAGTCCTTCTCCTAGTAGGGTAACTAAAGAGCAACTGTAGCAACTGGTGACTTTTCCTGATTGTTAGAATGGTGGCTGAGATGGCTTCATCTATGACCCTTTCTCTAAGCATTCAAAACTCACAGTCTTAGAGTCACTAATTTTGCAGCTCCACAAGCTGCAAGAAATGGGAGACACTACAGTCTAAATCTCTACACCATGTTCCCTGAGTAGTTTTTAGGTGTCTTTTTTTTTGACAAAATTAAAGATACATCAGCGTATCAACATCAACTTTTGTATTCCTGGCTCTATACAAGTTGTCTTTACCACAGATTCTTCACCTGCATTTTCAGTTCTTTCGGGAACATTGCAGTCTCTCCTGCATTAGGTCCAGACTTGTAGAATTTTAGTTAGGTCATCCTAACCAGCTCTTGTGTGGATAAACTACAAAATTCTTCCCTTGTCTTTTCCTTTCTGCTTCTCAGATGTGTTTTAAAATACACATATACATGTACGTATATATGGCGATTTTCCTAGTAATTATTATGGTCCTAGTGAATAAATTAAATACTGGAAATACCTGTGTAGAATCAGAAATTAGTTCTCAATGATAAAAGTGAAAAAGCCTGCTAAATCAGAAGCCCACCAGAGCTGCGAGATAATCCAAGGCAGATACCTACTTTGGATGTGGTTTTAATTATCATAAAGAAAAAATCCTTTGAATCTCAGCACCTCTGTACTTTTGAGAAGGTAAGATGCAGATATGTCCTCTGTAAAGCCTTCTGCAGTGCCACACCACTGGCAAGGCAGTCATGGTTTGTACTACTTACTTCTGCATTTTCAGTCTGTGGTGTGTACTAGAGGGCTGAGCTTCACTTTAAGTTGCAAATCCAGTACAGTTAAAAGCTGAACCAAAACCATCAAGGCTAGCTGATTTCATATGAGTCATGTGCAGCTGAGATATTTGCCTAGGTTCCAGAGAGAGACTCAGATCTGCCAGTGGTCACTTGGAAAGGCTGCAGACCACCAGCGTGTTAGAAAACAACTCTGCATCATGTGCAGTGTGTAACCAAAACTTGAGTTCAGGAAAGCGGGAGAATGGAGGTGGAAATGTTACTACACATGCACCATGCTCCTTGTTAGGGGAATATACTCAGGGGAATGTAGCAGGTGCTGCACCAGTGTGCTTGTCTTAACAAAAAAGGAGATCTTAACAAAAAGCATTCTCCTGAGAATGACAATAACATCCTGCGTAGGATGGCTCCAGACCTTAATTTCAGGGTCACATATTTTTCTGGGATGCACCATCAGGAAAGAAGTTTGAATAATTTCTGGATTTCTTCAGGATATCCAAATAAAACAGAAGGGAGAAATAAAGTCGGTGGTGGGAGAACAAGGGAAAAAAACAGTGAAACCTTTCCAGCTTAATTTTAAAATCGACTGGGAGCTGCCATTTTGTGTTAACATTAGGCAAACCTATCTCTCTGATGCTTTTGTCCTTTCTCTTCCCCATGGAACAGTCTCCAGTAAATTGCTAGGATTTAAATCCCAGATGATGCCATTCTTATTTCTGTTCTTATTTGACTATGCTGATGGTTACATACAAAACCCCACAGATTCTGAATCCTCTGTGACTGCCTCAGTCCTCTTGCAGCTTGTCTACTGCTTGATAGTTGCTACACTCTCCACTAGAGACAAACAGTTATTCCCATGAGCTTAGAAATGTTTCAGAAGTAACAACAGTGAGGTGCTACCCTGAGTAAATCTCTGTGCAGCAGCCTGTAATGCTACACATCTCACCCTTTGGAAGAGGAATGATAGAGCTAGAATATGGGGTGGCAATGTCATTTTTGTTATTGCTGGCATTCACTGTCTTTGAAACTACACCCATCCAACAACATGGTTGATTGTTTGACAGGACATGGATGCTTTTATTCTAATTTGTTCTCTAATAATTTCAGAGAAAGCTCTGATGGAGAGAATTCCAGTCTGTGGAGCATGTCACTCTACAGTGCTGTGAGAGCAACCCTAGCCTTGGTCTGCACCACTGTGCTGCTCTCTGGGAAGCCATACCAAAGCCTGGGAGGCCCACAGTACCACGGGACAACCCTTGAGTCAGGGTGCTGATGGGCTTACATCTTCCCTTTCCTCCCTGAGGCTTCAGAGGAGGATTTGACTAAAGCAAGGTGGTTATGGCTGGGGTTAATTTGTGTAGCTGCTTTTGCTCATCCTGCATTTTGGGGGTCAACATGTTGGAATCTGTAATAAAAAAATCCTCTGCCTGCCAGCTCGTGTGTTCAGTGTCCCAGAGAGCTGCCTATGCATGGGGAGCAAGCGCCAGGAGACAAAGTTGGGCAGCAGAGCCCTGTCAGGTGACAAACCAGCAGCCAAAGACAGCTTCCTAAGTGAAGCGCAGTGTTTGGATCTGTGTCAGAGTGATCCCTGGCAGCATCCCTTTGTCATTTGCTGCCATCCCTCCCATGGCCTCTTACCGTTTTTGTAGAGAAATTGCAGGGATTTTAGCAACGTCTTAAAGGGCTATTGAGGTGGGTGAGATTAAAGTAAATGAAACAGGTATTTCTGAAATCATTTTAAAAATTATTCTTCTCTCTGAGGTGGGTTCTGCAAAGATCTGTTTCCACTGAAATCAGGGAGAATTATCTGTTACTGTATCAAAGAGCTTGTTTAACAATGTCTGTGTCAGTCTGTCTTATCTTGCCGCCTGCCAGACATCCCACTGGTGCCAAAAGACAGGTCTGACCTCAGGTAGTGTCTTACTTCTCACAAGGTTGGTCCCTGCACAGTAATGCAGGTGGTGGGTCAGGAGCAGGAAGCCTCTTCTGTGCAGGACCTGCCCATTTCTGTTAACAGGAAAGGTTTTGAGCAAATCTGCATTCACATACATACCTTCCAGCAGCTGTAACCATCATCTCATTCTATAGTTATGCAGTAACCAAACAGGGAGTTTAAATGGAGTTAACTTCTGAAGTGCCTTATTTACAAAATCGAAGAATCTCTAGTTTCATTTTGGTGGTCATAAATTCCTTGGGTGGGGGTGCGGGATGCCATGCCCATTTACTACCAGCTGCTTGTCAGTCACTCAAAGATAACTGGAAAGGTAAATAGTTTTCAAAATTAGATTTTGCAGTGCAGGTGTTCTTTTTCTAATTTTTTTCATGAAAAAGCTGCAGTGCTGACTTCAGCTCCCAGATGCCTTACATCTACTTGAACATCTGTACTAGCTGAGTGCTGGTCACAAGACTTGACTCTTAATCCTGAATGCTACTGAAAAATCTGACCTGATGCAGGAAAATATTTAACAGAATTACTGAATTGTTTGAGCATGTATAGATAACTTGGGTTACTAAATCTTTGCAGGAAGACCTTCCTTTTTTTCTAAACATATCATTATTCAATAGAATGAAAGTTTGGGTTTACTGAAACTTTATTGAAACTGTTCCCTTTCACTCAGGACCAAAAAGTACACTTGAAAAGTGAACAGCCTTGTTTCTTTTCTAACTTGAAAAAATAGCCATATTTTGGCCATGTAAGAAAAATCTTGTGCTGAGGAGATTGACATAATCTTTATGTTACACTAGAAAAAATGTAGCACTACCTGTCTTGCTCTGATCAACATTTATCTCCTCTCCCTAGAAATATTTCAGCTAATAAAATAGGAAGGCAATAAAAGAAGATAGGTTACAATGTAAAGTAAAAGCAAGTGAAGCTCCTTACAGCTGTCAGATTTGTGAATTTTATTTACTCATAGCAGTAAATGTTACAGTATTTTCCTGTCCCACATCCATAGCACTGTTTCCTTGAAGCCAAAAATTGCAGATTATTTTGCTGTTGGAGTTTTCTTACTTCATGCTGCTATCCAAATAGCGGACAGCTGCCAGTCTCTTCATGTACATTGGTTTTGGCCTGATTACTAGTTGAGGGTCTTTCTAGAAAGGCTTTTCACTCCTCCCCCCCAAATAGCTCTTTTAAAAGTTTGATTACTGTTTGCACTTTTGAATGTGGAAGCATCCCATGAAGCATAAAGATATACATATATATCTGTGTAATGTGTTCTGTTTTTATCTCCTACCTAAGGCTGTGCATACATTCATTTTACTTCACTGTTCTTCTGGTCCTGTAGAGTCCCTCACCTCTTCCAGGAGGAAAACTGTGATAGCTTTCAGATGTAACTCCCCAGCTTGAAAACAAAGTGACACAGAGAGGTGGGGTTTTTCTGTATGGGTTTTCAGGAGGAGAGTAATGGGTAGAAGTGTGTTCAACAGTCAACCCAAGTAGGGCTGCTGCCAGCTGGGGGACTTTTCAGCCTGCACAAGAGGCATAGCAAGCATGGGACCTCCTCGCTGTGCCCACCCAACCTCCAGCTTCTCCCAGCTCTACATAAAACCCAAGACAGACTTCCCCTGCGGTTTACCTGGGAGAAACATTAATTTTAAGCAACATGAGTAAAACCAGACTCTTTCTTTTTTTTTTTTTTTTCTTTTTTTGCATTGTAGTGTTTATTCTCTGTGTTGGTCTTCTGTTGCTGACCAGTTATTCATACTACAATCAAAAAAGTGCTTTAGGTCGAAATGACAGAGAAGTCCAGAGAGGAACTAGTTACAATGGTATAAAACCAATTTCCTGTAATTTCAGGATTCAAGTTACTTCAGGAAGTTCAAAACATGTAACAAAACATCACCTAGAGATCAGGTTACAACCTCACTTACACCATCAGCATCCCATCAGGTGCCAGCTTTCTGACATCTGTACTGTTTCAAGGAGAGAGCATTCCTCCATATGTGTGCTGTGCAACTGTGAGGTCCCTTGATGTTGACAGTGGCCTGCTCCTGGCCCTGGGGTTCACAACTGGACCACACAGAGACCCATTCACCTTCATCTCTCAGTGCGGGCTGCTTGTTACTGTCTGGACTGATGGCTTTGCCAGATCCATCACTGCTCAAAGAGTTCAAAGACCAGTCACTCCACTTCTTGATTGGCTCTTGGTGCTGACCAACAACACAGGTATCTTTATACCAGTGGCTGCAAGTTAAGCAACACATGGTTCTTTTTTGAGTTGACTGACCTAGCTGCCCACATGCCAAAAGACTCATTTGTGATATGCTTTTCTGCCACATTTTCCTTATTGCTAACCCTATTTGTCTGCACGTCCTTTCTCAGCTGTCGATCAGACTCCCCTGATGACAGCTCCCTTGTCCAATGAGCAGCTCTCCCAGGGTTTCTTTCAAAGCACCTTACACAACATTCCTAGAAAAGGTGACACTGATATCACCAGAGATAGGTTTCTACTGTGAAATTCTGACATCCAAATGAGTTTAAAATTTCTTCTTTCTCTGCTGTTTTCTCAGTGACTGAAGCAATAATTGACAGGTTTTGGCAAGAACAGCTTTAAGTAGCTGTTAAGGACTCTGATGCCCAGGATAACTATATAAAACAGTAAATATAAAATAAAAAGGAATTGAATGAGTCACACTTATCTTTTCCCTGAAGAGACAAAAAATGTCCATTTTTGCAGATTTTTTCCATCTTGTAGATTTGTAGATGTCATATTCTTACATCAGTTAGTAGGGAAATCAGCTGTCCTCAGTGGGGATATGTGGGTATAATTGAGGGCAGTATTTAGGCCTGTATCTCCCATCTCAATGAATAAATGTATTAATTTAGAAATAAAACAAGGTTAAGGGAATTTTTCAGGATTCTATTAATTAATTACAGAAGTTCCAGTAGCTTAATGGAAGCATGGCCATGCACTATAATCATCTGCCAGCTGGTGACTTCTGATTTTGAAGATTAAGAGACTCAGCATCAGCCTCTGGCTCCTTTGCTTTCCTAACCACCAAAGAGTTTAAAGCAGCCTCCAAAGACCTTCACAAGTATCAGTTTGGATATTCTCCACTAGTTTCCCTCTTGTGTTCTCAACTCTCGATGAAAAGAGCACACCAGACCTCCCTGTTGAGTAGTCCAGCACTGGATCAGCATGGCAAAACATTTTCTGGGACAGTTCATAGTCATGTAGACTATGCCATGCTACTTTGGCTCCAGGAAAGGTCAATCATGGGGGAAAGAGGACAGGAGATCTTCTGTGTTGGCTCAGCTGCACTGATCCCACCTTCATTCTGCTAGGACCCAATCCTATATGGATTTCGTCCAAAATGACACCCTGGGAATAGCACCACTGGCTGCCAGGGTTTGACATATCCCATTGATTCCCAGACGTGATTTGCTCAGTGTACAAATAAATACTGTCTTCCTTCAGTCCCGGCTTAGAAGATGCAAGTGAATTTGACAGCCAGTCTGGGTTCCTTTTTAATTTGCTCTGGTAATGACATATGAAAGTAGAAATTCAAGTTTCCACAAAAAGGTGGTCTTACATATTTCTCTTTTCTTCTTTACATATTTCACTTTTCTTCTTTATTTAGAGACATAGCGCAACATGGGAGTTTACTGAGAAGCTGACTTTACACCAGGAGTCAGCAGCACCAGGGACCAGGATTACTGGTGCATGAGCAAGGAAAAGCTGTGACCTATGCTGCTCCTGGTCCTACTCCTGCTGAAACCAATAGCCAAACAACTGTTGTGCCAGGACCATCAGTGGGAGGATAGTGGGACAGCTGGAATGGGAAGTTGAGATAAAATGACAATGGTGGCAAGATATGAGACGTGGAGTGCAAATGGTAGTAGCAGAAAAGGATAGGATCTTCTCATGGCTGTAGAGGAGGGAGTCCTGCAGCTGTGTGGAATTTGTGGAATAGTTTGGGTTGGAAAGGACCATTAAAAGTCACCTAGTCCACTCCCCATGCAATGTGCAGGGACATCTTCAACTAGATCACATTGCTCAGAGCTCCATCCAACCTGACCTTGAATGTCTCCAGGTCTGGGGCATCAACCACCTCTCTGGGCAATATATTCCAGAATTTCACCACCCACATCATAAACAACTTCTTCCTTATATCTAGTCTGAACCTGTCATTTTTTAGTTTAAAGCCATTACCAGTTGTCCTATCACTACAGCAGCTACTAAAAAGTCTGGCCCACCTTTCTTATAAGCTCCTTTGAAGTACTGAAAGGCCACAGCAAGGTTTCTCCTCCAGGCTGAAGAAGACAAACTGTCTCAGCCTTTTCTTATAGGAGAGATGTTCTGTCTCTCTGATCATTCCTGTGACCCTCCTCAGGACCCTCTCCAACAGGCCCATGTCTTTCCTGTGTTGATGATTCCAGAACTGGATGCAGCAGCCCAGGTAGGGTCTCACCAAAGCATAATAGAGGGGGAGAATCATCATCTGCTGGTCATGGTTCTTTTGATGCAGGCCAGGATACAGTTGAGTTGCTGGGCTGTGAGCACACAATATCAGCTCCTGTCCATCTTTTCATCAAACAACACCCAAAAGTCCTTCTCTGCTGGTCTGCTCAATCACTTCATCCCCCAGCTGGTATTGGTACGGGGGGTTGCCCTTACTCAAGTACAGGATCTTGCACTTGGCCGTGTTGGACCTCATGAGGTTCACATGAGCTCACTTTCTGAGTTTGGCCAGGTCTCTCTGGATGGCATCCCATCCTTCAGGCATTTCAGCTGCATCATGCAGCTCAATGTTGTCATCAGACTGTCTATGGCACTGATGAAGATATTGGACACTAGGGGTCCCAGTACAGACCCTTTAAGGACACCACTCATCACAGATCTCCACCTGGACATTAAGCTACTAACCAATTCTCTTTGGATGTGACCATCCAGCCAATTCCTCATTCACCAAACAATCCATCCATCAAATCCACATCTCTCCAATTTTGAGAAGGAATTTGTGGGGAACCATTTCAAAGACCTTCAGATCATCTAGTACCACCCCCCGCTGCCATGGGCAGGGATGTCTGATGCTAAACCTTGTCCCCTAAGGCTCTGTTCGACCTGGCCTTGAACACTGCCGGGGATGGAGCATTTACCACTTCTTTGGGCGACCCATTCTAGTGCCTCACCACCCTCACAGTAAAGAACTTCCTCCTTATATCTAACCTGGTTCATCTTAATAAGACTATCTTATCCTAAACTGGGCATCTGTGGAGCATCTTTACTGAAGTGTCACTGGTATCTATGATACATCAGACACATCTTGGCAAATCTTTGTGATTAAGAGGTTAAGAGTTTTACCCTTAAAAAATTAGGAATGGCTTAGATGTATCTCAGCTTTCCAGAAAAAGAGAACTTCTGGCTGCCAGCCATGAACTCGCAACATTTACCTCTAGATTCGGGAGTTTTCCAGTGACCAGCTATACAGTGTCTACTTAGTTTAATGAGTTATACAGAGGGCACAGAGCCAGTGTAGTGACATGCCACCACTGTTCAATAAATAAAATAAAAATATTTTCTTCACATTTATCTTCAAAATATCCACTTAATCAGTAACAATGAACATGGTGAGTACCTAAGGAATTACATTGGAGTCCATTCATTTTAGCGCTTGTCAGCTAACTTTGAAACAGTATCACCAAAGCCAATTCATTAACTATATGGGTACACCTCACTTAGGAAGCTTGATAAGAGAATGGTCAGAACAGAATCATGTGCACCAATTTCACTAAGTAAGACCCATTAAATAATGAAGATGCCTACTGTACTGCCCTTCTCCTCTTGCAGACTTTGGAAGAGGCATGTCATTGCCTTCCAAGACAACACTACCCAAATAAAATCACTGTGTCCTTGTCTCCTACTTTAGGCAACAGTATCTAGGCACTTTAAGTTACGTCTTCCTCGTGAAAGTACAGGGACACTAATTAAGGAGAATCACCCCCCAGAATAGTGTGGCTGTAGAAAATATAAGGGACATCCTGGCGTAGAAAGAACAAAAGAACATTTCGTCTTCCCCCAGTCTGGACCAGGTCCATCACTTTTCTCTATCTTTGTGCCATTCCCCTTCCCATAAAATCCCTGGAGCCACAGGCTGAGCATCAGAGTTAGAAGAGAGAAGCACAGAGGATGAGTGGCTCCTGAACAAGATAATAAGCTCCATCTGGCTCAGGTCAAAGCCTCTTAAAAGTATAGGTCCCTCTATCTTCCTGCTTCAGCCATGACTAACAGTAATAATTTATAGAGACCTTATGGGCAGTGCCTCATTTCAGATGTTAACCAGCCACGTATACCTGATTTGCTGTGTCTCCTGCGCTGTTGTATTGGTCTGCAGTGATGAGGTGCTGGGTGCAGTCACCTGCTCTGCCACTGTGGCTGCTTGCCTGAGTACTTCTGAATCCCCCTTCCCTTTTGGGGTACAGATTTGCTGCTAAGTTTGGTGTGATATATTTTCCTTGGGGTCATAAACTCAAACTGCCTACAAGATTACCTCTTGTTATACTACTGCTGTCTGCAAACCTTGTTTCCTGTTCTAGGTGCTGACAGAGTAATTTTGAAAAATGGAGAGAAATACTGGATACTCAATGTACATGTTGAGGCTTTTAATATTGCCTTACATACTTACTGTTCCCATGGGCTCTCACATGCATTTCAAAGCATGCCAATATTCCAGGTTTGGGTGCTCAGTGAGGTAAAATGTTAGCACGTGGCATTCACGCTTCATTACTCACACCCAGGCAATGCTGCATGCAGACTAGACTCCAGCTCCACAGCCTGGTGTGGTCCATTGCAGAGCCCTGGGGGTAGAAGTCTTGTGCTTGCTGTGGTTGGAGTCATTGCATTGCTCCCCCAAAGACTTTCCTGTGCCCTGAATTCACCTCATCCCCTAAGAACTGTTGGATGATTAGGAGGATTTCTTTCCCCAGGAGCAGAGCTGAGAGTAGTAAACAGAAAGTATAGGGAAAGCTCCTGTTGTGTTCAGCTAAATTAGAAAATTAAAGTACAGAAGGCCAAGGAATTTCTTGATTACTTGGCTAATTCAAAAGCCTGTGCATTTGGGAATTTTCTTATCCTGAATAAATGTAACATATTTTAAATATTTCTCTTTCTTTTACACTTTTAAGCAAGCAGCACCTATACTGTTCAGACACATTTGTTGTTGTCTCCTGTGTCTCTCTTAATACACAGGATGTATTAAGAAAAGACAACTATCCCTTTTAACTATTATTACTAATAAGTCAAGAGGAAGCGCCATCCCTCTCTTGATTTATATTGGTCCCTTAGTTTCAATACGATAAATTGCATAAATTATTGTGCACCAGTTTGCTGGCAGCTCTTTCTCCCCGATTCTTTGAGTTAACTCTTTCATTCGCAATTTCCCTCTGGACATGCAAAGTCAAGTTATTGACTCTGAATGCAAATAGTCACCATGTGTAGTTTCTGCAAATCAGAATAAAATTATTAAAAGGAGCTAGTGGCTTTGTTTTTATCTGCTTGTGCATCTCTTCTCTGGAAGGAAATCAGAAGACACTTAAGATTTCATTTACATAACACCCAAGACTAGGGTTCTGATTTGTGCATATTGCAGGGAAAATAAAAGGGTTAATTTAGTCCTTTAATCTATTGTTATAAGCCTAATTATTTTACATGTCTTCATTTCATTAATGAATTGCTGCTTTTTACATGAGTCTTCTTCCCCATTGCTTTTGTTTAAACCTCCTGGTGGGAAGGGGTAGATTAATTTTGTTGTGCCTTAATGAAACTGTATGCTACATTAGATTTAACCATTTGGCATGCACTGCCAACATCACCATTATGCATAATGAATTACTTTTTGTGAGTCCCAAACTAATACAGACCTTCGATGTTTCTCTGTAGATACTGCAATAACACAGCTGGCAGGCATATCAAGTTCAGTCATTACCTTGAACTTACATGAAGACATAGAGCTTGACACAAGAACACAGCTTTTGAAAATTTTTCATAAAGAAATGGGAAGTTGATTTCAAAAATGGAAATGCTTTCAAGAGAAGATGTGGAAAACTCATTAAGCTTTGCTGTTACCTACCATTAACTGCATTTGATATGCAGGTAGGTGTGGATGGATGTGTATGCTGGGTCTGCAGCTGCATGCAGAACCCATGATGAGGCAGTGCATGCTTCATGCTGGGACCAGTCAACCGTTCTTCTCTCTATGGAGTTTACCTGTGGGTAACATCTGTTTCAGCTGCTGAAGGTCTTCACATGTGAACTCAGCCTCAGCAGTCAATCTGATGACCCTGACACGATTTCCCTTGCCTAGCTTGCTGCTGGTGAAGTGACAGAGAAACAATTGTCTAAACATGCAAACCCTTCTCCGGTGTCTGGTGTCCAGTGTCCTGCTGCCTTTGGTTTTGTTGTTCATCAGAGGCACTCAGCCTGTTCATTACCAGGGCACCATATGTAGTTCCTCAAGAGTTAGACACTTGGTAGCTCCTCCAGACACCTGGATACACTTGAGGACATGATGTAGCAGCAGGACCCTTTCCCAGGAACATGATGATCTAGTTAGCTTAACATGGTCTCATACGCCTACTACTGCCCTTTGTGGCAGAGCCAGCTGATATCTGGCCGTTGCAACTCAACCTCCATCACACTCACATCTGTTTTCCCATCCATCTGGGACATCTCACTGTTGTACACACAAGTTGTATGTCAGGGGGTGACCTAAGTTGTTTGAACCAAGAGACAGAAACGATGTAGCCCAACATGTGTCTGTTAAATAATAATTGGCCAAAATGCACTGAGAAACCTGTACTGGTGATGCCTTCCTCATTGTCTTGTTCACCACCTTTAGCCTCCATATGACCAGCTCTGGGCTCCCAGCTCTGTCTCTTTCACATGTGTCTCCTCTGAGCTCTGCTCACCACTCTGTCCTTGCTGGGAAGAGCAAGGTTAACCCTAAAGCAACACTGAACCCTCAGGTAGGGAGCAGCAAGTCTGTGGGAGCTACTTTATTTACTATATTCTCACTAAACTCATGAAGAATTTAATGTACCTATGAGATGAGTTCACATGCCTGAGCAAGATAAGGAGCATGTGGACCATTGTGTCTGGAGCAGATTAAACGTGATGATGATGATAATGAATTTATAATACAAAGAGATTTTCTTTTCTCCAGGTAACAGGAGGTGTTCTCAAATGGATTTCCCCGACCTATCTTTTTTCTTCTTTTTTTTTTTTTTTTTTAATTTTAGAATCCTCCTTGAAATTCTACATGTGCAGAAAACAACCTACATGGTGACTGTGTTTAGTTAGTTGGATCTAACTTTGAAGCTGACCCAACTCTGAGCAAGGCATGGTAGTTTTCAGAGAGTTCTTGCAGTTGCACAGCCCCTCTGATCTTCAGGGGCAATATCTAGTAGATTTTCTCCAAAGTACTGACCCAAACCTGTAGAGATGGCTTCCACATACACATAAAAGCAGCTTCTACTTCATAAAACAGCTGGAGGAAGGAACTGCTCCTTTATCTCCTCTGTCCTAGCAGAGTATTTAGTTCTTTCTCCAGGACCCAGTTACAATTTCCACTTCTGCCTTGGAGGATTCATATCCTTTGGAGAAGTGAGCCTTGCTACCACAGCCTAGGCTCTTTCTTGCCACAGGTATGTAAACATTATGGTACCTACAGAGAGGGGGGTACCATAATGTATGTATACTTACAGGGAAGACATGATCTATAATAAGAGCACCTTGCACACATAATCCTCCTCTAGCACTTCTTATTCTCTGTAGGCAGTTCATAAAATGCATAAACAACCTTTAGAGGAGGACTGGGCATCACCCTTCCCCCTCTCTCCATGACTTCTACCTGCCTCACCCATTCTGTCCATAGACTTTCATGACGTTTGCTCCCCTTCTCCTGCTGGGCATACTGAGCCTCACCAGGCCTGCCTGTTTCTCCACGTGACCTGATGCAGACAGATTGTGTGCCTGTTCCAGGTGCTGGATGTTTAGAAAAGACGGTGCCTCACTTTTCTATGTCAACAAAGTCATTCTGAAACATATGACTTTATGTATTTAAATATATAGACATATATAAATACACACATATAAGTGCATATGTGTGCTTATCTATCTATCTATGCAAATACGACCATGACCAGCGTTTCTGAAGTTTTCCCCTTGTAACCAGTGATGGTACCTTTCTAACTGGGGGATATTTTTTTCCTTTGTGAGCAGATGTGTGCTGGCTTAGTCTGCAGATGTCATCCATAGCTTCTGAATATGTTTGTAGAAGGCAGCCTTTTTAATCTTATCCTGTAATCAGCTCTCAGGAACCCAGACTCTGAGAGAGGCACAAATATTGTACACTGAACCAGTGCAGACACAGAACTCTGAAATGCTGCCTGTAACTTTTCTGTGCCAATATAGTTGTTACAAACACCAATGTGTGTGATAAACTCAACTAGGTTGTCAGACAAAATCTGGCACTAGGCAAAACAAATCTTAAATAGGAAAAGCTGATTCTGTGAACCTTTTACTGATCGGTGTTTAGAACTCATCAATGAAAACCAGGAGCTATTAATCCTGCATATATTGCCTGCAGTTTTTAATTACAGATATTGAAACTAATGGGTACAGTTCAAGACTGCAAGCAGGGACACTGGCTATAAAATTAAACTTGCAGGGATATGCTTTTGTTTGTTCAAATGTCCTTGAAAAAATACAAATAAAATTGCTTGGCAACACCAAGCATTTTCCTCAGTTGGCAAGGTTCTCTTCTAAGAAATCCTTCTTTGTTTGCCAAAAGACAATATTAATGACAAGGACTGGACCTGAAGGGAATTAAAACACAAAAACCACATTAAAGTTACATTAAGGGGTACATTGTAAAGTCTGATTTACTTTAGATTCATGAAGGCAAGGAAATTTATTGTCAAGGCTGAGTCTTTCAGCTGACACTCTTTATTTAACTCGCACTGGACTGCTCTGTCACTGAGGATTTGGCGGTATGTAACTTCAGCCCTTTCCCTCAGTGCCTTATGGTGCTCAGGCCCAAACAGGCAGCTGCATGCTGCCTTCACTGATCTGAAGGAAGGTCTGCCAGCCTTCCTGTGGCTCCATGTGTGGTGTCTGGTGTGAATGACTCAAGAAGCTAACTCATGTATTTGCAGACACTTTGCACCATGGTTACATCTGCTTATTCTTTCTTTTACCATCAGCTTTAAGAAACAGCTGGTGCCAGTTGCAGAGCAGTGAAAGACATGAATCTCTGTGACCCCAGTGCCAGCTTTGCAGAGTGCGCTGCTTAGCACCCCTCATCCTGAGAAGCTGCAGAAGAAATAGGTGAGCTTCCCTTGAGACTGGCCATGTAGATGCATCAGGACAAAGAGATTTGGGTGAAAGATGCTTGTGTAACATCCCTGCTGATTGAAGTTCTCAGCCTATATACGGAGATGAAGAGGGTTTATTCCAAGTTAGGGACTATTCCTCTTGTGAAAAAAAGTAATAGTCTAATTTCTAAGGCCCATACAGTTCTGCTCCATTTGATAGCAGTAATGGACTTGGAGCCTTCAAAAACCCTGCAAGGTAGCACATGAAGGAGCACCTATGCAGCACACAGAGCAATCCTTAGAGGCCCACAAAACATATGCTGCACCCTAGAGGTAAAGCAGCAGAGGGGAAGCCATGTGTAGTGCTGGGCATCAGATACCTTGTTATATTCTCAGTCAAGGTATTAGGTTTGGGGTTGCAGATTGTGTAATAAGGAATTTCAATCTGATGTGCAAGGGGAATTGACTTAGGTATGTCACTTTAGAGACCTGGTCTCTCTCCCCTGGCAGAAGAACATAAAACCTAGCTCAGTAATGACAGTGATGCCTTGTGGAACTATTAGCAACAGTCTTTGGAAGATGTATGCTTAGAAATTCTGGCTTGCAGCCCAATACTACTTTTCTTTGATAACAGGGTGTCCTAAACAGGGACCACAAAAGCATCCTGTGCACATCTGAAAGCAAAAGTTTCAGAGCTGCTCAATTCCCAGAACTTTGCTCAGAACAATGAGCTACATCATTTCTAAGTTTCCTAATTTAATGGCAGAAACAGTTTTTTAAAGATCCTCTATGTTCATACTTTAAAGTTATGGGAGATTTTTCTTGTGGTGTAATATTCTTCTTAACCAGCATAAAATTCAGGAAAGACCCATAATAAATGTCTTTCAGAACACACAAACATTCACATTTATTCATAAGAACATAGCCAGAGCATGCTTTTATACTCACACATCAACTGCATAAATACCGTAGATAATTCTTAAGCTCATATAATGCACTCAACAGACTGTAATGCTTGTTTTTCTTTACCAGTGTTTGGTGTATGAAGGCAAAACATGCTAGGAATTAGTTCAAAGAGTGGAAAAAGAAAGTCCTTGAAGTGAACCAGTAAGAGGGGCACAAAACCCACGTGGAAATGGACATCTACACCCATAGACCCGGCCTTTCTCTGTCACTCTGTCTCATTTACAGGAACCAGAAACATATTTTTACTACAGTCCATCAGTTGCTGCTTCCACCCAAACTAATTCCATTTCTATTTCATATTTCTATACACAACAATTGTGATCCTGAATGTCTTTTTTCAGGTCCTACACTAAGTTTTTATCAGGCTGTAATTGTTCAGCAGGAGACAACAGGCTCTGAAGAGATCACTCAAAGTTCCAATCTGGGAGTGGGAATGGGGCTGCTCAGCTCAGCCCAAAGTACTGAGCTCCCCAACTTTTGGATCCAGAACTTTATCGAAACATGAGAAATCACTGCTGTGTGCCTTTCCACCTCTTCACTTTTAGGCCTAACTTGATTCCCACCAAAGCCAGTATGATTTAGAAATAAATTTCAGTGGGATCCTTTCTGAGACTTTCCTGCTCATTGCTGAGACAACATGCTGGAACTGAAGCAATGCTCTATAAAACAGATATGGGGATATGAAGGAAGAGAATAAAAAAAGAACCCTGGCTCATTTTGCTCCCAGGCCATAGATTCCCATGTGTTCAATATAGCTCTTCAGCATTTGCTTCTTCTGATGTGACCCTGAACACCAGAGGAAGCAGCACTCTTCAGGTACTCATGATTTTGATGCAGGAACTGGTGTACATATGTTGATAACAGCTATTTGCAATGGGTGAGAGTGGACAGAAAATTAAACCTTGAGCCAATTTTTCCTCTTTGATGGTGTTCAGTGCCTGCCATACAAATCGGCATTTTGTAAACATGCTAACCAAAACTTTGTCAAGTGTGTTACTGTGAATACTGTTCAGGGAACTAGTAATGGTCCCTGTAGGGTCTTATGACTTCCCAGCCACCCAGAAATCACAGCAGGTGTACAGGTGAGAGAGATGTAAATTTTCCTTCCTTTCTTCTGTATTTCTTCTGGGTTTTGGAGCCACCTTATTGCTGTTCTTTGTCAATGTTGTGATGTTGATTTCTGATCCTGGCCTGCCTGGGGTCAGACGCTTTATATATGTATATTGTTAATTACCACTTATATAATATATTTGTGTCCAAATTCATGTTTATATTTATTTCTAAATAATGCTATTCATGATATGTTAATTTGAATTTTCTGAGATTGGTTTTTTAGTAGGTATGTGCTGGCAAGTCAAAGAAAACAAACCCAACAACTCCCCTACATTTTAAACATAGTGGAAAAAATATTATTAAAATCAAATGAGAAACCAGCACGTTGCCAAAACTGAAACGTTTGCTAATAAACTGAACACTTTTTCCTGTAGCCCAAGTAACTGACTATGATTTTTCAAATTACTGGATTCAGTCTCTGACAAATATACTTATTTTCTATATTTACTCTAAATGTATTATTGAAAAGAAAGAAATTTTCTGCAATTTCACTGCTAAATTACAGGTACCAGAACAGGGAAAATGGGGGTTGTATTTCTTTGGACATGACATTATAGGTATCACAGAAACATGGTGGGATGGCTCCTATGACTGGAGTGTTGGAATGGAAGGTTACAGGCTCTTTAGAAAAGACAGGACAGCAGACGAGAAGGGGGAGTTGCTATTTATGTTTGGGATAGGCTGGAGAGTATGGAACTCTGTCTGGGGACAGGTGAGCAGTCCACAGAGAGTTTGTGGGTCAGGGAGAAGAGTGATGGGAGGCATTACTGTGGGGATCTGTTACAGACCGCCTGATCAAGGAGAACCTGCAGGTGAAGCACTCTATACACAGACAGGAGCAGCCTCATGCCTGCAGGCCCTTGTCCTCATGGGTGACTTCAACCACCCTGACATCTGTTGGAAGGACGGTACGGCCCGGCACAAGCAATCCAGGAGGTTCCTCGATTGTGTGGAAGACAACTTCCTTCTGCAAGTAATAGAGGAGCCAACAAGGAGAGGTGCCATGCTTGACCTCCTGCTCACCAACAGGGAAGGGCTCGTTGGAAATGTGACGCTCCAGGGCAGCCTTGGATGCAGCGATCATGGGATGGTCGAGTTTGAGATCCTCAGGACAGTGAGAAGAGCGTGCAGCAAGCTCACTGCCCTGGACTTCAAAAGAGCAGACTTTGGCCTCTTCAGGAACCTGCTTAGGAAGGTTCCATGGGATATAGCCCTAGAGGGCAGAGGGGCCTTAAAATGCTGGCTGATATTCAAGGATCACCTGCTCCATGCTCAGGAGAGTTGTGTCCTGACAAGAAGGAAGTGCAGCAGGAGGGCCAGGAGACCTCCATGGATGGATAAGGAGCTGCTGAGGAAACTTAGAGGGAAAAAAGAGGCTTATAAAAGGTGGAAGCAAGGGCAGGTGGCCTGGGAGCAATACAGGGACATTGTCCAGGAAGCTAGGGACCAGGTTAGGAAAGCTAAGGCCCAGTTAGAATTAAACTTGGTTAGGGATGTGAAATGTAACAGGAAGGGATTCTACAGGTACCCTGCAAATAGAAGACAGACTAGGGACAATGTGAACCCTCTCCAGAAGCTATCAGGAGAGCTGGCTACACAGGATTTGGAGAAGGCTGAGGTTCTTAAAGACTTCTTTGCCTCAGCCTTCACTGGCAAAGGCTCTGACCACACCACCAAAGTCTTGGAAGGCAGATGCAGGGACTGTGAGAATGAAGACCTTGGGCCCACTCTAGGAGAGGATCAAGTTCAAGACCGTCTTAAGAACCTGAACGTACACAAATCCTTGAGACCTGATGAAATCCATCCATGGGTCCTGAAGGAGCTGGCTAATGAAGTTGCTAAGCCACTGTCCATCATATTTGAAAAACCATGGCAGTCAGATGACACTCCCAACGACTGGAAAAAGGGAAATATAACCCCCATTTTCAAGAAGGGGAAAATGGATGACCCAGGGAATTACAGGCCAGTCAGTCTCACCTCCATGCCTGCCAAAATCTTGGAGCAGATTCTCCTGGAAGGCATGCTAAGGCACATGAAAATCAACAAGGTGCTTGGTGACAGCCAGCATGGCTTCACTAAGGGGAAATCCTGCCTGACCAATTTGGTGGCCTTCTATGATGGGGCTACAGAACTGATGGACAGGGGTAGAACAGTTGACGTCATCTACATCTTTTACAAAGTGTTTGACACTGTCCCACACGACATCCTTGTCTCTAAATTGGAGCAACATCAATTTGATGGATGGAGCACTCAGTGGATAAAGAACTGGCTGGATGGCCGCACGCAAAGAGTTGTGGTCAATGGCTCAATGTCCAGCTGGAGACCGGTAATGAGTGGGGTCCCTCAGGGATCGGTGTTGGGACCGGTCTTGTTCAACATCTTTGTCGCTGACATGGACAGTGGGATTGAGTGCGCCCTCAGCAAGTTTGCTGATGACACCAAGCTGTGTGGTTTGGTTGATACTCTGGAGGGAAGGAATGCCATCCAGAGGGACCTTGACACGCTTGTGAGGTGGGCTGATGCCAACCTTATGAAGTTTTAACCATGACAAGTGCAAGGTCCTACAGCTGGGTCGGAGCAATCCCAGGCACAGCTACAGGTTGGGTGGAGAAGAGATTCAGAGCAGCCGTGTGGAGAAAGACTTAGGGGTGCTGGTTGATGAGAAACTTAACGTGAGCCAGTTTCAGTGTGCTCTTGCAGCCAAGAAAGCCAACCGTATCCTGGGTTACATCAAAAGGAGCATGACCAACAGGTCAAAGGAGGTGATTCTGCCCCTCTACTCTGCCCTTGTGAGACTTCACTTGGACTATTGTGTGCAGTTCTGGTGTCCTCAACATAAAAAGGACATGGAACTGTTGGAACAAGTCCAGACGAGGGCCACGAGGATGATCAGGGGATTGAAGCACCTCCCATATGAAGATAGGCTGAGAAAGTTGGGGCTGTTCAGCTTGGAGAAGAGAAGGCTGCATGGAGACCTCATAGCAGTCTTCCAATCTCTGAAGGGGACCTATAGGGATGCTGGGGAGGGACTCCTTGCTAGGGACTGTAGTGATAGGACAAAGGGTAATGGGTTGAAACTTAAACAGGGGAAGTTTAGATTGGATATAAGGAAGAGGTTCTTTACTGTAAGGGTGGTGAGTCACAGGAATGGGTTGCCCAGGGAAGCTGTTAATGCTCCATCCCTGGCAGTGTTCAAGGCCCAGTTGGACAGAGCCTTGGGTGAGATGGTTTAGTGTGAGATGTCCCTGCCCATGGCAGGGGGGTTGAAACTAGATGATCTTAAGGTCCTTTCCAATCCTAACTCTTCTATGATTCTATTACTCTAAGTAGAAGCTTTTAAGACAGCCATTTCAAGGTTTTCTTGCAAGAAATGGAATTTTCTAACTTGAGCTTGTTATTTCAAAGTCGATGCAACATGTGTTCCTTGATGACTTAGATGTTTTGGAGTATCTTATCCAAGACAAAAATCAGGAACTTTTTATAGTCACAGATTTTGTTAGTGTTTTATAGTAATTGACCTGGTATTTAGTCTGTGCAGCATGTTAAATGGATTTGTAGTTTGTACATGTGAGATGATTCTAAAATACTGTATGAAATAGCTTCATATTAGCAACTATTTATGAACTATGACACTAATAATTAAAGCATATGTATGAGATTAAGAATGGAAATTGGTATGAGTCACAAGGTCTTCTGATGTGGAGAAGGACAGCATTTAGATGAGACACCTCTTGGGTGAATCAAAAAAATTCCCATTAGCTTTAATTTGGCACAGACCCAACTGACTTATATTTTGTTTTAGTATGAGTTTGTGGCTTAACTAATTCTGCTTCCATTCCATTCTATGATACATAAAAAAAAACACACTCAAATTATTTCTCTGGCCCAGCAGAACAATGCCATTGATGCAAACTTTCACAGCTGGAAGGAAAATGGGACACATTAACTTAACTTTTAAATAGTTTTCAAAGTTTTATTAGTCATTCTGAAGTTTTTGCTGTACTTACCCAGGAAGTTTCTATGTGGTCCTTTGGCTGAAGCATTGTACATACCAAAATGGCCTTTAATAACGACTACATTGACTCAACCTTTCAAACTAAAAAATGTTCTATCTATCTGGAATGGCATGAAGAGTGCTGTTCTAATGATAGATATGAGTCTTCATCTACATTTCCTGTATGAAAGGTAGGCTTTTGGAGCAGTATCATCATTTCTTTCTGTACACTTTTATCATGGTACGTTTTGCCAACCAGGGTGTAGAATTACTGCCATTGTCTGAAAGAAGCAGTAAGAAACTGCTTTTGTTTTTCTTTCCAAAGCATAGCAGTTCCTCACTTTCTGTCTCTTACTATCAGTGAGAGCCTCTCCCAGTTCCAGTAGTTTTATTGCTGACTTTGCTGGGTGCAAGACCAAACCCTGTGTGAGCACTACTGCGCGTATAGTTCATTACTGTTGCAGGGTGCTCCTCAGGAGACAATCACGTGGCTGAGGTTCAGGAGAGGTGTTTCACACCATGTATTTGTAGAATCTGGATGTTATCACCTGTGACCTTAAACTTGGCATTGCCATCCAAGCAATGTTTTCCCATAGCCATGGACATGACTGCAACCACTACAGAGCTGCAAACCCTCTGGTGAAGGTACTTACTGCAGAGGTGCTCTGCCAAAAACACAGAACAGCTGATGGATGGTGAGGCTGCAATGCTGCTGGAGGAGGCTGTTCCCCCACTGAACTGGGTTATGCTCAAAGGAGTCAGCAGTGAAGCTGTGTGGGGCAAGAAAAGGTAGAAGTACAACATCCAGAGAGGTATTTTCAGATTGAACAGTAAAAGAAGATGTAAAGAAAATGAGCAAGGAGACCTAATTTCAGCAAGGAGACCTAATTTCAGCTGCAATCTCACCTCTTTGGAAAGAAAGGTTTTCCCTGGACTGCTGCAAACAAGATAATCTTGCACATACTGTTTTCCATATTTTCGACCACTGCGTTAACAGTGGTGACATGACACAAGAAAGCTTGCATCCATGTGCTGGGTGGTGCAGTGAAGCAGCAGCAAGTTCAATGACAACAGGAGCTTAACTTCTGATTTTGGGGAAGGACTGGTGACACAGAGAGGAGTAATGCTCCAGCACGCCATGGCCAGCTTTCTGTGAGAACCTGAGGCAGAGTTAGACTATGACGCTGAAGGCAGCTGCAAAGCTGTTAAGGTCTGAATTAGAATGGTGGGAAGCACCTTTGGGAGCAGACAGAGGGTTACTGCATGCAGGTTAGGAGGAGGAGAAAGCTAGGAATAAAAATAAGAGAGAGAGTAGAGAAGAGACAGTAAAAGAGAGCTTCAGCAGCAGAAAATAGGACTGTATTCCTCAAATATATGGAGTAGTGGCTGAAAGAGACATATGTCACATAATTTTCCTAGAAACGGTATCATTTGACACAGAAACTGCTATGTAAACCCCTATGGAGACCAAGCAGGGATTTGGTGAGTGCTGCAGCTTGTCAGTCAGCCCAAAGGGAGGGTGCAGTGTCAACCGCAGCTAGCTTCTTGAACATAAAATCCACACTACGGAAAAAAAGGTCCTTTTACCATCAGATTCCTCTTTAGATCAAATAACCTCATTTGAAATGGCCTTTAGAACCAAATGCTTTAGAGGATGCTTAGCATGGCATTGGCTAACCAGAATGTCTTTCCTTTATCTTACAGACTCTCCAGACTGACACACAGGACAGGAAAGAAATTCATGAGCAGGTTTCTGAGGAATATTCTCTGATCCATTATTTTCCTCTGTTTAGAATGGCTACGTGGGATGTTTTGCAGCTACAAATTTGCAAGACAGATTCTATGGGAAATCTGCATAATCACTGAACACGTTCCCTTTGCCATTCTTCAAAGTTAGAAAAAAGAAAACCCAACAACAAACAAAACTGAAAACTGTTTCACTGCGGAGCAACAGACACAATGAAGTAAATTACTTTTACAATGTCTTCTTAAACTGTTAAATTATTTTAAAAAATAGAAATTGGAAAGTAGCACCTTTTTAAAAAAAAGGCTTTGGAGTGTTAAAATAATAGCAACTACAGTTTTCAAAGCTGTGTACAGTACAGTATGTACAGAAAAGTTATAGTTCTCTCTATTAATTTTTAAATCATTCTTCTTTAGTCAAGGTGCTGTTTTTCAGAGTGTATCCTTTGTATGGAAGCTATAACATTGCCTTCTGTGCAAAAGAAAGGGGTGAGAAAAGAGAGAAATAAAGTCAATAGGGGCCAAATCTTGCTCTCACAAAATTAATGGAAGTTTGCTCCATTGTCTTCAATTGAATAAAAACACTGAAACACAAAATCTAGTAAGTTTACCTTCTGTAAATGTTGAGAAAATAAAGCATGATACATGATTTGAGGATGGGAGGCTGCTTGTTCATATGCCTGTATTCATATAACAAATTTTCTTTCATGTAAAAAAGGTATTTCAAAACAGTAGATGTAACCTTCTGATCATTCCCTTTTCTGTCTGTAATGGTATAGCCTGATCAAAAAAGAATTGACATAGCAAGTTCCAGGCAAAACCTTAAATTCCTGACTTCAAGATCTCTGGAGTGGCATGAGTGAGAAAAAGGCATGTTTTACCAATGACAGAGATTTTCTATATATATTTTTTTCTTATTATTTGCAGTGAAATAGCTTGATTTGCTAATGCTAAACCTTTAAGAACATAGCTCTCAACACAAAAAAAAAAAGAAGTTACTTTTCCATTTTTTTATAAAAATGCTAATGGTTGAATAGCAGATATGTAAATATATTTGCGTATCATATATAACTGGGATACAGCAGAGATCTTTTAATTGACCTCGGTAGCAAGTATCAGACTAAAACCGTGAAGTTCCAAACACTAGAATATTCATCTGCCATACACACCTTCAAACATATGGGTCATTCCAGTGGTTTAGATGGGATCACTCTTACACCCGAAGCTCACCTGGATGTGGCTGTGTCATGGCCTCTCTGACTAGAGCTGCTGCAAAGGCACGGCTGCAGTGAGGACCACACAGTGCTGTCCCCTCTTCTCCCAACCCAGGCCCTTACTGTGTGGGCTGTGGGTCTCTGCAAAAGCATCATCCACACACACCTCATGCCAGAGTTTTAGTCCAAGCAAGTTAAAGGGAGGCTGCTGAGTGAACCAGCTTTGATGCTATAGTTAAAATCTGTCAACAGAAAAGAAGTTGACCCAGTTAACATTTCAAAACCATCATTGCTACAGCAGACGTTGCAGCAGTCAGTAGTGAAACTCTCAATGATTAGAAAGAATCAGTTTTTATAATCATGCTGTATCAAATGAACGTGAAATGATCAAATTTTGCATCTCAGTTGCAAAAGCCAGGCAAAAGTGGTGACCCACATTTGCAAACACTTCTGTAAACTGGAGTGATTCTTTTTTTCCCCTCAAACAGCATTCCTTACATAAGCAGAGTCAAAGGATATTTAAATAATACACACAAAATAGGCAAACCTGAGATAGGTAAGGTCATGAAATACATATGCAGCAACAGCAGTATCCGAAAAATACTGAGTAGTACCAATGGCATTCAAATGGCTCTTCTGTTTTAAATTAGAGAGAGGTACAAAATTTACATTTGTTAACCACAAATGCCTTTGATCATCAAGTGAGCATCCTACACAAGAGTAATATTTAGAGCTGTGTCCCACATACGGCTCCTTAGCAGCCACTCCTCAGAGAGAGGGAATCTCCCCCACACTCCAAGAAACAACAGCCTGCATGGGTTTAGAAGAGCTTTCTTGAATATAGATCATAATTTGATTCTGGTTTTTTACCCCTAAAAGCATTCGGAAAGGCTAATTCTTCTATACAAGTCATGCAAAATGTCCTATAATTCCAGCAGAAATCTCTGTGAGTATAGAGGGGGAGCTAAATATCCTCTAGGACCCATGAATAGTCTATGGATAGCCAAGTAATCAGCCTCCAGATGAAGGTGCTTGTCAGATCAGAACAGTTAGAGCTGATTAAATCATGCTTGGTTTATTAGCATTGTCTCAGTCTCCCACAGATTAAAGCAGAAACTAGTTTAATAGGACACATGGACAAGATTTTACTTTCTTGTTTTTGTTTTTTTTTTTTTTTTTGTTAAACTGATAAAATTGGGCATTTGCGAACAAGGTGTGATAACCAAGCCTGACTGTACTTGACAAACACAATGGTATTTTAGGATTTCTAGCAAGGTTCTCAGGGCTTTCAATGTATTTTTGTGGTCACTTGTCTGTGAAGTTCTACTGAAAGTGATGGCAACGTCTTTCCAGGGCAGGAGTTTGCCTCTAATCTGATAACAATCTGGACCAAATAAAACTACCATTGAAGTCAGTGGTTAATATCAGGGTACACATCTAAGTTAGGTTCAGAATCACAGACCTTATAAACAAAACAGCAAGAATAAACATCAAACATCTGGGAGCAGAATACATTTGATGAAATCTTAATATCAGGCAGGAGGTCCTGGAGTGGTAGTGCCTTCTTTGCATCCCCAACATATCCCTCTCAGAACTGCCCCATCTCTCCCTGTGGGCATTTGCATCTCTCCAGGAATGCCTGGCACAAAGTTACTGAGTGGAGAAGACAAAAAGTTTCAAAGAAAATCCAGCAATATAACAATAGGGAAATTAAGCCACCATAGTTTGCAGAAGCATTATACCCTCTGTTTGAGTTATGAGTCATGGTTCCTTGTCCACAGCACAAAGTTCTTCAAGAACCCTGCTCCACCGGATATCTAAACCCCTTCTAGATAGTTCAATGGGTTATGTGTGGAAGACAGATCCTGTTATCTCAAAACTACAGACTGAATTCAACTCAGGTCAACTAGCTGACAGCATCTGAAAACGCACTGAGAGCATAAGGTGTGTTTCATACGACATCTGAAACAGAAAACGCCAACAGTTTAACAGCAGTGCTGCAGCTGGTCTGAAGATGGAATACCAATACTTTTTAAGGAAGAAGTAGTATCATAGAAAGCTGATAGAATTGGATAATGTCAGTAAGTTAACCATTTCTTCACCTGGTCTGACAAAGCAGTAGTAAGTCCTCAGAGACGAATTCTTTGTGAAAATAAGCTCTACAATCCTGCCAAGCGCAGAGGTGAGACTAAGTGGTCTGTAATTCCCTGGGTCATCCATTTTCCCCTTCTTGAAAATGGGGGTTATATTTCCCTTTTTCCAGTCATCTTCACCTGACTGCCATGATTTTTCAAATATAATGGACAGTGGCTTAACAACTTCATTTGCCAGCTCCTTCAGGACCCACGGATGGATTTCATCAGGTGTGGCAGAAAAATTATGGACTCAGTCAGAGATCAATGTGATCAGAAAAAAGCCGTTTAATACAAAGCATCTATCCTTTTTATACTGTTGTCTGCATCTGCTTACAATAGCTTGCTGTATTATAATTGGATACATATTCTTGCAGCACACAGCAACTATGGCTACATATACAATAGCTCGCTGTATAATATTTGGATACATCTACAATAGCTTGCTGTATTATAAATGGATACATACACAATAGCTTAGTATATTATGCTTTGATACATATTCTTGCAGCACACAGCAACTAGTATACAATTGATCGAATAAACGTATCGGAACATAACCTTTAAAACTTTGCTAACAATTCACTATCTTGTATCTTAGCACATTCCAGTTTCTTCTTATCTTGCTTGCACTGTTACTTTTGCTTCCTTACCCACGTCCTCCTTCATCCTTGGTTCATGTCAAGCTCCACATAGGCACTTGCTGACTTGGGAACGTGACCATTCTTTGCTAAAAAGCCATCCACAATCAGGTCCCATGGACTTGTGTACATTTAGGTTCTTAGGGTTCTCTCGAACCTGATCCTCTCTTACAGTGGGCCTAAGGTCTTCGTTCTCACAGTCCCTGCGTCTGCCTTCCAAAACGTGAGTAGAATGGGTAGGGCATTTACTGATAAAGACTGAGACAAAGAAGTCATTGAGAACCTCGACCTTCTCCAAATTCAAGGTATCCAGTTCTCCTGTTCCCTTCCGGGGAGGCTCAAATGATCCCTAGCCTGTCTCTTGTTTGCAATGTATTGACAGAAGTCTTTCCCATTATCTTTGATATCCCTGGATAGACTCAATTCTGTTTGGGCCTTAGCTTTCCTAACCTGGTCCCTAGCTTCCTGGACAATGTCCCTATATTGCTCCCAGGCCACCTGCCCTTGCTTCCACCTTTTATAAGCCTCTTTTTTCCCTCTAAGTTTCCTCAGCAGCTCCTTATCCATCCATGGAGGTCTCCTGGCCCTCCTGCTGCACTTCCTTCTTGTCAGGACACAGCTCTCCTGAGCATGGAGCAGGTGATCCTTGAATATCAGCCAGCGTTCTAAGGCCCCTCTGCCCTCTAGGGCTGTATCCCATGGAACCTTCCTAAGCAGGTTCCTGAAGAGGCCAAAGTCTGCTCTTTTGAAGTCCAGGGCAGTGAGCTTGCTGCACGCTCTTCTCACTGTCCTGAGGATCTCGAATTCGACCATCTCATGATCACTGCATCCAAGGCTGCCCTGGAGCGTCACATTTCCAATGAGCCCTTCCCTGTTGGTGAGCAGGAGGTCAAGCATGGCACCTCTCCTTGTTGGCTCCTCTATTACTTGCAGAAGGAAGTTGTCTTCCACGCAATCAAGGAACCTCCTGGATTGCTTATGCCAGACCGTATCATCCCTTTAACAGGTATCAGGGTGGTTGAAGTCCCCCATGAGGACAAGGGCCTGCGAGCATGAGGCTTTTCCTATCTGTCTATAGGGGGCTCCTCAATACAGTCCTCCTGATCAGGTGGCCTGTGGAAGACCTCTACAGTAATGGCCCCATCACAGTTCTCCCTCTGACCCTAACCCACAAGCTCTCTGTTGGCCCATCATCCATCCCCAGACAGAGTTCCATACACTCCAGCCAGTCATTGACATAAATAGCTACACCCCTTCCCCATCTGCCAGCCTTGTCTTTCCTAAAGATCCTATAACCTTCCATTTCAACACTCCAGTCACAGGAGCCACCTTACCACGTTTCTGTGATGCCAATGGCATAGACATGCACACGTCTAATTCCTCTTGTTTATTTCCCATACTATGGACATTTGTATAGAAGCATCTGAGATGAGTTCTGAATAACTAATAATATGTAATAACTAATAGCAAATTTTAAAGATGTTATTTAGTGGTTTTATAAGGTTGTAGGTGGACAAAAGTCAATGTATGCATTGGCAAAACCTGAACTATTGATGTTTGGAAGCTCTACATTCATGTGAAGTACAGCTAATGGTGTTTAAATATATTCTGTCTGGGTGGTGAGGGCCAGCTTTGTGATTTGAACAGTCCTTTCATGTTATTCTCAGAGGCTGTATGTAGCATGGTGTTGTTCTGTTATGTCTTTCACACAAATTACATCATCTTTAATTTGTTGCGCTTTCCTTGCCCTGAAGGCACTGGGAGATCCCCTTGTGCTTTGTTGCTACTTAAAAACTTCAAGGGCTCAGTTCCTGCCCTGGCTCCTAAGGGGCTGTCAGACACCCAGCTCTCCCAGATCTGCAAAGCCTGGCCCATTGCTTCTTTATGCCAGGGAGCTGCAAACCCTCTCAGAGAAGAGCAGCCCCTTCTCTCCTATTTGGAGAAAAACTCGAGTGAATGGCTTAGTGAGCCTCCAGAAGGAGATCTCACAGCCCAGTCTGCAAAACAGCAGGAAGGAGTGAAGTTTTAAGTCCAGCAGCCCACTACATAGGCTGTTTGGTGGGATTTACAAGGAAGCTAGCTGTTGTCCCAGGAAAAAGGATAGCAAAGTTTCCTCTGTATCTTTGACTGTTCCTACAGTTGGAGATTTGAGGCACATCTGTTAAGCTTTTGTTCAGCTAGAGAGGCTGGGTGTAGATTGACAGTGTGCTACGGGATAGACTTCCATTTATTATAGTATAGAAGGATATAGACATGTTGAGGGTCTGAGATATTTTTAGGAGGTGATTCTCACCATATTCTGAGTGTTGCTGGAACAGTTGAAGCCGCAAATTATTACCTAAGGGTATGGAGTTCTCTATTTGCTCTTTCATGACAGGAACCAAATATATGGTAGGGATGGCTAAACAGTGATACAGTGAGATAGTTCTCATAGAAACCAAGTGAAAAAAATAACATAGCAAATAGCAGAAGGGGACACTGGAGGAAACTGAATAATAGTGACAGGTAGATGCTAATTACCAATCAAAATTTAATTGAGATAAACAGGTATTTTTCCACCACAGTTACTAGGAATGAGTCAGGAACTGTATGAAGATCAACCAGGATGCACAGCAGCTTTTCTGACAGATTTGAAGTGAGACAATGTTAGTGTACCAGGTGTAGGCAGCAATACAAAAAGAAGGTGGATAGTCAGGCAAGCTTGGAAAACCAGAGGAAGGCAGGAAAGCTCGCATGCTGAAGAGGTCTGGTTAGAGAATCAACTGTGGAGAATATGGAGGACCAAAGACAAAAAGACAGAATAGTTGGAGAGACACAAGTAACACACCCCACAGACAGAAAGGAAGCTGAGCTGTGCAGAAAGGTTTAATACAGTGATAAGCAAACCAGCTTAGACCATTAAAGTCATTGGATCCTCAAACAATATCTGAAACCTGCCTGGGACAGTGCTTGCATTAAAGATTAGCTACGGGAAGGAGTCTGACCTAGTCATGGGGACCATGGTCAAGAAACCAGAAGTATACAGCAGGTCAGATACTTCTTGAATAAGCTCACCTACATGTTACCAAATTAGACCCCTGGGCACAGCCTTAGGTATGAAGAGGTTGGCAGTGCATTTGGCAGGGTGGGAATGGAAAATGGGCCTTGAAGACAACTCAAAGCTGGACACTATTCAGAAGAGGCCTCTACTTCTTGCTGTAAGGGAGAGGCTTTCCAGCGCCCCTGAGAAAGAATAGGACTGTGTTTAAAGCCACCACCGTTTTGAAACTTATGCTCAGGCTGGATTCTTATTTATGTCACAAGATGCCTTCCCATACTTCATGATCACTCAGGGTTTATTTCTGACCTACCCACAGCAGATCTTCTCAGAGGCACACCACTCAGACTCTGTTCCTCCAAGAAAAGAGCTCTGTTGGTGAGGTTAATCCACAGAGAACTGGAAGTGCCTTAGCTGTGTAACTCCATTCCCCAGCAAAATTACTTATTCCATCTAGGCCTTTTTTGAAGGTCTAATCACCTCTAAGCTAGAGCTTTGGCTGCTATAGCAATGTAATTTCAAGAAACCACTTCCCTAACCCACTCGGTGATACCAGTCAGTGTTTAGGGTTAACTGGGGCTTGTGCAATATGTTTACAGTGATTCTGGCTTCCCTCAAAGGCAGCAAAATGAAGGGGATCTCCATTTCTGCATCTCCCCTGATGTCTCTAGCAGCTGCATCAGTATGTGGGTCTGTGGGACTTTGCACAAGTACTCCATATCAATGGGAAGTCTCACATCCTTCTTTCTGCTCCTTCATACCCAGGCAAAGCTAACCCAAACATGTCTCCAAGTTATAAAATATTACTAAGGCAAAAGTAAATGTCATTTCTTGGATAAAGTAATTAGATTTCAGCAACCTCAGCCGACAGGACAGTACTGTCTACTTAGCATAATATTAAGTCCAATAACTGGAATCAACAAACAACTGGAAAAAATCTTGCTTGAAATAATATAGTAATTATGTTACTGTATTACTATATAGTAATACAGTAACATAATAATAAATACTGTTAATACTGCTGTAAATAATGTATCATGCTAGATTTGTGTAATAAATAATACATAAATATGTAATCATCCTTTGAAATAATATAAAATTAGCTATTGTGAAGTGAACTTTACCTATTAACATGCTTCAGGAGAAGAAGCCTACAAGTTAGTTAATCTGAATCACTGCAGGATTGCAATAGCTTAACCAAGAGTAACATCAGCAGCATCACATGAGAATGCAAAGGAGCAGATAGTTGCTTGTTGTCTCACAAAGCAAATAGTAATGCACGTCTCAATTTTATGTTAAGGGCTAAAGGTCAGTTGTTCTACTGGGTGTGCCATGTTTTTTTGTTTAAAAAAGTTAATATATTGCTGACTCAAGGCCTTGAGCAAGCTGTTTTCCATCAACTAAGATGAAATAAAGCAACACAGGCAGCCAGCAGATTTAAGAGAATATAAAGATCATTCCTGTGGTGGAGCAACACAGAAATACCCCGTGCTCTGGCAGCGAGTCATGTTTTGTCTCCTTTCCCAGAGTCATTGTAATACTTTCTATCAGCAAGGACCTTACCAACCTGGGCCAATTAGTAAGAATACAGTCCCTTTGGGGTCAGCCTGCCCTATCTGCTCTCATTTTCAGAGGGACAAACTGGTACACAGAGTTTGGAGGCAGATTGCTAAAGATTTCCACTCTGCTTCAGAATGTGTCAGTATACACTAGTTAGTAATGCCATCATACCTGTGGCCAGACATTCTGAAGATCAGCATCAAAACACTTGTACTTTCCAGCAAGTTGTGCCACACATTTTGGGATTAAATGACAGTAGAATAGTAATGGGAATAGTCTCTGAATGAGTCATTCAAAACCACAGTGAGGTATTGGTTACTAGAAGAAAAGTATTTACGCATCTTACAGCAATCATGGGTAGCTTTCAAAACTGACCTATGAATTTGCAAAGGCATTTGGGCTCTAAAAACTGCAGATGTGTACCTGGCAGTATTTTCACAAGCACCTAAGCCAGGGAAGTAGCTAATTCCTACCCCTCAGGCATAGCTGTTGATTGTGGATAGTACCTGTGAGAAGCTCAGCAACTAACCTTCTGAAAATGCCACTTGTCATCAAACTCTGGGTCTAAATCACATGCTACTCTCTTAAAAAAACAGTGGAGTATATGACTTCCAGCTCTCCTAAGTAACAAAGAGAATGGAAATCTTCAGTATTGCTTCAAGATGGTTTTTTTTTGCAGTTATAGAAAGAAGAAATGTCCTTTACAAAATTGCGCAGGCGGTGATGAGGTGACTTCAGAATTGTTACATCCCATAAGGCTAGAACAAGAGGGCATAGATCAGTTTAAAGCAAAGGAAAGAAAACATTTCGCTACATGATTGGCAGTGTGATTCGTTGGTACAAGAGGTGACAGAGGTGGATAGGGCCAATGGATCCCACGTGGGTTTGGGCAAATTATTGGACAACAGATCTTTAAAAAGCTGCTGGAAGAGCAGTGTTGGAAGGTATCCTCCAGTGTCCCTACCACAACAGCTCGTGCTGCTGCGGCAGTGTGCAAACATGCATGTAAATACATGTGTGTTGGGTGGGGAGGTCATGGTCAGGCTCACAAGCTCTCACAGAATGGCATCTATGTTTGCACCACTAAAGACAGAATAAGGGGAGTGGTGAATTGTCTCTTGGACCCAGGAGAACGTTTCTTATGTCTTTGTGTCCTGATGCAAGGGAGGTCTGGTGAGGAAGCACAGGAACACCCACCTGAAAGAAGGAAGCAGTTAGGTGTGGGTACATGCGATATAGCCCCTCACTCAGTCAGACTGGCAGGCAGCATTTGATGCCAAAATCAGTGATGAGAAGCCAAGGATGGATAGAGGAGGTGGCTGGTCTCTTCTGCCAAGTAACAAGTGCTAGGACAAGAGCTAACAGCCTCAAGCTGCACCAGAGGAGGTTTAGATTAGGTATTAAGGACAATTCCTTCACAGAGAGGGTGATCAGGCATTGGAACAGACTGCCCAGGGCAGTGGTGGAGTCTCTGTCCCTGGAAGTGTTCAAAACAATTTGTAGATGAGGCCCTCAGTGACATGGGTTAGTGGTGGTCTTGGCAGTCCTGGGGTAAAGGTTGGGCCTGATGATCTTAAAGGTCTTCTCCAACCTAGTTGATTTTATGATTCTATAAAATCCAAATTGGGAATATAGCAGTACTGGAGTAGACTGCAGTGTCAGAAGCCAAGTCTTGCTGGCTAGCAAGGCAATGTGAACACTACCAGGGATGGGCAGAGCCCTTGTTCCAGTGGCAGCTGCTGGAGTGGCTCACCAATAGGCCAATCTGTTGGGAAGCCCTCACCACAAAACAGGCTCCCAACCCTAATTCCTGTGTCTGAGCAGAAAAGGTAGCACTGCTCTGCCCCACTGGAGGATGCATTTCGCCTTACTCATGAGGAACTTGGCTAGTGCAGACGTAGTCAGGGCTCTTTCTGAAGGGAGCCATATGTTCAAACTCTCCCCACCAAAGATTCAACTCTGACTTCCATGAGCTGAAACACTTTTAGTTGGCTAGAATGGAGCCAGCTGTGGTTGGCTTTAATCGGTTTTGTCTGCCTGATGTAAATCAGCGAGTTACCAAATGAAGAACATTACTCACGTTTCTTTGTTTTGCCTATAGACAGCACTCAATTAACTCTGGTGAGTTTTTAGTCTGTATGAGGCAAACCCAGGCCCCTAATACCAAGGTTCAGTGACAATTATATCATGAGTCAATGATGTCCCATCCAAAGAAACCTGTGATCCAAAGACTGGTTTCTTGGAAGTTCCTCTTAGGTATGTCTGAAGCAACCATTCCTGCAGAGAATGGCATGTTTCCCTCTGTAACTACTCCAAATAGGACTTGTCTTCCTCGCATTCTAGTGTCTAAAGCACCGCAGCATCTCAGAAGGCTGCAGCAGGCGAGAGAAGGCTCAGTGTGACCACCGCTGCTGCTGTCTCAGCAAGAACCTGACTTCTCATCACCAACCCAAATGTCCTGGTAGTCAGGAGATAAATTGCATCCTGGGAAGACTCCCTCAGAAAAGTTCATCAGGCAGAAAGCTGGCAGTGGGGTGAAATGCTAAGTGTTGCGGTATGACATTCATTGAGGGCTGGCCTGGTAGCTGGGGCACCACTCAGAGACAGTGACAGGAGTCACTGGCAAATAGCCCTGAAAAAGCATGTACCTCTGCATGCCAGGTGTGCCCGGGGAATTGGGGAAGAAACAACAGGAAGAGAAGACCCTTAAAGATCTTGAGAGGAGGGAATGAAGCACAGAGTTTTGCAGAGAGATGCCAGAAAAATTGGAGTTTTTAAACTGACTGGCCAAACCCTCAGAAATTTGAACCAGCTCCACCTGAATCATCTTTTACTAAGTTAAGTACTTATTTCCCAAGGGAAGCAGTCAGCAAGCTGCTGATTTCCAGCAGCTCCAACTCCTGCCTAAATGAGATCCCATGCACAGTGAAGGAGGTCAGATGCGGATGTGTGCAGTTGTTGTGACTAAGCACACTGTATCTGTCTTTCTTCCATCCCCTGCCTCCCAAGAGCATGATCACTGATGCTGTCCCCATGAAAAGCAGAGGCTGCGGCCCTGGGCTGCCAGTAGCACTTACTGCAGCCAAACACCGAGGATGCAGGTATGCTGTAGCCGTCGTGCCTCAACGAGTATAACCATGACTTCTCTGAAGGTTGGCACACAGTGCAGGCAAGGCCTAGGAGCCCTGCTTTTCAGGTTTTCAGATTTCAGTGATAAATTAACTCAGTTGCTTAAGGTAAACCCTATCCTGCTGAAGTCAGTGGGAGCTTTGCCACTGGGCTGAGATACCACTTAATGAATGCATATGTTTTGCAAGGTAAATCAATGCTCTTTTTACTGAGCTTCTGAGTGTATTTTGAAAGGGAATCATCTTCGCAGGAAGGAGGCGAGAGAGGAATAAACAGAAAACCTTGATATTTGTTTCAATTGGGTCTCTGTGCAAATTCATAATTAACTTTCAAGAATTCCATAGAAAATAACTCAGTTGTGGAACACCTTGGGAGATATATTAAAATCCAGTTCAAATTTTTGCTTTCGTTATGATTGATTTTTCCAGGTTAGCTTGCTTCCACTAGGTTTGTAAAAACTTGGGAGCAAAACCATAATAGTATTGTCCTTGTTGTCCTTGCATTGCAGTTTTGCTCCTTTGTTAATTCTAGACTGAGTCCTACAGTGCAGTGAAATTATTGAACTTGGTTTTCCTTAGGTCTCTAATTCCTGTAGCTCCTCTATTACCATGTGGCAGGACACCCCTGTAGGCACAATAAATAAATAATACAACACCGAGAGATGTAACAAATCACAAAGTACATTATTAAAAAATTAAGAAATAAATTTCCCCCTCTTACTTAAATAGAGATTGATTTTGTAATGTCGAATGCTGAGGAGAGCTGCTGGAAAGTATATGTGGGCTTGGGGATGCAGAGAACACACTGTAACGGGCAATTTGCTGCCCCGATTAAAAAAAAAAAAAAAAATAGAAAAACCCCAGTGAATGGATGCATTTGTCAAATGAAACTGAGCTCCTCTGCTTGTTCACAGCCCAGGTAGGATGCAATGCTTGCTTCAGGATGCTGTACTTGCACAGTGAAAACCCCCAAAAGACACAAGCTGGCACCCAAAGTTTATCCTTTATGTCTTAAAATGTGCAGTGGGATCCAAAAAAAAGGGTTTGGAAACGAGGTAAGTGATGCCCTCCCTGTGTCACTGAGACATCTTTCAGTGATGTTCCTCCAACCTTGGGAGAAGGCCCCTGCATGGGTTGCTGACCTACCTGGGAAAAGATGTGCTATGGACCTTGTATGGGTCCTTGGTCCCCCAGCTTGCTGCATCCCAGACAGAGGTCTGATCACTGTGGGGCACAGCTACAGTGCCCCACAGAGATTACATTTCTGCTCAGATTGTAACAAGGTGATGGGAACACGGAGCCCTGCTTAAATGGCCAGCAAGTCTTTCTTGTTTTTCAGTGGAAGGAGGGAACCATATGTTCCATGACTCATTAAAACCTTGAGTCAAGCCCTAATCTCATTAAAGATGCCCTTTCCTCCTTGCCTCAAGCATCTTTGTACCCATCCCCAAAAGCAGGAGGAGAAAAGGCATGCAGGGAGCTGGCAATTCAACTCTTTGGAGCACAAGGTGCTGTGACAGGCCCCAGCCTTGCTCATCATGACACACTTCATTGTTGACATGCTTTTCCCAGAGTACAGCATCCCTGCTGTGCCCTTAAAGAGCCATGCAAAATCGTTTTTAGTACAGCTGCTTTCCATAGCTGAATTTTAAGAACTCTAATACCTTACTCTTATGGGGGTTTTTTTGTCAGTAGACCTGCTTTTTATGGCATATTATTCAGCTATTATCTCTGACTTGCAGTCCTGAAAACTTCCAAGGAGGATTTCCAGCCTGTGCTGAGCAATTCATCCAGCAAAATATTCTAAATGTCCACTTCCCAACGTGCAGTTTGCAGCCATTGCCCTTTTCTGTATCATCTTCCACTTCTAGGAAGACTTTGGCTCTGTGATCTTTCTAAGTCCCCTTTGTGTAATTGTAAGAGATCATCTCTTTTCCCCATTTTCATGTGATTGAGCATCAGTTCCTCAAGCCTACCCTTGGTGGTCATGTCTATCCTGGTGGTGTTTACACATTTCCAAATCTCTCCTTGGCCAGGCTCTATTCTGGTTGAGATCTCACCAGTGCTGAGTAAAGGGGAATGAAAGCATCTACTGAGTGAAAGCCTTGCTCTTTCTATTGCAGCTCAGCGTCACATGGCCTTGTTCAGAGAAACATGCCTGGTGGCTTGAGCCTGCAGCCCACTGCAAGTCCCTGGGTCAGCAGGCTGGTGACCCAGTCTATCACTTCAGCTGTGCCATGCTTCCAGCTGTCCTTCTCAGTGGCTGAACCTTGTGCTTTTCCTGGCTAAGCCTCACAGGGTGACTGATGTCTTGAGTCTCCTGTGTCTTCTGGATTGACATCCTCAGTCATTGGAACCTCAAGGTGTTTCTGGACTGAAATGCTGTCATTCCCTGCATAGGCCACTCGTACTCGTTTAGTGCCATCTTCAAGTTTGATGGGAGAGGGACTTTCTGAGGCACCATCCAAGCCACTGATGAACATACTGAACAGCCTCAGCCCAGTATCACAGGAATTAGACTCTCTCGTGCCTGGGTTTTGAGAGGCCACATTTCACCCTGTTACCTACATCAGAGGCTGAGGAACAGCATCACAACCTCACTATCCAACTAGAACAGTGTCCAGTTTTACCAAACACAGCCCTCTATTTTCCTGTTTCCCTCCTGCTCTCACTCAGCTCTCACCCTCTGCCCAATCCTTCTTGTTGTGAGTCAAGACTGGGGCTTGTGTTCAGCCTTACCAAGTTGTCTGCTGAGAGTCCTGCAGAAGGAATGTAGCGGGACAATGAGGGGTCTTCTGTGAGAGGGACTAGTGTCTCAAGAAAAAGACAAACAGTATTTGCCCCTAGATGGTAAGGGCTACTGAGCTGCTTTGCCCGACTGTTCAAAAAACAATTGCCCCTCTTACATATCATTAGCTTGTACCTCTGTTTGGTCTTCATGTCAAAGTTGTCTCTTCAGTTCACAACATGTAGAGCCCAGTTGTAATGTACATAACTGACATGTGGGGGAGTGATGTGGAGGACAGTTTAGCCAACCCAGCAGATCTCTTACTCACTCTGTTATATGAGCTGGAAAACCCCGACAGATAAATACCTTAAAGTAGAGCTGCCTGCAGGCTATTTCTGTTCTGAAGCTCATACAGACAGGCCTGAGCTAGCTTTAGAATAGCCAGCTTGGCTATTGTGAGCATTGCAGTTGTGGGGGGATGTGGCTTGACACAGATTAGTCCCACAGATATTCCCTCACCTCCTGCACAGGTCTCGCAAACCACACCAGCTCTTCTAGTGCCCCAGCTACACCACTGGCAGTGCTTTGAGCAGAGCTGGCTGGTGGCTCCATGGCTGCACAGCATGGAGCAGCAGGAAGGTACTTCCTGCTTCTAAAAAGGAAGGATATAGTGTCCCTGCAATGCCTTTCAACTTTCATTTTTGCTTGGGAATGTGCTTTGTAGAGGTGGCCACAAGGCAGCAACTTGGACTGTGGGTATTATGAACAGGCAACGTTACTGAACTCGCTGGACTCTCTTGGAGATATTGAGAGTCAGTCTGCACAGCTCCTTCCCATTCCCTCATTTTTGCAGTTCCATTTTTATCCCTTCTTGCAAACATCCCTTTGGAGAAGCTATGCTTCTTCCTGGTGGCACAGATATTTTTGAAGTTGCTTATGCATACTGGGTTTCTGTATTATTTACCTAGGAAGCAGAAAGATTAAAGGGACTGCTTTATTTACTGCAACCCAAATGCTGTACATCAGTGACAGCATCTTTATATACTCATGCAGCTACCATTTAACCACACGCAGACAGTTCCTATACTTGCTGGAATTGGGGTATATTTCATAAGACGGCTTCCCCTGACAGAGCACCAGTCCTGGCAAAACTAACGGTAACATATTATGGCAACAATTCATCACAAATGTCTGTCTGTTGTGAACTGATTTTGTTTTGAACTCAGTGTGTTGCAACACTGAAACAGACACCATGACACATGCTTCTAGGGGCCATGATGTAACGTCCATTTCCCAGCTTCTTCTTTCACTCTCCCCTTGTCCTACAAGGAAATGAACAGCCATCAGCATCTGAAGGGGTGGACACAGTCATTTTTGATGTTGCAAAAGAACAGAACATCTTACCCTTTGTGTTGTGAATAATAACTAAATATCTGAAGGATAATTGAATTTCAGGGCTTCAAAAATAAACATCAGTGGAAGTTTAAAAATGTACTTTCCCAATTGCTATTTTAACAGGGTTTTTATTTGCCAAAATACCTTTGTTTTTACTGGAGATGACATTTAGCTGTGGTGGGAGTACATTTATATACTCTTCAATAGGTTATTCTAAAATTAATTAACTGCTTAGGTGTAAGGCATTTGTCTAAGTGGTTGTCAGGAGAGACCAGACTCTCTTAGCGCAGTGTGTGTACTTCAACTCAACAACATAAAAGCAGATCAGGACAATACTCTACACACTGTGAGCCTGCAGCTGTCAGCAGCCAAGGGCAGAGGTTGCCACTGGAGAAGTGATGACATGCCGGCATGTCCTGCCAGCTTTTGGCCATGTGAGCTTTGGGGCCTTGGCGGCAGCACACTGTAAATACTTGGATCAACCACCCCAGAGAGTATTCTCCTGGGGCACACGGAATCTATAGAGACTATAAATGCTACCTGCTCACCCCATCATGACACAGCAGGGAGGACGTTGAGGAGGACAGGCTGGGACCACAGCAGTGTTGCAGGGGTATGAAAAGGGACACATAAGCCATGGAAAATACTAAGAGTTCTCCCATGGTAAAACCAGCACCCAGATCTTCTCTGCGTGTCATACTCCTTTTCCTTAGCAAGTTCACCTCCTTGTCTCAACCAAGCAAGGTGAGGTCGGCTGATGCTCAGGTGTAAGTGACAGGACAGATCTTTCTAGCCTGGATGGGAGATGGCAGTAGCAGCAAGGACACTTGTAGGCTGTAACTTTGCTTGGGGGCAGCTTGAAGCCCACCTTTGTGTTTGACTCATGTTGCTGGCTCAGGGCAGGGAGGGCCCGGAATGGCATGAAGCAGAGAGACCAGCAAGAGAAGACAGCAGATCCTGTCCTTTGTTCTCTGTCTTGTAAGATGGCTAAATGCCAACTCTTAAATATGTTTCAGCATTTTCCTTTTTAAAGTTAACACCAGTGTTAATTAACGGAAGGCTGCCACTCGATTTATCTGAGCCACCAAGATGACCAGTCATTCTGGAAATAAATAGGTACAATCATTTTCATTTTCATGATTTGCATTAACTTACGCACTGCACTTATCTGGCTCTCTGCCTCTTAAAAATACAATTCAAGGACAGAAGAAAATTTTGTTTAGCAAACTACCTTTGAGTCTCCTTTTTTTTGGAGAAGCCAGGCATACAGGTACCTATCTGGACTTCTCTGTCATGGGATGACACACAAAATAACACACTGAGTAATTTGATCCAGCAATTAGAAACAAGCCATGAATTACACTAACTATCATTAGTGTGAGAGAAAATTAATTCTCTCATAGCTATCCCGGCACTGTAAACGAAGTACCACACAAGATTACAAAACAATTGTAACCATCTCAGAAAAACGTGAGAACTTTGTAAACATGCTGACAAGCACAGATCTGCACCTCAGGTGTGCAGGGCCTGAGAGCTTGCTTCATGGTTTAATTTGCAGTCACTGGGAGCATCAGCAGGGAATCCTAGAACCACTGAGTGAGCAGATTGAATCAATACTCACTTTTATACATCACTGGCTGCTTTCTGTTAGCTTTTTGGAGCCTCCTAAAATGGGGCGTTGAGTGGCACCAGTTAATGTTGCCTATTGTTTCCGAGGGCAATGGTGAAGAGGAGCTTCTCAAATTAGCATGTATGACCTCATTTTTAAAGTTTTGAGACATATTCACACCTGACAGCCTTTATGTCAATTCTGACATCCTCTGACAATATATATATACACACACATCTATATATATGTATATATATACATCTATATGTGTATATATATACAAAAATATTGAAAAACAAATAATAGGTTACCCTGAATAATTTTAAAATAAAATTTGTCAATGGGCTGTAGTAGAACAGGCTGAATTTTTTCCACTAACCTCAGAATACTGCATGGGAGAGGCTAGTACTAGAGGCCATCACAGACAACCTTGTAGACAGTCACATCGTGGAGTCCATTTCAGTAACTCACAGTACAGAGAACACAAGCACCTCATTGACTGGGAAAATCTGCTGGAGGGTGGTGAATGAAGAGATAATGAAGCAAAAATTGTAATTCATATATGTATAGTGGGGCAGAAACAGAGCAGCCTTTACATTCATTAACCTATCATAGAGTGCCTGAGTTCAACAGATCTATCAAGAATGATATGCCAGTCTCTCAGCTTTTATGTCACTGCCGTAGAAGTGTTGGTTGACAGCAAACAATGTCCTAAGAAAGTTGTTTTGAGAGTCATGAAGTCAGCCCTTGTAAAGCGGTGAGGTTAGCTGGTCAGTCTGCACAGCTGGGTCATGCTGGCAGAGCAGATCAGGTTAATGCCCTGGGGAGCACATTGCAGGCATCTGATGTGGCCCATAGTGCATCTCAATGACATAGGACACACATGTGCTTCCCATCTGTGTCTGAAGTCAGAGTGGGGGTTTCCTTTCTATAAATGTGCCCTCCCCATGCTGAGCAGCACGTGGTACAACATTGTACTTCAGCTGACTAACTGCACACTGAGGAGATCAGCATTTATTGACAACCTAGCCCATGATGGGTGAGTTTTCTCCCTTTTTGTGATTACTTTACTATTTTATGCCCATTATCTGGCCCTTCCTTACCTGATACCATTTTACAACAGAGGTGTCCTTTACCTGTCAATAGAGAGGGTGATGGCTAGGTAGAGAAAGTTATTGTGGACCAAGTGGATCAGCTGGATGCCCAGCTGAGAGCAGGAGCGGGCTATGTGAGCAGACTGCAGTGACTCAGCATCCCACTACAGAACTGGGACAACAAGGCTCTAGGGAAAGGTTTGAAAAAAATTCTGCTAAATCCTTCTAATTTGTTAGGAAGGAAACAGTACTTCGAAAGAAAAAAATATGGGATGAGAGCTGCCATAATTTTCACAGGTTCGCAGAACAGAAAGTATTTGTCACCCTGAATAAGCTGTGAAATGTATTTTTAATGTTTAATTACAATTGGCATTCCTGCAGCATGGCCAAATGCTAAAGGTGGCCAGCTCTCTGCAAAGTGATAGTTACAACACTGGCACTGTGGGAGCCCTGCAGGGGAAACTGTAAGCCAGTTTTGAGCTCTCTTTTATCATTAAGCCGTTTTAAAAGCTGAGCTATCTGATTTATTTTAATGGCGGAACATTAAGGATTTTACTCAAAACAGCACTAAAAGCAGGAATTACTTGGTTTTAACAGTCAGCCCAATTGGCCTTTCACTTAGTGATGATAAGAACACTGTTACCTCTGCCTTAAGACAGTTATAAACTGCAGAGATGCACATATACAAACTTGCTTGCCCCGCTCTGGGTAAGAAGTGCTTCTTATCTTCCAGACTCTTAGAAAGAGAAACTGACAACAATTTTAATTCCTTTGTCTTTATGGAATAATAGCTGTGCCTAGCCAGTGAACAGACTGTCCTGGTTTCAAAAATTGTCATGGAAGTAGATCCTTTAGGGGTTCATCCCTGTACTCATTATGATTCTAGGATCTCCATCCCAGCCCCAACAGGCAAACGTCAGTTGTTTTAGTCTCCACATTGCCCCTTCCTCACCACTATACATATATACATGCATCAGGGTGACAGCGATCATGGGTTAAGCCATCCTTCAGAGTGAGATGTGCCATTAATGGCTGTATGGCTCTGTGCTGTCTCACACAGGAGCCAGGCAGCTCCCACGGTCTGCAACAGCAGCAGCCCTGTGTACTTACTGCATGGTGTGTAGAGGGACAAGTCAGCTGTCATCTGACACTGCTGCACTATATGGCAGAGCTGTGCCCTGGGCCAGACTGACTACAGCAGAGGTGGGTGCTTGCTGTGAAATAGCTTGAAGACTGTTGCCTGGAGCTGCTTTGACTGGATGTGGTGTGAGAATGGAAGGAAGATGTTGGTGACCACAACCATTTCTTTCACTGGAAAGCTAGAAAAATAGCTGCTGAACCCATGGACCAATCCTACTTTTCAGTGGGGTGCAAGACCACTTGGCAGCCTCCCACAGGTACAAACAGGTTGTAGACATCCTAGTCCAGTGTGCCACAAGACACAGTGAGTTTTTTCCCTTACGCTGGAGTAGTTCCCAGTGACAGCTGTACCCGCATGGTCAGCCTGGACATTGTTTCCATCCCACTCACTGCTTTTTCCCCAGGTTTGGTATCTTTTTTACTGGCATCCATTATCACAGATTTTCTTTCCCCTTCAGACAGACTTTTCTTGTCTCAGCAGTAACAAGACTGTAAACTATTAGGACTACTAAACATTGGACCATATTCATAATTCTTTAACATATATTAATCTACCCTGTTTCTAAAAAAGGAACTACTATACTCTATGACCAGATCAGTATTTTTCTAGTACTTCTAAAGCAGTTTTTGCATCATATTTGTGTCATATTTGTTTTCTACAGAAATGCAGTATGTTGTTCAAATAAGACCATGTCTCACAGTTACAAGTTTGCCACTACATTTAATTCATCTTTGCACCATACTCTGTGCTCATTACGGTTTTATTATGACAATTGATGCATTTTGCCATTTGCTATTCTGGTTACAATCGTGAAGAAGTCATGAGAATGAATATATTTTTTACCACATTGTCCTCGTTATAATTTCAAGATGCTCTCAGGAATTCAATGCCACTCTTTATCTTGAGAAGGAAAATTAAAATAGTTACAAAAACTCCAGCAGGCACTATTCTTTAGCTATTTTGTTATTGGTCTAGAGATTTTACCAAGAAGAAAAATAATAATAAAACGTCTAATTCTGCCTGAGGGAGAATGCAGAGGTAATAACTAAAATACTGCATATGATCCAGTCCTTGTGACTCTCCCAAGGTCATAGTCTCAACTCCTGTTCAGATGTTCTAATTACAAAGATATAAGTTTTATTAATTCACTGATTCTGAAGTGGAGTGAAAACAACTGTTTAAAAATTACAGTAGGAATATTTAATGTTCTGCCATTCATATTCCACACAAACTTATATCCATTATGAAACCTTGAAATAAAAATAAAACAAAATAAATATATTCAAAGAACAATAGATAGTATTAGTAACTGATGTATACACACTCTATCATAAATTACCAGGAAGATAAACCCAGTGCAGATGTCTAACGATCTAACCTGACATTGATCAGAAACACTTCTTCCCTAAATACTGCTTTCTTTCAGACTCATAGAGTAGCAGTATCTCAGGTGCTGATAGAGGTTTGATGTTTTTTAATCGATGTATTGGTATGATTGAAATTTACCAGAAGAACAGAGTTTAAAGGCTTCCTAATGGATGAAATAGGGGCTCTAGATAACCTACTGTGTTGGGACCCTTCGGAGAAAACTCACATTAGCATCATTAAGAAGCTGGGGAAGTGTGTTGCACCTCTGCATACCTCTCCTATCTCAGTATTGTGATCTGTAACACCAGCTCCTCAATGCTAGGTGAGATACAAGATTTTTAAAAAATCTTTACATTATGTGATGAGACTGAAAATACTGTAAAATGGGGCTTAGCAATAAATCATTCAGCTCATGTTTTTTGCAGGTCCACAACTATAAAAACAGTAAGAAGAGAAAGATTAATTACATTATATTGTATATGAGGAAGTGCTATGTTGGGGGTGGGTATGTGATGGTCCTCCTCTGTCCATGGAGCTATTTTTTATATCCCACTCTCAATTGTCTTCTAAACTGGGACTATGTTCTCACAGCACATAGCTATCAAAAGTGTGTGCTATTGCATGCTACAACACAACCTCCATCTCTGACTCTTATTGCCACAAATACAGGTTAGTTTCTACCTTACCTATGGGAGAAGGTCATGAAGGGTAGTTACCACATTGCTTCCAAAATGAAACTGAACAAGAAATCCAAATTTTCATGCTTTGGGCTCTGGAAGTGAGTTCTATCCCCTCAAAACTCCAGCTCAGATAGGATGACCTCAAAAGCAAGGGGAATGTTTTGCTGCCTGCAGAATGCTTCTTTTGATCTGTTGTATTAAATAAGCATGTGATCCTAACTCTGACTGGATATACAGGGTTGGCATCTTTTTATCAACTTATTATTGAACTAAAAATGAACTTCTTTTCATGTATTACTCCAAGCATCTCCCTTGCACCAAAAAAGGGGCCTTGTTTTGGACAGACTGGAGATGTATCTTCTGTAGCTAGGGTTGCTCTTAATCTCCTCTGTGGCTGTCTCAAGGCATTTGCTTGGCCTGACACTCTGTAAATTCTAAATCCACTTTTATAAACAATGAAAAAAATGCCTCTTTCCATGTAGATAGCATCAAATCCCTTATTTTTAACCTTTCAAACTCTTAGAAAGAACTTCAGTGTTCTCTAGATAAAACGGAGAGCAGAGAGAGGGAACAACCAGATAAAAATAACCAGACATTATGAGGACCAGCTTTTATCATGCCTGCCCATCTCTTCCCTGATCCAGTCCATTCCTCAAAGAGGTGCTTGATGCCTGGGATTGGCAAGTCACCCCCAGGGCCAACTCCAGCACCCCAAGAGACACCTAGAGCAGCCAGAGATGTCTAGAGCAGCCCTTTTGTCCCCAGGATTCAAGGTGCTGCTTATGTTGGGCTAAGAGTTAAGTGTGAGCCAAATGTTTTGCCAGAATAGGACTTCATCATTGCCAACAGATAAGACAATATTTTCAATATGCAAACACGCTCCATTTGATTTTGCATGCCTGCTTGCTTTGATGGAAATCTTAATTTTTCTTCTACTTCTTCTGTAGATATTCATAGAAGGCATTTTGGGTCAGCACATAATTTATAATGAACAAATGTGCCATGAAAATACGTGGGATGCTATTGGAAGTAATCCTATTTGATCTTGGAACATAAATAACACCCCAGCTTGGTACCACAGGGTCTGTACTCTGCACAGACTGCTGCACCAAGGGACTCTCTCCTGTGACCCCTTAAATGAGCATGTGGAGTTTGTCACATCCTCAGGGTTCAGTCCTGTTGCTCACCTTTCCTCCTGTGCTCTGTTCAGCCAACCCTTTTTTTTGGTTTGGCTTTTAATAAATACTTACAATTAGAAATAGAGATTGGGCTTTGTTGAAGGTGGCACTGATAGGAGCTATGAGAAAATCAAATGTACCTCCAAACCTTTCATGAAGGTAATGGAATCCTAATGCAGAGCTAAAGCTGTGACTCAAAGCAAGAAACATGAAAGTTCGGTCAGTCAGGTTAAAACCAAATACAGCTTAGGATATGTGTCTATTCTGTAGATTTGTAGGTAGGAAGAAAATGACAAACTCAGCTTTGCTCTGTCAACTGTTACTGCATTCATATTTTGTATTGTGTTTGGCCTGACACTGGCACGATTTTCTGTCAATATATGTGGTTATGGTTGCCAAAGTGCTTACTCACACATAGGCTATACTGGCGTCTGCATTAAGTCCTAACTTTTACATGATATTTCAAACCAAAAAAGATTACTTGATCAGGAAAATGGGCACAGAAAAAGATACTTCAATGCACAATATTTATTTGTATTTGACATCTGTATCATGTTACTTATTTCAGCCTCTCCAAAACATATCTAGTTCATTTCCTTGTCTGAAAATCTGTCTAAGATGAAATCTGGGCAATCAAATAGTTTAATTACAGAATCCTGATATGCTCACAAGTAAGTTCACTCGTAAGTTCCATTATATTCTCTCTATACATGTCTTAAGGAAGTTCTTGTTACTGACAGGATCCTTCTCTATCTTCAGATTAAACTTCACCAGTCCTTTTTGGGTCCATATAAAGGAAAGAGATGTTCCTGGAGTACAAGGTAGAGTTTTCATGAAGTTCCTATGCCCTTGGTGCATTCGATCCACTTGCATCTGCCACATCATGGTTCAGTTGTGCAAACACAGTCACGCATTGGGATAGACAAACCGGATCAGTCGTGCTCCTCGTCATCACAGAGCCGCCTAAGAGAGATGAGAAGATGCTGGTGCCTGGTAGAAAATTGAAGTGTCTTTGGGAGGATGGGCCTCCCCTCACAGGGGCTGCCTGGCACATTGCAAGCCAGTTTTGTTACAGGGCCTGTAATTAGCAACTGATAAAATCCCCCCATCCCCGGCTTCCCTGTAGGCCAGCAGCAGGTGCTCCTATTTTCAGATGCATACGAAGTATCTGCCAAATGATTTGGCACATTTCTAGCTGAAATGTGCCAAATTACCTGTCACAGCTAAACCGCCTTTTTAAAGGAGAGATGGATGCTCCCTCCTCTCAGCTCGCGTGGGACGAGAGTGCCCTCCCGTGGCGCCTGTTCCACGGAGGGTCCCACGACGGGCTCCCGCGTCCGGCTCCCCCGTTGCCTCCTTAGACGCGGTCAAAACGTCCGGCGTGCGCTCACGGTCCCCTCTGGAGAAGCGGCCCCGCCTGCGGGAGCAGCGGAGCTGCTGGCGAGTCTCGTTCGGCGCCGCGCTTTGCAGTCCAGCCCTGTGAAGCACAGAGGACAGGCGAGCGGCAAAGGTGAAGCAGGGACAGAGCAGACCGAGGGAAGAGAGGGCGTCTGCTCTGCACGGCCCTGCCCAGGAACGGCACCGCAGAATCTCCGCACCAGGAAAATGCCCGATCTCCGCAGAAAGCGTCTGCGAGTGGAATGAACTTTCTGGAGGACAGAAGAAGGGAAAAGTGTTCCACCGTTAATAACAGCTGATGATGACTGACGAAATTCTCTTTCATCTGCTGTTTGAGAGCTTGTTCTTGGATTTTTCCTGTTTTTTTGGGGGGTGGGGTTTTTTTTCCATTTTATCATGAGCTCGGGCTCTCTCTTTGGAGATTTTTATTACCTTACCATGAGCTCTTTCAGTATGAATAAATTATTCTCTTATTTATAGCCATATTTGTAAAAGATATTTCAAAGCCTGAGCTATCAGAAACTTAACAGCTCCAAGCCTCATTGCAACCAGTGGCACTTGTCAGTGTCCTCGCTGCCATCTAGCAGATTCTCAGTCTGGTGCTTTCTCGTGTCTTCATTTCTAATAGACAGTGGCTAACTGTCTCAGAGTGTGTCTGAGTTTAAAATACCTGCCATGCAAAGCTAACATCTACAATCATTGTCATCACCATAGCAGCTTAGCTTTCCATTCACATGTCAAACCAAAGCAAACAAGTGAAAAAGCGCTGTAATGTCATCTCCTTGGGGTTGAAGAGTGTCTGACACCACACCGCATGCTACATGACTGGAGGAGAAATAACATTTGGATAAGGACACAGGAACCAATTTGCCTAAGAAAAACACCTAGTGTGTGCACTGGAAAAATCACAGAGTGCAGAAATGTCTCTTCTCAAAGATGCTATCACATTGTGTGACATGGAGCTTACTTTCTACAGGAGGTGGTGTTCTGCAATGCACTTAGAAACCCCATTCTCTGGACTTTGGTGCAAAGGCACAGCCATCCACTTGTGGCTTTTCACTCTCTTCCCTTGTTGCCAGCTCTACTGTTGTGGAGCTGAAAGGCTCAGCAAGGAGGCATGGGGTGGCTGTGTCCAGGCGCGTGTGTGTGCATGTATGGGGGGCACTCACAGGCTGTGGGAGATTTCCAGTCACTTTTAGCAGATCCAGCCACAGCTCTGACTCAGCACTTGGAAGCCTGTGAAACCATTCCTAGTGTTCACTCTCTCTGTGTACCGAAATACTCTGTCTTTCCAGTCTTACAACATTTACCATGCTATCTAAATGCACCCTGTGACTAAAGCAATGGCAGTAGATTCCCCGTGTGTGCACCCTGCCTTCAGGAGGGAGCTGTGGGGTGACTGAGAGTGAGGATGAAGGAACAGCTGCAGGAGAGCTTGCACAACAGTTGCCATGAGCTCTGAACCACACAAGGTTTATAGTTATTTTTTTTGGCTATGAGATGCAATGGTGCAATTATTTTGGCTTTGTACAAGAGGGCAGGATCAGATGTGGGAAGGATCTTGCTGTGGAAGACCTTAACCACAATTCACACCTTCACTGAGACCAGTAGATCAGTCAGAGCCTGAGTTCATTCACTTTTCAGTCAGAACCTGAGTCTCAGAGTCCCTTGGCCCAAACCATGGCTGCAAAGGATGACACGTTTCCTTCCAATTCTTTTTCTCCTTGGTTGGGAGCACCCAGGTCGGGAAGGCTTGCAGTGAAACCTGCAGTAGGCACTCATTCAGCATTTGATTTTCTGCACAGGGTGCCCAGTACTTGCAGTGTGATAAGTCACAATTTCCACTACAAATTAAACCATAGGCATGGCATGGTCCCCAGGCACTCAAGCAAGTGCATCACCAGCAAGGCCCCCTCTCTGTTTGTGCCCCAAGGGTATCTGCTGCAGAGTGAGCTTTGGCAGGAAAAAAAAAGGTAGCAATAAAAAACAGGCAGTATAAAAAGTCCCTCTCTAATTTTCTTGTTGGCCCCTTTAGGCACTGGAAGCTGCTCTAAGGTCTCCCCAGGCTGAACAAGCCGAGCTGTCTCAGTCTGGCTTCATAGGAAAGGTGCTCCAACCCTCTGAGCGTCTTTGTGGCCTCCTTCGGACTTGCTCCAATAGCTCCACATCCCTTTTTTGTTGGAAGCCCCAGAGGGACACAATACTCCAAGTGGGGTCTCACAAAAGCAGAGTAGAGGGGCAGGATCACCTCCTTCGATCTGCTGGTCATACTCCTTTTGGTGCAGCCCAGGACACGGCTGGTTTCTGTGCTGTGAACATATACTGAAACAGGATTACGTTGAGCTTCTCGTCACCCAGTACCCCCAAGTATTTCTCCTAAGGGCTGCTCTCAATCCATTCTCTGCCCAGCCTGTATTTGTGCTTGGGACTGCTCTGACCAACATACAAGACCTTGCACTTGGCCTTCTTGAACTTCCATATCCTCGGATGTAAAGGCAGGAGTAAGCCACCTCCAGCAGGTTCTCTGAAGAGGTAACTTATCAGAGGCACGGAAATCACCCCAGTTTTTCCTCAAACATGTGACGGACCTACAGGGTCCCTCTAGGCAGTGGATTCATATTTTGCCCTTACTGCCAAGGCACTCCAGCTTATTTCAGCCCCCCATGGCTGCTGGCTGCTACTTATGACATCAGTCACCAAAACTCACTTTTGTCCATCAGCATCTGCTTGAGTCACATGCCATCTGTACTGTGTTTCTTGTACGTGATGGCATTCAGAGACATTAACTGCTGCTCTGGCAGCTGCTCTTTCCACGCCCAGAGGAAATACGAGGGGAGGAAGAAAAGCGCCAAGCCCACAGCCGTTGGCAGCTATTGGCAGAATTTAGCCTTCTGTGTTTATCATGGCAAGGGGATGGGGATCAATCTGGACACCACTTTCTCACTTCATCAATCTGTATCCCCAAGAGACCAAAGCCAGGGACTGACCCCTGCAAGTTGTGTTCTTCCTCCTGCCTCCCTGCCTTCCTTAGTACTAAATTGATGCTAATCAGTGTTCAGCCTGGACTCCACCTGCAGTAGGACACTGTAATGAAATGAATGCCTCCAGAGGAGGACAACAAAGCTGTTGGAAGGGCTGGAGGGCATGTCCTGTGAGCAGCAGCTGAGGACTTGGGGCTTCTGTAGTTTGGAGACAAGGAGGCTGAGGGGTTACCTCATTGCTCTCTACAGCATCATGAGGAGGGGAAGGGGAGACGGAGCTGCTGGGCTCTTCTGCCTGGGGTCCAGTGACAGGACACATGGGAATGGTTCAAAGCTGCACCAAGGAAGGTTTAGACTGGACATTAGGAAGCATTTCTTTACTGCTGTGGTCAAACCCTGGAACAGGCTTCCTAGAGATGTGGCTGATGTCCCGAGTCTGTCAGTTTAAGAGACATCTGGACAATGCCCTTAATAAGATGTTCAGCTTTTGGTCAGCCCTGAAGTGGTCAGGCAGCTGGGCTAGATGATCATTGTAGATCCCTTCCAACTGAAATATTCTGTGGTATTGTATAGTATTGCACTGTATTGTATTGTAGTCTGCTCTAGTCTTTTCAAGTCTAGTCTAGTCTAGAGAAGAAAAAAGACTGACCTACCTGAAGTTCTCATTTAAAGATCCAATGATTGTATAAAAGGGAAAATAAATTAAAAAAAAATTATCTTCTCTAAATGAGAGCCAGTTCTCCACAGTCAGAGACAAGCCAAAATCAGAAAGCACTACACAGATCCTGCCAAACCTGGTGTATATCATATTAGATCAATTATTCATTCTTTAGTTTGCCTAATCCAAACACAACTGGGAGAGTCTTTCGTAACCTGATTCTCCCCACTCAAGCATGAGAAGAAAACCTGAGATCTTCTGCCCAGCAATCCTAAAGCATTAGCAGCATAGCTACCACCACCTATGTTATTAAGTCAAAATCCAAACAAATGGGATAAAAATTAAAATCTTAGTTCCCCTGGCCCATTTTAACTCGAAGACTTTGTATTAATACAAAAAGAGTTTCCACTTCAGTGTTTTTTATGACTTTGTATGTCTTTCTGTGACTTCTATTTTATCTCATTAAGTACAGAAGAACATGCTTTTCCATACTGAATCACAGGATACATTTCCAGCAAACCATTTCCATGTTATTACAGCCCACAGCAACAGCGTGGGCACTTCATGAGTAGCAGCAGCTAACTGAGATTTAAATGATCATTTGTTGTTTTTTTTTAACCATCTACCAATTTCTTTTTGTGTGTTGATTATGTTCTGAAATAATAATTCAACCATATGGAGTACCTCTAGAATATAAATAATTTATAATTAATACTGAGTTAAATAACCTATGCACTCGACCTGTAGACGTATTTGGACAAAGATAGGCATTATCCACCAGAGAAAAGCAAACGTTAGTACTTACATGTTGAGGATTGCTGCAGGTGCAGTCTTGGGCATTTTGCTGCTTTTATAAACTGATGAATGGTATTTACAGCATTGATATTCCCAAAACCCCACCACCACTGTTGTTCAATGCTTGCAGTCAGAATAGTGAAAAAAAAAAATCTAGAAAAAATTGACATGCAACCCTTGAAACAATTAAAATGCATGTAAATTATGATGCTTCAGGAATTAATTGCACCAACAGATGGCTGGTAGCTTGTTAATAAGAGCAAAGCAGATATTTGTGTTTTTTTGGAATCACATACCTTGAAGACAACAGGAATGCCAAAGGACCACCGAAAATGGGATTGCTGCAGCAAAGGGATCTGAGTATAACCTGATGATTAAAATTATCTGGAACACCAGAGGTGAACCATTTGGGGCAATTCCAATCCAATTTTTCACTCTTCCTTACTCTCTGTCATACTATGGCCTTTAATCAAAACAGCATGAGCCAAAGTGGGATTTGGATGTAGACCCTGACTTCACAGGCTGGCTCAGAGTTAGGATAACAGCTACGCTAACAAACAGTCACAGTAACTTTGCACTGGGAGGTTTGCAGAGGCAGCTTCTGGATCCCAGGAAGCAGAACCTCAGCTTGCTCTCAGCAAAACGTTTCAAAGACAGTCTTTTCTAAAGTGCCTTGAAGCTGAACTTTCTTTAAACATACCTCTGATGCCAAGAGGACAAGGTGCTGGGGCTCAGAGAAATGTTTTCTCTGCCATGAACATAAGGGCACACACACGTTATGTATAGTGATTTGGTTAAGTCTGATTATTGCATAAAGAACATTTCCTCAGTCATTCCAGGCCCTCAGGCAGTTCTGTACTTTGTCAAGAGGCACAGGACCTGTCCTGCCCAAGGGAGTGCAGGTGAGAGCCTTAAGCCAGCAAAGTCTGAGCTACCTTTGAAAGCAACTTGCAACCATCAATCACCATGGCAGGGCAGAACTAATTAGTAAATTAACATATTGGTGTCACTGTACTGCTTCTAGGATCCAGACTATTGTCTTCACCTATCTGCCTTGTCCTCTGTAATTTAATATGGGATACTACAGAGTTCTCTCTCTGATCAGAGGCAATGTGGCTGCATATTCCATTTTCAGGCTTGAAACAAGGGGGCACAAAATCACAAAATGGAATATAGAAACCTTTAGAATTAGATTTAAGTAAAGTTTGATGGCTTTGTTACAGTAGCAATGGAAAATTACTGAGGTGCATGATACATAGAGAAAAAAATAGAGTACAGCTAGAGAACATACTGAGAATTCTCACAAGATAAATCGTTATAGTTGTGACATGGTTTAAGAAAAACAGTCTAGAAGAACAGGACACAGGGATAAGAAGTATCTGGGCCACGGGTGTCCAGGATGGGCTACAGTTAAACTAACTGATAAGTAGGAGGATAGGAGGATTATTATATTTCTGGTGCTAACGAACCAATTAAACTGATACAAGCATCTACTGGGCGTGCTTCAAAGGCTGCCAGAAGTGATGAAGATTGTTGGAGGAAGTATACAACCCTCAGAGACCACCACCACAATTCTGTACGAATGTGGGGAACTTTCTGGAAAATTATGTAATCCATACGTAGCCTCATGAATATGTATGTATGCCCAGTGGCTATAAAAGGACGGCTTATGTGGCAATGGGGAGATGCACATTAGGAGGAGCTATCCCCCATGTCTCCCGGAGCCGCAATAAAGAATACCTGCTTGTCAGCTTGAAAACTTTGTTGGCAAGTTTGTTACTGGAGTTTTCTCCGTATCAGGCTCCAGTATAGTGTGGCTGTGCATTACAGCTCTCTGCTTTGCACAGGAGTCACAATCTCTAGCACATTAATTTTCAAATTTAAAAACTCAGAACCTTGCTGATAGTGTGAAATAAGTAAACCAAGACCCATAGTCTAGATTAAAGATTGTGAGCAAAGTATGACATAACCAAATTCCAATAAACAATGTACCACAAATAAATTAAGCAATAATTCACTTCTTCAAATCCCATCTTGCAAGATAGTGCTTCTATCTTCTTAAATGGCAGCTATCAGAGAAATAACACTCTGAGAGTCTCTTTCACACCACGATGGATGTGGTTATTACAGGTTCCATTTAGACAGCAGCCCCAAAGGAACCTCTTAGAAAATACAGATTTGATAGGTATTTAGGGCATATTCAGAAAGACCAGACAGTGATGCACTGTTTGCAGTGCTGCGCCACTGGGTGCAGGCTCCCACAGGCTCTGATGGCTGAGGAGGAGAGCTGCAGAGCTGACCTGATCAGACATCAGGGATCTTGGCAAATTGCAGACAGTGTTGGGAATATCAGAAGCACTCTGTGCAGACAATGACAGAGCAGGTTGTATTTGCTTACCTCACAGAGGAGTTGGAAGGAGTTAAAAAGAAACGGAATGGAGGGATACTTGAGAATAAAAGAGATAGAAGAAATATTCTACACAGATTACTAGTCTAGCCTGATAAATAATGCATTCCTCCTCTTTCTCTTGCCAAGATTTACAATGGTGAGAGATGGTACAGGAGATGCTCTTTTTGGAACTGCCTTGATACATAGGATACTTAAGCCTGTCTTTATAATCATAAAGTGAGTTTATAAAATAAACCCACACTTTTGTGATGTAGCTGTAAGAAAATCAACAGGAATTCTCTGATGCACAAGAAACATCCTATTTCTCTCTTTCCAGCTGCTCCTGCACCTCTAATCTTCAGTCCTATACATTTCTTGTTTTAGTTTATAAACTGGCTGTTTGTATGGCTGAACTTACTTTGACTTTCTCCAAAATACACCTAGAAGCATTGATAAAACACCGGTAAATTACAAATAAAGGAAAACCCCTACTTGCTTGATCAAATAACGAGGCCTTTATCTTGGGCTTTTAGGTGTGTTGACAGAACACCATTCAATCTCCTACACAGCTAAGAGGCTCGCTCATGTTTATACTAGTGTAATGTTACAAGATTGTAACACATTTTTCTTCTAATCTGATAATTCTTGTAATCTCTTTAAATATAAAAATAACAATTGTAACCAAATATATTAATACATAGAATCATAGAATCATAGAATAGTTAGGGTTGGAAAGGACCTTAAGATCATCTAGTTCCAACCCCCCTGCCATGGGCAGGATCACCTAACACTAAACCATCTCACCCAAGGCTCTGTCCAACCTGGCCTTGACCACCGCCAGGAATCGAGCATTCACAGCTTCCTTGGGCAACCCATTCCAGTGCCTCACCACCCTTACAGTAAAGAACTTCTTCCTTATATCCAATCATATTCCAAATGAGTTTGTACCATACTCCTCAGTTCACCTTCATCCTATACCTGTAGTTCTTGTTATGCAGTAAGGTAAAGGGTTTATCATGATGACATATGAATGGCATGAATAAAGAGCAAGATATTCTAATAGAGTCGTTTCTTGTTGCAAAAAAAAAAGACCATTTTCCACTCAGAAATTCTTCAAAATTAATTATTTTGCATAATACACTTCTTGCCCTCTTCCTCTAGGCTGTATGAAATACTGGAAGAGGATTCTCTGCTTACATGGATTTCATCTTAATGAATTGCTTAATCTTTTCAATCAAATATGTTTATATATATAATTTTTGAGCATAGCCCCTTAATTAGCAGCTAGAATGCTTGTGGACTGAAAATAAAGCCAGTTAGTGAGTCCTGAAACTGTCAGAGCCAGCTGCACTGGCATTAACATTCCTGAAGTCAGTATCTAGTTCCTGAATTATGTGCAGTGCCACATGTATCAGTGTCCTGGGTTCAGCAGTAGCAGTCATTTTTCTCCTTCTTGGTAGCTGGTGCAGTGCTGTGCTTTGACTTTCAGCCTGGGAACAGAGCTGATAGCGACGTTTTGGTTTGGCCAAGGACTTTGTGAGTCTCATGCTCTGCCAGGGAGGAGGGGAAGACAGGAGGAAGCAGAGACAGGGCACCTGACCCAAACTGACCAAAGAGGTATTCCATACCACAGCACGTCATGCCCAGGATGTAACTGGGAGTGAGCCGGAAGGGCTGGGAGACTGCAGGGTTGGAAGAGGTATGGGTCGATGCTTGGTTGGGCTTCGGGGGTGAGTTATCGGTTGGCTGGTGGTGAGGTGTTGTATTCTCTTCCCTTGTTATTTCCTTTATCATTATTATCACTGGTGGTAGCAGTAGTGATCTGTGTTATACCTTAGTTACTAAACTGTTCTTATCTCAATCCATGAAAGTTGCATTCATTTCGATTCTCCTCTTCGTCCCTCCGGGAGCAGGAGGAGGGCAAGAAGGGGGGGGAAGGGCAAGAAGTGGGGGGAGGGAAGTGAGTGAATGAATTGCCTGACTGGGTTTAAACCACGACAATCAGGAAGTCAAACATGGAATAAAAATCTTGGGGTATTGCATCATTCAGGAGCTCACTCTGCACATGGCAGGGCAAGCCTCACCTCTCTGTGGCATGGTCCTCTGTTGCCTCTCCTTTAATTCCCACAGGACCAGGGGGGAGATGATGGGGAAGGGAGAGACAGCAGCCTGAGAACAAGGATACACATATTTTCACAGCCTTGTGAATGTATTTTCAAGGATGTCGTGGTTTAAACTAGATTAATCAGACTAACTCCCTAAAAATACCCACATGCATTTTTTTTTTTTTTTAAGTCTCATTTCATTTTCTGCAGTTTTAGGCTCACTTACATCTATGTATCAAACGTCGAACGTTGAGTAGCAAATTTGCTTCTTTCATAGAGTAATGCAATCATAGAATCATAGAATGATTTGGGTTGGAAAGGAACTTAAGATCATGTAATTTCCAACCCCCTGCCATGGGAAGGGACACCTCACACTAGAGCAGGTTCTTTCTTAAAGATTCTTTTAAATGAACAGTGAGCTTTTCATCTGCTCTTACGAGGCTGAGTTCTAGGAAACATTTCAAGCATCGCATGACAAGGATAAACTTCAGACCAGCTGCTACTATCACCAGCACTACTTCCAAGACCAGCCTGTCCTGGGCCAAGAGCCAGGTGGGGAGCAAGAAGCCACACAGTCGCAGACAGAGTGCATCAAATCCTCCTCTGGACTTCCAGGAGACTCCCTGCCATCGATCATGATTTTCTCACTGGACACCCAAGGGGGTTGCTGACACTCCCCTGGCTATCCAGAATCAACTGGCCTAAGAAACTCAAGGCTGTAGCCTTAATTAGGTCTATAGACTTTGCCTGGGGAAGGTGATCTCCACCTTCAAATGCAATTGAAATGATCCATGTGTTTATGTTCAAAGGACACAAAGGATCTCTCTTTCTCTCTGTACATACAGAGAGTGGCAATGGATTCATGCTTCAGAGTTTCTGTTCTGAATGAAGACATGAAGCAGTGAGAGGACTCAATGGCCCCTGAAGGAAACAAGAAGCTGTGTGAAAAATACAAATCAAGTCCATCCCCAAAGAACCCATGCCCACAGGCTCAACAATCAAATTTTTTGCTGCAGGCAGTCACGCAGGTAGCTAGTTCCTTTGTTCTGCACAAGGTGAAAGTGCAGACTTCCACTGCAGTGGCTAGGTAGGGGTCACCTGGCATCTCCTGAGATCACACCATCTTTGTCTTGGAGAAGATAAGTGGCCAGGTGCCTCCTTACTTGTCTTATACTCCCCATTTATCTCTTCCATCCTTTCAGGACTAATATGCACTTCTAAATGCCAATGTCTCCCTCCTGCTTCAAGGTCATCAGTATCCTCTTTCTAAAGGGCAAGTTTCTTGCTCACAAATGCTCAAAGATTATGCTTTGCTCCAAAGCAATTACATGGTTGTTTCTTTCAACTAGTTATTGAAACCTCAGATTATTTTCACATCATTTATTTGCAAGATTTAACACACAGGCCTTCCTGGAGAGGGTAAAGTCAACTTTGGCTGCTTTTACTCACTACTTTTCTAGAAAAATTCTGGCCAACTCATTTCAGATACTGTTATCTCCTCTTTCTTTTGTCCTCTGTGCTTCACCTCCAGGTTTTTAAGCTCCAACCTTTACATTTTTCCCTTTTCTTCAAAAGGGCAAGATACCAAATTCACTGCTGACGTAAGTAGGTGCAGCTTTAATTAAGTCAATGGGGTTACACCTGCCTATGTCAGCAGTGAATTTGGCTAGACGTCCCTAGTGAGCAAAATGCCACATTACCTTTGCTGAGCAGGACATTTCAAATAAAACATTAGCAAAAAACAATTAACTTTAAGCCATTAATCTCACTGAAGCTACTTTCAACCTCTTAAGGATTGAAGTCAATTCTCAGTAAATGTCTTTGACTTAATAGATGGCGATGCTTTGGTATGAAATATATTATTGAATGACATTGAATTAAGCAGCATCATATTGTATTTCTATACGTAAATTATATTTTAGCACACATCTGACAACTTTGAACTACAATAGTTAAGAAACTATTAACAATGGAGGAGATCATACAGAACATTGCATTATATATTATGCCTATGAATTTTGCAAGTGTATTATGTATAGCTCTACTATTACACTCAGATATAACACACTTTTTTATTTCATTAGCATCCCATTTTACATCAGCAAAGATGGAAAATTTACAAATAGCATGGTTTTCTAATTCATTCCATTTGGCACCAAACAGGTAGTTAACAGCTCTGTATGAGTAAGAGGTAAGAAAGCAGTCTTGTTCCGAACACCTTTGTTGCAGCTACAGAAGAAACAGGTTCAACCTATTATCCAAAGAATTTGAAAGCCCAAGTTCACAGCTCTTTGTTAGACTTCACTGAACAGTGCACACATCTCACAGCATTGCATGTGGACTAGCAATTCCACTATTGAACTCTTGGGTGCTCTTTTGCTTTGCAGTGTTCATAAAATCCAGGTGGGGTGCTCGGTCTCCTGCTTCAGAAAAAGGATAAAATTACCACATTCTTGCAGGTCAAACCCTTCTGTAGGCAGTCAGAGCAAAATGCTGGAGATACAGATGGGTGTTGAACCTTGTCCCCTCTAGGACTACCAGGTTCTCTGTTTGCATGGAGTAATTTCTACATTCAGCGTTTGCAGCTATAAAGGTGCCCTGGGACTTACATACCCTAACCCTTTCTCCTAAAGTCCAGGAAATGGCAATCATTTTATCAATCAGAAAGACAGAATAGAAGGAGGGGAGGCATGAATTGTCTTCCTGTTACTCTCTGGATGATCCAAGGGGAGAGAAGTGTAGCCGAGTTCCTTCATCCATTCAGTGGGACATTTGCTTTCCCGCCATTCTCACAGGCACGTAGGATTTCAGAGTCATCTCTCTCTTTCATAGAATCATAGAATACCAGGTTGGAAGGGACCTCAAGATTCATCTTGTCCAACCTTTCTTGGCAAAGCATGACGTAGACTAGATGTCCCAGCACCTTGTTCAATTTCCTTTTGAATATTTACTTAGAACATGCAAACTGTAGCAGCCACAGGAGACGTGAAAAGACTGCTTCTCCAGTGTGCTCCTCGGTGTGCTGGTCAATTCTCTTTTTGGGAGCAGGAAGAAAAGCCCAGCCCACAGGGAAAAGAACTGAATGAAAGTCATTCACCACTTATGTGACCACTGCAGCTAAGGATCTTGGTATGTTAACCACAGTGTCCTCTCAAAGGTAACAACAACTCCCTGACTCTATGTTGCAGTCTCACCAGCCAGCACAAACATTTGTTCATTGCCTAATGTGGATAAAGTTGGATCAAGGGGAATAAAGTACTACAGGAGCAGAATATTAACAAAAAGATTTCCTCCAAAATACAATGTATCAGTTATATTTGGCTATCAGGTAAGAAAATATTGCCCCAAACTTGGAGCATATGACTTTGAATATCTGACTCATCCACCTTTAATCATAGTTTCCCAAGAAGACTCTGGATGCCTTGAGGTCCTTTCCCAACTGCCCAGAAAGGCACAGAGAGAAAAGTGGTTTGTATGTATCGGGTAGCGGGCCAGGCAATAGAACTGCCTGGCTAACTTCCATCCTCCAGGATATAAATATTTTTGCTGTCTGAAAAGGTATCTGAATATGATAATCTCCAATATTTCTATTGGCTTAAATTTCACCACCGCTTGATCATGACCTGAGTTCTGCTCTTTATCAAATCTATTGAAGCCAATAGCAGACATATCATCAAAACCTAAATCCTGCAGAACTATAGTACAAAATGTATTTTACAGCAACTCTTGACTCTTGAGAAGCCACTGTAATTACTGCTGTTTGCAATGACACTTCACTCACTGAAATGAACTAAATGTGCATGCAGGTGCATGATTTAATCTCACAGTACACTTTCTAATGAAGCAACATTGCTCTCCTGCTAGAAATTCAGGACTATTACAATTTTAAATATCTGTATGTATTCTGCTGCAATGCACTTGTTTTAATAATTATTTCTGACATGTTACTTACCAGATTTCATTTTTTTTACTTACTCAGAGAATAGATTAAATAGCCAGTCTCCACTGAAAATACTGTGGGGGAGTGAAAATCCCTAAACCTTGAGCACTGCTCTGGGCTGGATCCTACAGGTTTTCACAGCCAAAAAATGGTGACGAATTCAAGGAAGGTTTTGCTGGTATGAAGGATTTGAGAGCAGACACAGAAGCTGTGTCCTAAGTTCAGGGCCAGTGTGCTCCACTGTTGCTCCTGAGCCTCTGATGTGACTGGGGTAAGGCTCTCAGGACACACCATGGCAACACCACTATGTGAACACCCAGCCGAGATGGGGTGCAGAGGGAGAGGAGCCTGTGGTCTCAGCCCGATCACAACATGAACTCAGGACCAGTGGTCATGGCCTGAGAAACACTCCAGGGTGCCACAGGTGTTGTGCAGTTTGACAGCAGAACTCTGCCTGGTTAAATCGATGAACATTTTGCAATTGATTTCTGGGATAGCTGCAGTGGGCTGCATGGTTTCATCCATCAATTGCTTTAGTACCCACCTCATTTTAAGCATATTAACAACTTGATTGAAGTCAATAGTACAGTTCAGATACTTACAATGAGTTATGTTCTTAAGTATTTTGATGAATTGAAGCCTTAATGAACATTGTTAATGAAGCTGTGGTCCTCTGAGATTTGGAACATCTTTCAATGTCAGACTTCATTGTTGAGTCACTTGAATTTGGCAGAAGTCTTTCTTGCCATCAGGAGGAAGTCCTCATCCTGTTTCCCCGAAGCAGGCCCTCACTAAATTCCTGGTGCTGGGACCTGCAATCCCACAGCCAAGCAGTGTTCCTGTCTATCATTACCAGTTTGGACCAACTCCCTGCACAGTGCTAGGCAGGCAGCAGGCAGAAACAAGGCACTGGGAGTGGAGATAGAGGTAGAAGGTGGTACTACCTCTTCTGGCAGGAGCACACACCTGTGCCAGATTGAAAAAAAACATGTAACTATAGCACTTTTTCAAGGTAAAACTAGTTTTTTAGATTATTGGAGCGTTTATCTGGTAACAAAGTGTCCAAAGCGTATTAAGATTCTTTGCCTGGGAAAACTTGGGAGACTTCAGCATTCATTTTGTGATGAAATCCATTAGCATGTTTCAAGTTGCATGCCTAAACCCCACAGTGGTTTCAAGTTCAACATCACTGCACACCTGTGATCCACCAGAAGCACAGTCCTGGATGCCTAGCCGCTCAGATGCAATGGCATGAAAATAAGGAAGAAACCACAACTGTGATTTTCAGCTGGTTAAGGGAAGCTAACAGTGTAACAAGAAAAATCCTGTTTTCTCCATGGTAGCCCTATAACTCTTGGATCCATCTGTTGTCCTTTAAACTGAAGGGCGAGCACCATGTTCTTTGGGGGCCTTTGTGATAAAATGCAAACCAACTTACAAATGGAAAGTACACAAAGGGAAAAAACCTCTTGACAAAAATGCCTCTGGACAAGGCAAATTGTTACTTAGTCAAGTAAAGGCATGGTGAGATCATAACTGAAGACAAAACTACAGCCATCATATTGCAGGCATTCTAATTGAAAAATGTTCTACTTGAAAATTGTTAGACATTAATTTTTATAAGCAGTACAATAAACTTTTCAATCATAAATCACATAAAAATGATGATTAACTGTCACAACCAGTCACTTTATTCTGCACACGTAGCCCTGTTTATGCATGCAGCAGCATCAGTTAGAAAGCAAAGGACCCACAGATACACAATGAAGTGTAGCAACAAGCTGTAAAGTGGATTTGGAAATGGGCAGGAGGAGCACAGCAGACACTTCTGGTGACTCCAGAATAGGGTTTTGGGTCAATATGTTTATTAATCTCACAAGGCAGATCACATAAAGAAGTTGCTCAAAGGGACTGCAGTGTGCAGTGTGTGGGGATTATTTCATACCTATTTCACCCTTTCAAACCTATGGCTGATTATCATGTAAATATTGCATTAACTTCAGTTTCAGTAAGTTCCTAATAATCATGATTCATTAAGTTGTCAACTAATACCGTAACTGTTCACTTTTTACAGATCTGCACACCAAGGAATCATAGAATAGTTAGGGTTGGAAAGGACCTTAAGATCATCCAGTTCCAACCCCCCTGCCATGGGCAGGGACACCTCATACTAAACTGTGTCACCCAAGGCTTCATCCAATCTGGCCTTGAACACTGCCAGGGATGGAGCATTCACAGCTTCCCTGGGCAACCCATTCCAGTGCTTCACCACCCTTACAGTAAAGAACTTCTTCCTTATATCCAATCTAAACTTCCCCTGTTTAAGTTTCAACCCATTACCCCTTGCCCTATCACTACAGTCTCTCTCCAGCATCCCTATAGCCCCTCTTCAGATACTGGAAGGCTGCTATGAGGTCTCCACACACCCTTCTCTTCTCCAGGCTGAACAGACTCAACTTCCTCAGCCTGTCTTCATACAGGAGGTGCTCCAGTCCCCTGATCATCCTCGTGGCCCTCCTCTGGACTTGTTCCAACAGTTCCATGTCCTTTTTATGTTGAGGACACCAGAACTGCACACAAGTGAGGTCTCACGAGAGCAGAGTAGAGGGGCAGGATCACCTCCTTTGACCTGCTGGTCACGCTCCTTTTGATGCAGCCCAGGGTACGGTTGGCTTTCTGGGCTGTGAGCACACTAAAGTCAGCTCATGTTCATTTTCTCATCGACCAACACCCCCAAGTCCTTCTCCGCAGGGCTGCTCTGAATCTCTTCTCTGCCCAACCTGCAGCTGTGCCTGGGATTGCTCTGACCCAGGTGTAGGACCTTGCACTTGGCTTGGTTAACTTTATGAGGTTTGCAATAGATGGTAAATACCCTAGAGAACAAAGGAAGGGAGAAGAGAAAAGGAAATAAATCAAGAGCTTTGTGATAACCCTCAGCCATGGGGAGGGCTAGTAGCAACAGCAGCAGTCTGTCTTGGTGGGTGGAAAGGGCCTTGCACAGATATACTTGATGGTGTATCACCCTAGAACAGAATGTCAGTGCAAAAAAGTCTTGCAGCAAAGAGAGCAGAAAGGTAGAAATTTAAGTCCTGATGTAGGAAATGCCCATAGTGTTTTGCCCTAGATTAACAAGAGTGAAGCTCTCTACTGAGATCATGTCCGAAAGTTATTTTTCCTTTAATGATCTTCCTAAGAGAAGCAGGTCTGTCACATATAAACTGTGCAGAACAAGAATACAGTATAATTTCTTACGTAATACTGAATTTCAGATCTACCTAAGTGTTGGAGAGTAAATAAAAGCTCTTTGAAAAATAAGCTTCTCTGAATGATTCACCTAGTGAAGGGTTGAAAAAAGTCCAGCCATCAGACCAGCCCTCCCACAAGCATCCCCTGTGGATCCCCACAGGCCACTCACAAAGGAAGCTCTCAGACAGAAAAAAAAAAAAAAGGTGAAAAAACAAGGGCACACATATGAAACATTACTAAAACTCTTGTTTGGAAGGGTTTATACTGCTGATTAAAAAAAAACAAAACCAACAAATAACCAAAATCAATCTCATTCTCATTTTGTAAGAATAACAAGCGGACAAAATTAAACACTTTTCTTGTAGGAATAAAGTGTCTTCATTAGCCAGGTAAGAAGAAAACGTAATTCTTGTTTGAGCCTCAGGATGCCTGAAGTCTGCCAAGTGTCGTAAAATTCAGTGGGTAGGGCTGCCTTGCATCCAGATGATAGGAGGCATTTCTGCATTGTTTTTTGTCCAGGTGGATTTTCCTTAATTTATTAACTATATAAAGTTTTCTCCTCTATAGACAGACAGTAGCCTTTATTTGTGTACCATTTGCCTCCAGTCAAGGGAGAGTGGAATGATTTTGCTGGGGTTAAGGCCGTGGTTAACACATGCCCAGGCCCATCAAAGTGATTCCATTGAAGGCTTCCACAGAACAAGCACAGTCTTCCACACCTTGTAATGAACTACATTCAGCTCTCTTCTTTTCTACTTGCCTACTTCACTGTCTTCTTTTTCTGCTATTAAAAATACGTGACCTTAGACCAGATGGCACATAAAACCTTAACATGTCTTAGACAAAAAAACATGCCCAAGTATCCCACTTCAGTAACTGGGTACAAGCAATGTATTAATTTGAAACAATAATTTTTGAGCACAAAACAGCCATGCGGAGTGTAGCTATTTTAGAGGAAGCACTACATGAATGTACTTTAGTGGAGCTGCACTGCAACTTTCAGTAATGATGGGAAATGGTCAGATCTATAGGTGTGACTTCTGCACTGCACACTCAAAGCATAAAAGAAAGGATCACAGGCAATCCCACAGCCTACTTCATATTTTTGTCTTGGGAAGAATATTCTTCCAACAGCGAGGGACTCTCCACTTTGTCTGGACAAGCAACTTGAGATGGCCAGACAATAAACTGTCATATTGCTTCTAGTCACCTCCCGTCCAAGCAAGCTCAGAAACATTTCTCAAGTCAAATGTCGATACTGTCATAATTTGGCTCTGTCAGTTCAGCAATATGCGTCTTTACAAACATAAATAAATGTTTTATAAAGTTTTGCTCTACTCAATTGCGTAAGTACATTTATTTTGATTATAATGGATGGCTTGCTAATACCCATGTATTGCTTGGAGCGTGTTCCAACTGGTTAGTTTTTCACCCAAACATGTGAATCTAAGCCTCAGGCAAAAGAAGAACTGTCTCTCATACCTTTTACTGATTAACAAATAGTTCTTGTCCTGCTAACGCCGTTCTTAATTGGACTACGCTGTGAGGAGCAATTAAGGCTAAATGGCCTCTTGCTGTGAGCTGGTGAAAGAGAATCTGAAGCTTGAGGCATTTGCATTCTCCAAATAAAGAGCAGTTGCCTTACTCTGGTGTTGAAGAAAGAAGCTTAATTTTTTAATGGCTTAGTATATTAAAAAAGAAAGATTCCGTTCACAGCATGGAAATTGGTTTGGGGAAGGATTATATATTTTTTTCTTTTCTTTTCTTTTTCCACAATCACTTTGTAGATTTAAAGGAGGCTTCTGACTGACAGCACTGGAGATGCCAGCTACAGACACAATAATCTTTACACGCTGCCTCATCTGTAGCTTGCAGAAGCCATGCCAGGGCTAGAAAGAGATTTTTCCATTTAGCCCTGCCAGTCTGTCAGATAAATACTGGGTGCACAATTTTACAGCAAAAATGATATCTAGGTAACTATTTACATCTCTTCTTAAATAATCCTGAAAGCCCTGTCAGCCCGTGAAACATCCTCCCTTTTCAGATAAAGCACAGTGTGAGCCATACCTGCTGCCCTTCCTGTACAATGATTAAAAACAAATGCTACTTAGAGTGGCTGCAACCATCTTGAGGAAGATCATAGGCTCCTTTTTGAGAGGAAATGTCACATTCACCCGGCTCACTGGCAACAAACGGAGGAATTTACTGCAGTTATAGCAAATCATATATTCCAGAATGGTTAAACTTGAAGACGACCACTGTCCCTCACAGTTGACAGTCTGCTGCCTTTCTTTTTGCTAAAGGTGGGATCCTGACAGTTTCCCAAGCAGTTTCAGCTTCTAATCTCACACTGTAGTGTGCATCCTCCCAACACTGATTCTAAGCCAGCTGACCACATTCCCTAGGAGCTACTGAAAAGCCAGTGCCCAGTCACCATGCCTGTGGTTTGGCCACCACAGACCAAAGCAGGGCCATCAACTGCTGATGTCTCAGCCCTGCTTAAAAGGGTTTTCTCATCAGAAGCCTTCTGCAATCCTCCCCCCTTGTGGGAACCAGGCTCAGTGCAAACTGGCTAGACTAAGTTACAGGGAAGAATGAGAAAGGAACTGAGGCCTCAGCTGCTTGGTCTAACCCCAGCCATAGAATGAGCTCAAGAGGGTATACGGTTTTCTGGGAGGGAAGCCGATATTTATAGTGGTGGATAAAAGTTGTTCAACCAAGGTACTGCCTGTATGCTCTCACGTAAGTTTCTAAACTCCGAATTACAAGGCTCCCCAGCTGGCTCCAACAGAAGCTTTGCTAGATTTTCTAGGAAAGGCAATTGTTCTTTCAGCACATTCTTACTGAAATGAGTTCCCTGCAACTCCCAATGCTCATATCACTCCCATACACACTTTAAGAGCCTGGATGCCCTAATGATTTGTCTAAATTGGCTTTATATTCACACCAGGAAATTTTTGTGTGAGTTTTCCGTGTCTGAAACATTGAAAATAGGTAACATATCAGCTCACAGGGTTATATGTGCTTTTGCATTCTTTTTATTTTCTGTGTCCATTCTTTCCCTCCACAGAGACCAAGATCTGAACACCCTCCGTTCACTGTTGCAGGCAGTCTCTTTTATCATTAGCATCATTTCATCCCAGCATATCATCTGTCTAGTGGCTTACTCTGATGAGATGACACTAGCCAACATTAACATTTCATTTTTCCATTCCCCAAAAGATAATTGTTTCAATTAAGCTACTACTTACTACTGACAAAAAAACACTTGAAAAAGATACAACAACCTTAATCCAGTTTCTTTTCACAGATGCTAAGGGCCATGTTCTTCTGCCACTCATGCAGGGTACAGCTCAGACTTCTGCACAATTAAAATGAGAAGCAAGTTGGTTGAGTCAGTTGTGGGAGTGGTATAAACAAATGTAGTCTGCCCTTTGTCAGCATGGTGTACCTTAGAGGGCTCAGTGCTTGCCTGAGAGAGGAGGGAGCATAAGTGTCTCAAAGAAGCCAGGTAAAAATCAGTAGTGTTAGAGAAAGAAGCTGCTTCACTATCCATTCCTCTGAAAGATTTATGCATTTGAGGCAAGTCAAAGCAAAATAGAAGGAACCAAAAGGAAAGCCACTTCTGATAGTAAATGATCCACACTGGGAACTAGGCTCCAAAACAGACTCTATGTTTTGTTACTCTGACTCACAGACTAGATGCAGCTAACTGGCAGAGATCTTTAATTAGCGCAGAGCTGCCATCTCCACAGAGGACAGGGGAGGAAGCACAATGTGCCCGTGTGGAGCCCAGCACATGTTAGTGCAGAGCCTCCTCCTCCCCTAAGGATGCCCTGGTTGAGAAGGTTGCTCTTGGTTAAATACCAACACTGGAGACCAAAGAAGGGAAATTATGAAGCGGATGAAGAGGGTCATGCAGGTGAGCAGTTGACATGCTTCTCTGCAGCCTTTACCCAGGGGAGGCTTTCCTTGGAGGGCTAAGAGCAGGAAACCAGTGTGCAACTGGTTGCTTAGGCTTACTACCCCTTTAATACAAAGGGAGAAGGCCAGTACTTCAGTTAACATGTTTTCGTATATATTCTCCATTTGCATTCAGTGGTGCAAGCCTTGTATGCCCTGAGATGGGTCAGTAGTTTCATCTCTGACCCACAGAATTCATTGCCACTTGGTATTGCTATATGCAAACAGTTGCTCTGACCACAGATCAAACACCTTTGACTCAATGTTTTAACTAAACAATTCATCAAATAGTGAGCCACCCTTCCTAAGTATAACATAATACGACATAAATAAGGCAGCAATTGTTTCCAGGTACCAAAGAAGCCTTAAGCAGGCAAACTAGCATTTTTTTTATTTTTTGATTCCTTAGGCTGGGGAGAAATTTCATGAAAATAATCCATCCTTTGTTTGCAGAAAACTTTTGAGGTTACATTTGCGGAAGCAGGTATGTATCTCAGTATGGTCTATCGTCCAAAGGGATCTATCTAGAGTGTCTTCTGCCAGTCTCCCTTTTCATGCTCACTACTCAGCCTGCAGCTACTGAAGCAAAAGGTCTCTTGATGCTTATGGTGATGGGTAGGGATGTAGAACAGCAATGCTCCCAGTATGACTACTCCTCAGTCAGACCCCAGTCACACCATAGGAAAGACAGTGGGATAAATCTAGTCTCTTCCTCTTAGGAAAAAGGCACAGAAACTCAAAGGCACACACATGATGCATCTGTTGCAGGGCACTTTCTGTTTTCTGTTGCCCGTATCTAACTGCAATAACTTCAGTTAAGCCAGCCTTCACTATTTAATTACATCACTCTGCTGGGATATTCTGGATTGACATTGCTGCATGAAAATAGAACATGGCCCGTAATATAATGTGCATTTTTATACGGAGGATGACAGATGTCAAAAATGTAAATTTGTTTTCAGAAAAGAGAGCTTTACTGTCTTTATAGATGCTAGGAAGTCCCTAGGAAAGTTCAGGTCAAGATAAAGTCTAAAACAAGATGAGACCTTCTCCCTCCTTCTCCTGGGAAGAGTTATTACATATAATTACAACCCTGTGATTGTGCTGGGCCCAAAGAGTTTTCAGTGCTTGCAAGTCTATGTGCCATCAGTGTAAGAAGATTTTATATATCAAATGCCAGTCTTTCAGCTTGTCCTGGCATTTCTAAGACGACATGTAGAGTTATGCTTCACCAACCTTTATCGATAAGAGCTAATTCTATGAAGTTAACAATATGGGTCTAAATTTTTCATTAATTTTCCAAGGCACCTTGTCTTAAGTGGGTAATGTAGATATGAAGTTCAAAATTTGCATGGAAAGGAGAAGCCTGTCAGGAAGCTAGCAATTAATGACAGAACAACACAGCTAGCACCAAGTTTTTAGGGCTGCAACATAATTACTGTAATTACGTGAGCTGTCTGCAAATATATATATGCACAGACAGATCCCAATGGATTGAGCTGATGGTGTTGTGATTTTTTTAAACTTGGGAAGATTCTTGGCTGGGGAAACTCCCTCTTCTATCTTCCTATACACGCATATACCTCCCAGCCTTATGTACATCATTACATTTATGCCATTGAGGCTACCCATGTGCATAGGGATGGAAGAAGGAATGGAAGACTGTCTGTGTGAGGATCTGTGCAAATGTGATCCAAGCAAGCAGGCTTGTTTTTGTTTCTAATTCCTCCTACTTATAGCCTGGAAAGGTAGATGCTGATAAAAGCACCTGCAGCTGCATGAGATGATGCATGAGAAAGTTCTGTGGTTTTCCAGAATTTTAAAAGTTTAGGATGTTCTCCATTGTCCTGAAGGATTCAGGTGATTCTGACAAGACCCTGGAAAGGTAAAACAAGGGCTGGGGGCATAGGAGGGCCTGGCTAGTGATGGACTCCTTCAGATTCAGCACTAGGTTGGGCTGTTTCAGCATTTCCCCACTACCCACATCCTAGCTGGGAACCAGTGTTCAGATGTGTTTTCTCATAGTCTCAAAACATTCACTGTGCTCCCACACCCTAGGCCATATGGTACTTATTAAGCTGCTTTTGTAATAAATATACAAAATCTTGAGTTCTGTCAGTCATACAACAATGTGTCTCAATTTTGACATCAGCAGAGTTACCTTGCATAGTAGCAGGGTGATGTATGGGTGAATAATATCTATTTCACTTGTTGAGAGTTGTGCAGAGTTTTTCAGCCTGATGATAATAAGATGACAAAACTACAGACATGATTCCTTGCTTGTCTGAGAACAGTAAAGAATGTAGATTGTCTAGGGAAAAGATTAACTATTTCATATAGATTAAAATAGAAAAATCTCTTTGGGGTCCATTACATCTTTCTCGTTAATGTTATATATATTTTTATTCTGCATTTTAAAAAATCTGACATGCCAGGGTAGGCTAACTCTACAAATGTCACTTCCCGGGTGGGCTTGTCCTTATGCAATTAGAAATAAAGCACAGAACGTCCACAACAGATGGGGCTGCTGCACAGAACAAAATCTCCTTCTTTACCCTCATTTTTTACCACCCAAAATCTGTTTCACATAGAAGATATTTAAAGTATGGAATCACGTTAAAGTTAATCAGAGCATGTTATAACTGATGAAAAGGTCACATCCCATGTGGACTGGTGGATTTTTATAATCCATCACCAGGCTCTGGGTTTTTCACCAGTTTATCTGGATCAAACTCTATTTTCTGTGCTAGGAGAGTAAGGAATATACTCATTCAAACCCACAGAGTTACTCCATATTTACGTATTATGGTAATAGGTATAAAGTCTTTCCTTCGAGTCACAAATGCAGGGTGAAGACAAATCTAGTGCGGTGACAGTCCATTGCAAAGCACCGTGCAGGCGCTTGATGCCACTGTTCAGACTGTGTCCCTTCTGAATACTCTGCTGTCATCACTGTATCATTACTCTTTCTGACTTCCTGCTCTGCATCAGCAATAGAACATTAGTATGTGGCGACTCCCTTTGCTAAAACAAAGTCCCTCTAACGCCCTAGGAAGAAGACAGAAGAAAAGAGGATCTTCCCTTCCTCCAAATTTCCCATGCAAGTGGTACTGAGAGTCTCACTTCCCTCCCAGCATCTGCAGAGCTACATTTCATTTGCTAGCTCTGTCAGAGGTTCCTCCTGCAACCCAGTTTTCTGATCTTTTTAATTCTCCTGAGTGGGTATGAAATGTCTGCTGGTGGTGATAAAAGCAACGTCACCATGGGCTTCCCTGAAGTGGAGTCCTGCCAATCACAGTTAGATAACTTTTACAGAGACTACCCTATCTCTGCTGTCTATAGAAATCTGAAATCTTCCCTGGCATTTCAGTCCTGCTGCGGACAATCAGCCCAGAGATACTGAGCCCTTTAAGTTTTCTCAGATGCAATTCTTGACCTGGCGAGCAACCCTGGGATTTAGCTGCGGTCTTGGAGAGCCAAATACTGCATACTCTCTCACAAATACTTCCAAGGGACTTTCAGAGGCAGCAATCACATATACCACAGCTGTTGTAAAGGAGCAATGAAAAAGTTCAGATGATTGGAGTGAAAAATATTCAAGAAGGGATTCAAAAGCCTTTGAAATATATTAAGGCAGATCCCATCTAGTAAATCTGCAGACTACTGAGTATTAAATTGGCATACACTTCATTCCTTTATCCTTTTACCTTGAGTTGTCTAGACCACCCTCTTCTGGATTCATATGAAGGAAATGCCCCACAACACTGCAGGCATTTTTGTTCTGGTGTTTTTTGGGGTTTTGACTAGTTTCTAAGCAGAAGCACATCAGTGGAGCTATTTTTTAACATTTATTTTAAAACATTCTGTTCTTTTAAGTAAAACAGTTGAGAATTACAGTAAATTGGCATTGCTTCTTCAACAACTTCTCCCAAGGCTGGTATGTCTAAAATATTCCACCTGAGTTGTTTCCTCGCATAGCTGTGGTAACTGCCTGAGCATGAAGATACACTTTTTTGTTGGTTATTTTCTGTCCAGGGATGACACTGTAAATGATTCTTTAGCTTATGGGGAAGTAAAAAGCCATTATTCGGTAAATAACTCCTTTAAACCTATCTTTCAGATAAATAAATGTAAAAATAAACTGATGCACAAATGGGTTCAGTGATGACAGAATTATTGAACAGTTAATCCATGGTCTGAATGAGACCAAACCTGTAAGTGGCTTTGTCCCTCACTTATTTCTAAGTCATTTACTTACAGAAAGATTTTCTCTAAAAGACCCTCTGATTTCTAATGTCAGGCTAGCATATGTTCTGTTAGTTCAAAGCAAACGAGAAGAAAAAAAAAAAACCACCATCACATCAGTTTCTATTTAAAATGCAACTTGTTATACATAAATATGCACAATGTCAACAAAGCAGCTGCATTTTATGCAAGAGAGATGAAGGAAGTTATGAGAAAACTGTGGTTGTGCTGTACTAAATTTATCAGTATCTTCACAATACTTTTCAAATGGATAGAGATATTTTCTTTAATTACTAAAATACTGTATGACTTTATTTAGTGCCCATCATTTTTATGAATTGTCTCACTGAATTTAATGGGAACTCTGGCAAATTTAAGGTACTGGTTTTAAGATATTTTCAGAATATTTTTGCCTTTAAAAAACAACAGGATCTTTAAATCAAATTTACTCTCTCTTGTGATGTGTTATGCAGATTTTTGCTATGTCTACCGCCTGGCCACTGTGAAGAACCCCGTCAGTCTCATGGCTGTGCCTAGAATTCTGATGCACCAGGCAAACACTGCACAACTATCAGTTGCATTTGTTTCTGCAAAGCCCTTCCCTGAATACAAATCTTATAATACAAATGCACTATAGTGCTCCCTAACTTCTAGGGCGGGATGTTTTTCTGAGTGTAATTCAACAGCTTTTATACTGGAATTGCTGCTGCTTCTGGTGTGCTAGCAATGTAGCAGTGAACTTGTGTATGGCTGTGCTTGTTTGCTGCAAGAAAAAACAGAGCTCCTTAAAGCAATCACTGCCATTTGATAGCTGTAAAGCAAAATGGCCTGTATCAAGCTCCTAGGAAACAAGTGTCTGTCCCGCATGACTGCCAGCAAAGCCGACGTGGGTCTTCTTCAGCTTTTTCAGAAAGGCCAGAGGAACCAAGCAATGTCCCACTCCTCTTCCAGTGGGATGAACCCTGCTCCCCTTCAGCATCATTGTCACCAAGCAAAAAGGCAGGAAGTGAAAGGAAGTTTTAAGATGGCTTAAGGAAAGGTTTTAACACAAAATAGAATGCTTCTGGTTCCCCTGGTTTAAATGTGTAAATCTGTAGATAAATAGGGCTATTAAAGCATGTCAGTGCTAACTTCAGGGAAAACACAGCTGAACCTGTGAGAAATCCTGACAGAGAAGTTCTGCTCTTTATCTGGATGCTGCCTCAGGTGAGATGCTTATCAAGCTGGGTGTGGGAGACCTTGGCCCCCTGAGACCTTTGTCTGCTGTTCTTACGCATAGTTTTGGTACTTAGCCAGGCAGAAATTGCTTATGTGTAATGCTCATGAGGGAAAAGACAAAACATTGAAGAAGACAAAAAAAGTATGGATTGAGGGCAGAGGTTTCCTTTTAAGGGTGGGGGGAGGGAAGCCTTAGAAACAAGTACCTTTACTGTTATGCATTCATGGGGCACAGACTACCACCGAAGCCAAGGTTCCAGCATCTGTTTGAGGAGGGTTTATACAGGATAGGTGATAACTTCCTATTCTTTCCATTTTGGACCCACTCTGCTGAAGACTACAGGCATTAATTATAGGCGCACATTCAGTGCTTTTTATGGCACGGACATACAGCTGGGTTTTTGTTGCAGGTCATGACTGCACTGGAGACAGCTCCCAGGGGGAAGCAATTCAGCTTGTGAGACCCCCACCGGCACCCCAGCATAGGCACAGAGCACCTGGGCAGAACCTTTCAGTTTATTTCAAATTCAAAATTTCCACACAAATTTTGCTCAAAAAACACTCTGTGGCAGAACTGAGGGGAGCGTAAAGATAATAATAATTATCTAATTTCAAACAGAAAGTGTTGAAGAATTGTCCAGAGTAGTAGCTTTTTGGCTTAAAAGCATATTCCAATTACTTAAATTTTGTGCTAGCATGATTCCAGAAATATTACACAAATTAGAGCAATTTTTACAAGCTGTGCTTCTTAAAAAAATCAAGTAATTGCACAATCATCTGAGCTAAATTTTTCCTCATCAAAATCTGAAAGTATGTTCAGGACATGGGTCTTCTCCATGGGAAGAGAAATGAAAGAGTGCGAAGTGAAGAAAGCTCCTGGATAAATTAGGCCAACAGGAACAGGAGTAATAGGAGGAGGAGAGGCAGAGACTATAAGGGGAAAACAGAAGAGGAGGAAGGACCCAAAGATGGAAGGGGCAAAGAGAAGCAAGGGTTAAGACATGTCTTCCCCCACCTTTAAAAATTCTGAAGAGGATACTTCCTTGAAGAGGGTGTGAGCTTAACCTTGGAGATCAAACACTGTGTTGTATCGGGACAGTTTCAGGTTTGCAGGAAGAAGTGCATACCTGATGCCTCCTTCCCCTGAAATCTCTGCACTTCATAAATTCAAGTTGTCTTGCATTGGCCATGCTTACGGCTCCCACAGAGGATAAACAAGCTCTTTCTAAACAGACTACCTGGCTTGCATCTCACATCATGCAGGGTATGATACCATTAACATTTATAAACATTCCACTATAGAGAACATCACCAAACTCTTTATGACAGGAATCATTTATAAACTGGAGAAGGGGAAAGGGTACAAAGGGAAATGTGCAGGCAGCACTCTTGACTTTCAGTTAACAGGATTAATGTCACTGAAGAAAACAAAATTCCTCCAGATATGTACTGGTATAATTGAGGGCAGCACCTGACCCCATGCTTGACTCAGCTTATGTTGAAGAGAGCAGAGTGTTCTTCTCCAGCTGTAACTTTTGTGATCTTAAATTCTAACACAAGAGGCCTAGCAAATTTGAAGGCTACTTTCCAGTCCAAGGGGGTATCATGCAAGAAGAACAAATTGGAACTTTAAACAGAGAGAAGGGAGGCAGGCTTGCATCAGAGGTAAGAAGGGATGGGGCCTTTGACAACCCAATTAATGAGAAGCAGCTCAGTTCCAATAAACTTCTGGCTTGAAAATTCAACCTGAAATGAGAGAGCAAAAAAGAGAAAACAGACACAAAAAAAAAAACCAAAACCAAAAACCCTTGCCATTTCAGAGACAGAAATATTATTCCTGCATCATGCTGACTGGGTTGGGAAACTAGCTGTACCTGGCAGAGGTCAAGGACAGCACAGCCATGTTATTATTGTTCTTCTGAATCTGCAATGAAATCAGTTGTCTAGACTGCAATGCAGTCAACAGTAAAACTACTTCCAATCGGGTTGCTGCTATTTTTGCTAATAGTAGCTAGAGTTTAGTGGCTGTATTATCCTGAAGAACCAGTGTAAAGAGGACGAAGACAATACATTGATGAAACTTGCTGTTTCTGTCTAACATCCTATACTCAGTAGGTTTTTCAGGGCTCCTCTAAATATAAAAATGTTGCTTGGTGGTGGATGCTGTATGTTCTATTCAGATTCACAGCGCTGCACGGGAATGTGCCCTAACTGCATACCTTGCCTGCAAATCGCTTCCACAGCCTTCCTCATCCCCAGCTGTATCAGTTTCTCCTTTGGTGAAACAAAAGTGCAACAGGGAATTTATTTCCATTGCCTATGTTCCTTTTTATTCCTGCATTTTTCTATTTTAAACATACAAGTAAATAGCACTTAGGCAGATTTGAGTAATTAAAGCAACTGAAGATCCGAGAAGAACATTTTTCTGATGAACACAGTTTTCTCCAGAAACACCAGCTTGCCAAACCTAGATGGGTTATCTTCAAAACATACTGGGATGGCCCTTTTGCTGACCCCAGAGTCAAATTCGGTGTTCCATCAGCTCTTGTGAGGACACCTGAAGCAGTGAAGGTGCCCATATGAGTTGCAGAGCTGGTCCAGGAGCCAAGCTCTCAGCCCTGCAGCAGGTGCTGCTGACCTGTCCATGTCTGATGAGGGATGCTGAGCGTGATGGGTACCTCTCAGCAGCACCTCCTGGCCCTGTCCCAGAGCCATGTGTGATTCCCAGGGCTCCACAGTGAAGCTGACACCAACAGCCATTTCAAAGGTAGGTAGCTTGGTTGAAGGAGCCTCTGGTTCATATGAAATCTGGGTCAGACAACGGTTTCCACCCAAAGTAAGGAAACATTGTCAAACCCACAAAGCTGCACACGTGGTTTCAGATCAGTTCTTGTACCCTTCCAAGGGATAGAAATTTCACTGTTTGCTCTAGCCATAAGCTTTGACTTTAAGAGACTAAGGGGAATCTTATATCCACATGCAAATACTTACGGCCCCAATCCTGCAATTTATAATGCTCAGGCAGACCGCTGTGCTCAAGTGGAGCACCATTAACTTTAATGTGGATTCCAGCCATGCATTGTAAATTGCCAGATCAGAGGCTGAAATTACATGCACTCAGGGGCAGGTGTTGTCTACTGCATCTTCTAAAATGCTGAACAGATTGTGAGCATTTAACAAAGGATAATAAAAACATTCAAATATCATAATAATAACAACCACAATAGTAATGATGATGATGAAAAAAGAATAGATTATAATGCTTTCTACAACATTCAGTTTCAATTTTCTTCAAGAACAAAACCTATATCAGCTTGGGTTGGAGTAAACTAAGGTTTGTGAGCTGCGATGCAGCAAGTTGAACCCAGATGGAGAATATTGAATTATTTTGCCAATTCTGAAACAATTTTGCACAGAGTTGTTTAAATAAGAAATATTTTTATCCCTCATGCAGCTTTCAAATTTCAATTAATAGATTAGCCATGTCCTTTATAGGTCTGGAGGAGGTCAGCTCTCCTCAGCTCCTAGCTTCTGGCTGTTCACCCTCCCCATGGGCTCTGGATCAGTTCTGCCCAAGATCCACAGGTCTGTGGGCAGACTGGGCCAAATCCCTCTACTAAACTATTGAGAAGCAAGAATTTGCAGTCAAAAAAGTCTGTCCTTAACCATCCTCACTGTCAAAATCAGAGTAATGTGAATTCAATTGGTATCTTTTTATTAGGTCTTTCTCTGGAAAACTTAAGGGACCTGTAATATGCTGCATTTTCTCCCCTGTAGGCATGAAAGTCAAGACATTTTTCACTATTAATTTTGGTAAGATAAATAGCTCTGTAAGTTTTTCACTGTACAACATTTCCTCTAAGCATTTTCTGAACCTATTTCTGTATCCAGTTTGCCAAAGCTCTTCTCAGATGAATGCTACCAGACCTTCACAAGCCCCAGCAATGCCAATTTCCCAGTTAGCTTTATCCTCTTTCTCTTATCTGATACTCTTATGCTTGCATATGAAGAACAGCTCAGGGTAAAAGACCTCTTTTTGTGACTCTCTTGATCCCAGTTTTATTTATCACTAATTATTTTGCCTTCCACAAGTTTTAGCTCATTATAATGTCACACTTACCTCAAATTCACTGAGGAAAACATTCAATAGAGCAGGTATAGCTCAATTCCTGCACAATTACCCTAGAAACTTGCATGAAGGGAAGATGGAGGAACTTGTAGAGATGTGCTTCTTTCTGAAATAGCCATGTCCTTAAGAGAAGAACTGCTATTTTTCAAAGCTAATAGATTTTTCTCTGATAAAGATTTTAGAAAAGATCCTTAAATCTATGATTTCCAGTCTGGATAAATGCAATGTAGTCATCTTTGGGCTTCAGGAGAATATTGGTTAGAAATATAAACTAAGATAAATTGGAGAAACCACCTGATCTAATTTAAATACAAATAATTTTTTTTTCTCTATCAATACATTTTATATATTTACTGGAAATTCTAATATGGATTACATCCTTCCTGACCAATAAAAAATATGAAATCCTGGAAGATCACTTTTCTAACCACGTCCTATCACAGCAGATTGTGATACCTTTTAGGGACTATAGATATGATTGCATTAGGTCTTTCTCAACTGTGAGATATACGTCTTTGTAAGTCATTATGAAATACTGGAGATTGCTTAAAACCCTTGGATATACTTGGCCTGGAGTTTCTGTTCCCCTCTTGAGCCCTGAGGGCAGGTGTAAGAACATACATGGGAAGGAATAAGCCAAAATAGGAGGGAGGTATAATAGTAAAAATAAATAAAACACAGGAAATGGTTATGTTCATATTGTTGGCAAAGACCACAACACGGGAAGCCTCTTCCCCCAGGATGTGACAAGTGGCGGCTCTGCTCACTCTGGGGCAGTCCTCCCCAGCCAGTCAGATTTTTGCTTCAAAGATCTCTGGGAATTCTGTTCTTGCTGAGAGCTTTAATCTCAGGTTGCCCATCAGTTTATGGTTTTGTGACTTTCAGGAAAGCCAAGTATATTCTGTGAAACTGTTAATTGCTGGCTTATTGGTATAGACATGTTTACATATACCAGGTGTTTTAAACATGAGAAATAACTTTTTCCTAGTCTGTGAACAGGGATAGATTATGCTTCATAAAATCCCTTGAGGGCTATTAGTTTGAAATAACATATAATATTTCCATAGAAACATTTTTCCCATTGCAAGTCTTTCTTTAAAAGCGATAATGGAGCTACCTCAAAAAGCCAGCCTAACTCCAGCATATGTCCTAACCTTTGAAGAGAGCAGGATGACCTTAAGGGGTTGAAATTATGTCTGCCTGTCATTAAACTGACTCCCATATAAAAGCTGGTTTGATAAGGACAAGCTACAAGGAAGAGCGCATTTCTATAAGCATGAAAGCAGAACAATACATGAAAAGAAATTTCAGAAACAGGCAGTGGAAGGAAAGGAGAGGAAACCCCTTTCAGTTATCAACTCAGCCATCTGGTAAGTGCTATAGACTTACCTACACCTCAGTGTTTATCACATACCTTCACCATGAGTGTAGCTAGCTGTAAGTTTTTCCCCTTACTTAACAACAGCACTAATTTACAGAACACCCATCTGAATTTGGATTACTCCCTCCAAATCACTCGGAATCAATTACCCTCTGAAATGTCACAGAATCACTCTTCCCTCCCTCTCTACAGACCACATGTTCTTTCTTCCTAATGTAAAAGCTACATACTCTCATGCTGAAGTAAGAGTTGCTTACCAGTAACGTCCTGCCACATTACTGCTTTCTGAGTATTTAAAATATTTTGTTTTCTACCTTCACGAATTGTTTCCTGAAGGATGTAGGTGTATTCCCCTGCAATATATTCACTTAGTAAAGTAGTATATGTTAAGTATTGGGAAAGATATATTCATTCCCTCCCCTTAAATACGTTGCAAATAGCTAGTGAAGGATTCTGCTCTGTTCAGATTTTCATCCTCAGTATGGCACCATTGCACCATTTAGGAACTGATAAAGGAATAGAGCTAACAGATCAACATCTGAGTGTCTTTTTTTAATTCTTGACTGGGAACACATTAGTTAACCAAACTATGACCTGTTGGATATATTAACAGTTTCTTAGATTAACTCCTATGTTCAGATACCCTACCTGTAACATTCAGTTCACTCATTCATTCATTCATTTAGATCATTTCCAGTCTTTTCTGAGACACTTAAACGGTTGCAGGCATCACATCATTGAGTGGGAAGAAAGTTCTCAGGTTACAAAGACCATCTATTTCACCCCAGGAAATCTCTTTATATTTTACTAAAATATACACTGCCCAGCAGCCAGCTGCCCCTTAAGGTAACAGCCATCAGCTGGGAACAGCAAATCTTGATGGTATTGTAGAGTTCAAGAGCTCTTTAAAAGCTTTTAAACTTTTATATGGTGCCAGGAGTTCTTTGCTGAAAGTTTGTGGCTCAGGCTACACTGAAGAAAAGTGTGTTGTACTTCACAGAATTTGTTTCCAGTCTTTTAAATTCCTGACAGTGGAATTATCAGGGCACAGATGGAGCTGGTGGAGCATTCTTCATCTGTTTCTACCCAATTTTGCCCTGCAGTGTGGGGTAGGAGGCTTCCCCTGGCTTCCTTGGGGCTACGTAACACAGATGCTGTGGTGCCATACGATGATTTTGACACATGTAGGATTAAAATAGGGATGTTAAACCTACTCAGGTGATTTAAGACCCTAAGTCTTCCTGATCACTTTTATCATCAGTTTAAATTGTATGCACAGGTATAATCTTTCTGTCAGCTTATACCCTATTCAATGTACATGAGGGATATGCAGGTGGGGGTTTAAAGATATCAGTGCTCTGACTGTTGATGTTTCTATTACTTGTTTAACTTCACAAGCAAAGTGAAGGGTACAGAAGTGCAGAATATATGTGATGGTAAGTTTTGCTATCATCACACAAGGTGCAAACACAGGCTCCACCTTGCTCAGGGCTCTGCAGCTGGAAAGGAGCATGAAGAGCTGTTAAATATGGCAATCTCAGGGGAAGAAGGATATCTAAGTGAGTGTAATAAAAAGACAGGAGAAAGGGACTGGCATAACAATAAAGAGCAGTGTTTTACCCGAATCCATGTATTTTTCCTTTGAATTCTCCCCCTATGATTCACATAGCATGACCTTTAAACACTGCTTGCTTATTCTGAGTTGGGCAGTGATGAACTAAAATGCATGTGTTTAATGTGTTCCTTTGTCTCTGCTAAGAACCTCATAAAAGCCCTTCATCTGGCATACATCACCAGACTTCCACAGAACTGCTTGTGTGACTACTGGAGACCTCTGGATACCCATTACCTCCTTAGCCTCCTTTTGTTTGTTTCAGCTACTCCATCTCGCCTTGCTTTAAGGTTATAAACATTTTAGAGAAGGGTTGCTTTTCCTTTTATGTCTGCTTGTTGACTCTGTCTACTAGAAACTTGAAGAGACTTGATTAATGTGCATGAGAATGTTTATTTATTTGAATGTACTTATTCAGAAAATACTCATCATTGAGCTATAATGTCCTTGACATACTTTTAGCTGTACATGAAGAGAAATGATACAAAATAAAAGTTAACTAAATCAGTAACGCTTTATCTTCAGCTGCACTGCTTGATTATTATCACATTTTTAAAGGTCACAAATAGGGCCACCCTGTTTTAATTTGAACTTCAAAACCCACCTTCAAGAATGTTAACTTCATCAATAGACAGTCACACAGCTGGTTCACACGTTTGGAAGTCAGAGAAGTCATGGCACATCAGGCAGAGGAAGAAGGACAGTAATATAGTGAAAAGGACAGTAATAAAACCTGGGTTGCAACCTTATCATACTGAATCATTTGAAAACTCTAAAGTAAATAAACCTTATATCCCTTTCCTACTGCCTCCCACACAGTCTTTGCAGGTGGCTTTGTTTTATTGGTTTTTTTTTGTTCCTGTTTTATGTGACTGAAATAGATCTTGGTTCATACATCCGCTATGCTTTCCTCTTTAAGGCAGTTTGAATGTCGGAAGCGGTAAGGGGAAGAAAAGCAGATAGAGAGGACTACTGTCTAGAAAGTACTGCAAAGATAAAAAAGGAAAAAGGCAGATATACAGAGCAAGGGAGAAAGAAGTGTCAAAACTTGCAGTCAGACTGTGAACCAGAGTGACTGAAAGTAAAGTACTCGTGTGATCAGTGATTGAGATAAGCGTGGGAGTTGGATGGAGAAGGATTGAAAGGAGCTTGCTGTGGGCCAAGTTATGTTTAAAATGATGATGATTAGGGATCTGAAGAAAAGAAGAAAGAAATATTGTATTTAATCAAAGGAAAATACTTCTGAGTAACAGAACAGTGTAAAAGAATTGCAGGCTCGTTTAATGTTAAATATAGCATTTGGAGCATATTAGGCAGATAATAGCTTCCATAGAAAGATTTAGAGTGAGAGTGGTCAGGGATCAAGGACTGTTCCCCAGAGGGGAAGAGGAGGGATACTTAATTCTTAAAGTGGTGCCAGGAAGGAGGAATAGACACAAAAGAAGACAGCACCACAGGAAGGAGGGTCAGCAAGAGTTTCAGATGTGGGGCATATTCAGCAACATCAGAAGGAAAAGAGAGATACAGGTAGGGGATGAGGTGTTTATCTCTGTGAGCTTCTTGTTATAGATTTTGGTCAGCAGCAGAAAGGGCAGAACGACAGCTCAAATGCAGTCTGGAGCATTGTTGTGGTTTAACCCCAGCTGGCAATTAAGTACCACACAGCTGCTCACTCACTGTCTTTCTCCCACTGGTGGGATGGGGAGGAGAATCAGAAAAAGTAAACCACATGGGCTAAGAACAGTTAAATAATTGAAATAAAGTAAAATATAATAACAACAATAGTAGTAGCAGTAGTAGTAATAATGATAATAACAACAACTACGTTTACTACTACTCTGTATTTATTGCTGCAACCACCCCACAGGGCATTTGCCACAATCCATGAGTCAGTACGGAGATAAAGTACTGGCTATTTTTCTCATTCAGCAATGTCTAAGGCCAGCTGGATAGCTTTAGATTATTTTCCTCCCTTTCTCAAAAACTTCTTCCTATGTATCGCCCCACACGATAATGTCATCAGTGCATATCAGGTGTTCTGAAGTGTTCCAGTGCAGTCCGAATCAGCCCGAAATCTCTGTAATATATTTTCAATGGTATGAAATATTTTTGGGTACCATATTTATACACTAAGGCATGTTTCTCCAGAAGTCATTGAACCTATGAAGGTGTCATCACATTGTCTGTTTGGAACGTTTTGCTCCACTGGTTTTATCATGAGCTGTTAATTGTAAGCAAGGTTAATATGCTTTTAAATGCTGTCTGTTATCTTGCAATATCCTTTTCTTCTTTATTGCCTCTGCCATCAGTTACTGCTCTGCTTCACATTTCCCCCAATTTTGCCCTGCTGCAAAAGGGAATGTCAAGCAAATCAGATGTGTCACTTCCAAATTGAACAGCTTTGTGAACAGATTACTGATGTGAAGAGCAGGATATCTAACAAGCATGATGACATGTTTTTCCATGGCTATGGATTCAGTGAGTGAACAGCTAAAGCTGCTATTGAAGAGATCCAGCCATGAAGGAGACAAAGAGAGATCCATGCCACTAAAGGGACAAAGACTATACTCAGACCAAGAACTGTTTCTAAAATGCTCAGCTACCCCTGTCCCTGGGAGGCTTGAATTTTAACACTCCAGAACACGTATTATTAAAGCAAAAGACTATTAAAGCAAAAGACTCCTCAGTTATGTAGACTTGGCTTTGCTTTCTGAGTAGTGCTCTGTTCAGAGCAGTAATTCAGATCATGAGACACAGAAAATGCAGAGTTAAACACTGGATCTTGCTGAAATCAATAGCAAAACACCTGCTCCATTACAGAGAAGAGGAGATGTATTTCCAGACAAACAAATTGCTGACATCAGCAGTGGCGTAAGGGAGAAAATGAAAATACCTTGGAATTTGCTTGCCAATAATTTGCTGTTGTGTGGATGGCAGCACTTGTGTATCTTTATATGAAAAGAGGTGGTGACCTAGAAAGTAATTAGTAGGAAAAAGCAGCATATAGCAGTTTGCTTTACTCTTCATTGCTCTCTTCCTGTAATTTCTCCTTCTGTTCAAGTTATGAAAACAATAATAGAGTGTTTCAGATAAAAATTAAGCTAAAGAAGGAATTATGGGGTAGTACCAACACAAATGTGTTTCACAGTAGAATAAGATTCAAGAAACAGAAAAGACATTAGAAAAGCCAAGTACTTTGAAATCTGAATTTTGCCAAGAGATATTATTGTCCCCTATGATAAGAAATATTATCATATAAATATCTTGTTAAGAAATAGTCATTTATTAATAAATACTTCCAAAACTATTTTTTATTGTTTATAATGCTTCAGCAGAAACACAGGATCCAGGATACCAAAAGAATGTATGAGAGATGGATTGAAACTACACCTGAGTATTCAGATGACTTATGGCAGATTTTCTACAACAAAAGAATTCCTTTATCACATACAAGCCATTACTATATGCTAGTTATCCGATAATGATGAGGGAGAAAATCTTTAATGGGCTTAATTAGTTGCACCTGTGTTTGGCCAAACTTTCATCATGAATATTTATCTGAATTCAAGCTTTTTGTTTTACAGATTCGACTATGCCAAGTTACCACCGTGATTGCCTTGTATAGTAACCCTTCCTTCACTTCAAACAGGAGTATTTTAAAATAAAGGAAGCACCTAACATTGTGTAAGCTATCATGCAACGTCAAAATGACACCACGCTCACAAATAAACATTGATTTTTCTAAGTTTATATGTCATCCTGTAAAGGAGGGAAATACGCTTATTACATCGCAGGCACTGGAAGCAGTCAAGTGGATTTGCGAAAGCACTGGGCCTGCACTCCTCTCTCCTCCTTGGCATTTTTGCGTAGCTACCTAGAGGCTTTACATTTTCACCCACCGCCTTTGTCTCACAGCGCCTTCCAAATCAGATTTTAAGCAAGAGTGAGATTGCTAGAAAGGACTTTGGAAACCTTGGCTTCAGTTAGACAAAGCTAAGTCAACTGTCTGTTTCTGAATGTCTCAATCTTATTACAGTACCACAGTGGTTTAGGAATATTCCTGTCTATGGTTCTTACTCTGTTGTGAGACAGTGTGCATCTGACCCCTGCTAAAGTTGGTTAGAAATACTTCCAGTTCTCACATATGAGGAAGAAAATAAGCTTCCTTTCTCATTTTCTTTTTATTTGAGCTCTTCAACGTATACGAAAGAAACATATGGAATTAAAATCTTATTGGGTAAAAAATGGTGGATTCCAATCGCATTATTTTCTAACTACTGGATTAGCCAAAGACAGCTGCATGTGCTGCTTGTGTCCCATGTCTGGAATTCAGCAACAATATTTTATTCAGTGCAAATCGCTTTTTTCTACTGTCTGCCCTGAAGGTCACTGTAAATACCTCAAAAATAAAGCTTATCACTTCTATCCAAGGTAAAATGTTTACAGCAAGAAATACCTTGACTAACGGCATTTCATTTAGAAGAGGACATCTTATCTTAGTTCAAACCAGCTTGTGAATTTACATTGAAAGCTCCAGAGGTTTTTGTCTTTTACATTCATCTACAGACCCTCTTCCCCCACTATGGCATGGCAGGTTTGGAGCCAGATGATCTTTAAGGTCCCTTCCAACCCAAACCATTACATGATTCTATGATCACCTGTTGCTCACTTGTTTAATATTGGGTTCTTATATTCTGAAATTCTGTTGATACAAACATGCACTAGGGCCCACAAAGGTACAAATGCTGTATTCTCTAAGTGTCACCAGTAATCTTTATTATGTAGTCCTACAGGAATACCGTGGTTTTACAGCTTATCTCTTTGCTGCACCAAATTAATGAAAAGATTACCCTAAAATCAGAATACCTGGAAACACCACTGGAGAAATTTCATTTCTCTAGCATTTCATTTCTAGCAAAATTGGCTTGGTTGTACCACTCTGCAGCTGTGATTTGTGAAATAAATAGGAAGGCTAAATGTGCTTAAAATCTGACATGTTCCCTGAGCAACAAAGAGACTGAAGGCAAATGTTACGTTATTAATGACACCTCCAGTAGTGCTTGTTTAAGCATTTGCTCCATGAACAATAAAAAGCAGCATTAAAAAGACCACCCCCCAAAAAATAAAAAAATTTAAAAAAAGCCCAAATAAAAAAAAAAAACAAAAAACAAAACCCCATCACCAAAAAAAGAAACAAATCCCCAAAAGAAGTATCAAGCAGGGCTCCCTGCTTTTTCTCTCTCCTTTGATTAGCTTTCTTCTACAGTTTCTGTTTATTCTGCTTTTAATTAAAAGCTCATCTGCTGTAGTTGATTATGAAGCTTTATATTCTTTTTATTCTTATCTGATATTCTCCTTGATGTAAGGAAGTTTTTTAACCACCATTGTCGTGGTTTAAACCCAGTCAGGTAATTCGTTCGCTCACTTCCCCCCCTTTCTTGCCCTCCCCCTGCTCTCGGAGGGACGGAGAGGAGAATCAAAAGAATGCAACTCCCACGGGTTGAGATAAGAACAGTTTAGTAACTAAGGTATAACACAGATCACTACTGCTACCACCAATGATAATAATGATAAAGGAAATAACAAGGGAAGAGAATACAACACCTCACCACCCGCTGACCGATAACTCGCCCCCCAAGCCCGACCAAGCTCCGACCGATACCTCCTCCAACCCTGCAGTCTCCCAGCCCTTCCGGCTAACTCCCAGTTACATCCTGGGCATGACGTGCTGTGGTATGGAATACCTCTTTGGTCAGTTTGGGTCAGGTGTCCTGTCTCTGCTTCCTCCTGGCTTCCCCTCCTCCCTGGCAGAGCATGAGGCTCACAAAGTCCTTGGCCAAACCAAAACATCTCTATCAGCTCTGTTCCCGAGCTGAAAGTCAAAACACTGCACTGCACCAGCTACCAAGGAGGAGAAACATGACTGCTACTGCTGAACCCAGGACATTATCCACCCCTTATTCCATACCATTCACGTCATGCTCAGATCCCACATTTTCAATATACCATCACTCTTATCTTGGTGCACTCTTATCTTAGTGCATGGACCAGTCCCTATAAAGCTGCTGCGTCCATCTGGTCCATGTCAGGCTCCATCTCTTGTAACAGTCTTCCAGAGCAGGAGAGACTGTGTGCAGTGTTCACACTCGTGAATAACCTGGGCAATAGTGTCCATTGTTAAGTCCACCCCTCGATCATGAGTCCATCTCTGTGTTGCATCTCTGCTCTGATGGCCTGAAGTGCCATGGGCCCACCAGGCTCAAAATAATTCACTGTCCCCTTAAGCAGTTTCTGCAGCTTGTTGCTGGGGACTCCATACAGCTGCCTTCCATCTCCGACGCTTCCAAAGCACTGGAGGGGCCCAGTGGACTAGATACTTGCCCATACTGTCCCACACACCCTGCCACTCATGACTGTCCAGCCTTGGGGAAAATCTCTTGGTCCCCCTATATTGTCGTCTAACCCCAGACAAGACCCAAACCTGACTCTGCTTAACTTTTGAGATCAGACAAAATGGTTGTGGGTAGAACACAGCCTGTGTGTGTGCCAACATGCTGATCCCCATCACAATCAGCAGGCAGGTCCCAAGGATACCCAAAGGCCATTCAGAGCCTTCAGAACTCTCAAACGACGCTGCTGTGCTTGTCACTGGGGCTGGTGTAGCTGCTGTGCTTGCCGGCTCTCCCACCACCAGCTTCTCTTTTCCTGAGTCCAGCTCTTCCTCCTCTGCCTTGCTGGGAAATGCTGCGTGGTCTCCTGCATCCTCCTGGGGCTCGGCGGGTGGCTGCCGGGAAACGCTCTCGGCCGTCGCGGGGCTGGGCTCTTCCGCGGGGCTCGGCTCCTCCGCGGGGCTCGGCTCTTCCGCGGGGCTCGGCTCCTCCGCCGCCTTCTCCCGCTGCTCGGCAGCCGCTTCCTTCTGCTCCTCGACCGCCCCGGCCTCCTCCACCGGCAGCCGTCCCCTCGCGGCCTCCGGCCGCGCTCCCGCCGCCGCTTGGTCCCCGGGACCGCTCTCCCGGGCCGGTTCGGCTGCCGCCGGCTCCCGGGGCCGCTCCCCCTCGGCTCCCCGCAGCCTCACGAAGATGGAGAGTAGGGTGAGGGCCAGGACGGTGAAGAGCAGCCGGACGGCCAGGTACAAGTCCACGGCCACGTCCGTCCCGCCCTGCTGCTGGAGCCCGCCCGTGTTACAAGCCATTGCCATAAAGCACAGTGAGACGAGAACCTTAGCCCAGGCCCCATACTTGATAAACACTAACACAGCAAATACCGGCTCTACGTAAGTTACAACGGTCTGAAGCTGTGAGGTCAAGAAGAACAACTCTGATAGCCAATAAATCAGCATTGTGACGAATGACTATTAATCCAGTCAAATCTGTCGTTATCTCAACCCTTCGTGCCCCACGTTGGGCGCCAAAAAGAACTGTCGTGGTTTAAACCCAGTCAGGTAATTCGTTCGCTCACTTCCCCCCCTTTCTTGCCCTCCCCCTGCTCTCGGAGGGACGGAGAGGAGAATCAAAAGAATGCAACTCCCACGGGTTGAGATAAGAACAGTTTAGTAACTAAGGTATAACACAGATCACTACTGCTACCACCAATGATAATAATGATAAAGGAAATAACAAGGGAAGAGAATACAACACCTCACCACCCGCTGACCGATAACTCGCCCCCCAAGCCCGACCAAGCTCCGACCGATACCTCCTCCAACCCTGCAGTCTCCCAGCCCTTCCGGCTAACTCCCAGTTACATCCTGGGCATGACGTGCTGTGGTATGGAATACCTCTTTGGTCAGTTTGGGTCAGGTGTCCTGTCTCTGCTTCCTCCTGGCTTCCCCTCCTCCCTGGCAGAGCATGAGGCTCACAAAGTCCTTGGCCAAACCAAAACATCTCTATCAGCTCTGTTCCCGAGCTGAAAGTCAAAACACTGCACTGCACCAGCTACCAAGGAGGAGAAACATGACTGCTACTGCTGAACCCAGGACAGTTATCATTCACCTCACAGTCACATCCAGCTCTCAGCAACTACACAATGAGCAAATGACAGGGAAGTTTCTGCCATGAAGGCTATACAGTCTGTCCTGTAGCACCATAGGAGAGGCACTTTATTTGCAAGGGAGGGTGTAGGGCTGGTTCATTTATGGGTGTTTTTGCAGTTTTGCTTTTCACCCAGTTCACCAGCAAACTCAGGCTGAGAAACATGTGAGACCTGAAGTCCCACAGCCAGAGTAACCTGACATACAGCTCATGTGGCTTCAGAAAGTGTGGGAGGGACTTCAGATAGCCAGAGCTTTGTCTCCTGGTACAACTGCAGGGATTTCTTTTCAGATTAAATACTCCTCTCACTTGCCATTTTCCTTACTTTATGTTTGTGTTGCTTCCACAAATAAAATCTTTTAACTTTAAGCAGTCCTTCTTCTTCCATATTTTGATAAGGAGGTGCTCTCTTCTTCCACATAAAATCATTACCTGTAAATTGTCCCAGAGGTCTTGCCCTCCAAATCCCCACAGTGAAAGTATTAGGCACCACTCAGCCAAATCTTCTTGCAGCTCCTTTGGTTCTAAATTACGTTTCCTCTCCTTTCAATCTCTTGTCTTGCTTTTCCTGCAGTCCTTAACGGCAGCTAAATCAAGAGAAGCTGTAACTGTTAACTCAGGTCCAGCACAAAAACCCAATCTTCCCATTTCTCTCCTCCTGTTCTGGTGACCTCTGCTTGCAGAGGCCAGGTGAAATCTTCATGTTTCACAGTGTGACTCCAGAGTAACTCAATCAACACCAGTGAATTTAAGATGCTGTGTTATAAAATAATAGTAAAGTGAGAGACTGATCTGTGTCACACATCCTCTGTTGGATTTTATCCCACTACCATTTCCCATCAGTTCTGTCAATACTGTCTTCAGTACCCTTATAGATTTTATCCAGCTGGGAGAGAACATGGTGGAAAGCCTGCTCTCTCATAAAGAGATGTCAGCTTGGTAAAATCCGGGGAGTTTTCCAAAACTGACAGCAAACTTTTGACCATTATTTGCAATGACAGAAGGCAGAATGAGTCATTACAAAGTAGCTGTAGTGGCTAAACCTCAGACTGTCAACACTTGTAAAGAAAGTATGACTATTTTTTCCCATGTGAGTTTTTAAATTTCATAATCAAGAAGAAGCAGTGGCAGTCAAGCATCCGTTGGTGGTAACTGTGTACCTGACTATTTGTACCCATGGGGATAATTAGAGTAAGTGGGAACGGTACATGTCAGGAGTGGGGAGAGATGTACAAAATTTCAGCTGGAAATCGTAAGGAAAAAAATCTGAAATAGCTTTTTAATACCCTGAAGTTTTCATAACCACAATGCCCATTCGAAGTATGCAAAGGAATAAAAGCCGATGTTTTAAAGTGCAAGAAAAAAAGATGAAGGATAATATATATAATCCTTGTGATGCACTGAGACTCCAGGCTGAAAAGCTGCATTAAGAAGTAGCAAAGAATTAGCAACTCTGCTTGGGATTGTAGCGATGGTCCCCCAGAGGAGGTGACCTGGGGACTCCCAGTACCCGGCAGCATGGGTCACCCCATACAATGCTTGGCCCCAGAGGGACCCACAACAGCTCACAGCTTATGGGAAAGTGATTGTTTAATTCTTTCTACATTTTTTAAAGGAAAAAAGTGAGGGCTTCTTTTCTTTTCTAGCCACTGGGAGGATGTTTGAGCAAAAGGTTTTGAAGGGCCATGTTAAAAAATAGCAAAAAGAGGAAACAGAAAGCCAAATTTTGGCTTCTCCCATTCTGGAATGTCCTTTCATAGCATCTTTCTTATATTTCTTTACCAATGGAAAGGTAGCTACAACACTAGTGCAAACAGTAATTGTTGTAGACAGTACAAACTTGACCACTCGGTATTACCCCAAAAACATCAAACCCCAGAAAACCAGACCTCCCACAAGAGTAAAAAGTCTAAATCTCTACAGCAAATCACAGCCAAACATGCTGTGTGCATGTGGGATTAGCAAGTGGAAAAGGAAGTAAGGGCTTCCAGCACTCCCAGTTGCAGACCTCAAGAGCAAAATCAGGCAGAAAGAAGATAAAGACAGCTGGGAGGGCACTAGCCTCTAAGCATGTACTGCAAGACCCTGCTGGCCCATCTCAGTCATTTTACTCAGTATTTGTCAGTGTTCAGAGACAGCAAAAGGCTTTTCTGTTTTTGATATAGGTGATTGTCTCTTCACCTCCAAAGTCATGGCTGGTATGATGTTCAGGATGATATACTGACAGCTCAGCATGCATGTCAGTAACTCTGGTGTGTGACAGGAATCGTCTATTATCAATAACAATAATGTTCCATCAGTTTGTACACCCTATAGACACAGTTCAGCTTCTGACTACTATGTTTGTGTGCATGGCCTGACAGTCAGCTGCAGTTCTCCTCCCTTTGAATAGGAGCCTTGGACTCTTACTCAGCAATGATGAACTAGAAATCTCAGAAGAGCTTAATGAACATCAAAAATTATGATCTCAGCTTGAAGCCATTTCTATTTAAAGACAGATGCACTAATTTGGACTAATGAATGGAAAACCTACTGAGAATTGCAGAATTTGTAAATAACATGACAGCAAAAGAAACAAACAGGTTTTGGATATTTTATTTTATTTTTTTTTAATAGAATCTTAAAAGGTAGAGAAAGGTTGCACCTGTGTGCAGTAATCTTTCTCACTAACAGTGAAGATGGGATTTTTCCTTACTGAGGCACTGAAGATTTGTAGTAACAAACTGGTTAAGATAGGCTTCTAGTGCATCTTGATAGAGAATTCTTAATAGTATTGCATGTTTATGAGGGCAGGAGTCTTTCTAACCCAACTTCTAGCTTTGATTGCCACCATCACTCCCTATTTACATGTATGAAACATGCAAAATTATTCTCACTATTCCCAATGATGGTACTTTTCACACGTTTTCATTTGAAATGACTGCCTAAGCAAACCATGTAGGTTTAGCTCCACTAATCTCTCCTGAAAATCTCCACCACCTTTGCCTCCATTTATTTGTTCCTCAGGTTAGCTCTAATGATTTCAGCTATTTGAAAGCATAAAGTAAGATTCTACAACACATTTCTGACTGTGGAAGCCTGAGTAACATAAAAACTCTCACCACCTCTGGTTTTACATCAGTTTCTGCAGATTGAGAGATATGCCTCCCAGTATATTTCTTCGCATGTGCCATGCAAAAGTGGAGTCTATAGTCCAGCTGAGGCCTTGCCAGAAAGGAAGAATTGCTTTGCATGCCTGACATAGCCCAGGTTTTATATATTCCACTGTAAGGTCTGCTTTTTCACATCATGATACTGTTAATTTGTGTTTGGTTTGTGACCTGTTAAAAGTTGCCTATCGTTAATCTGCGTTCCTACTGCCCCTCTCATTGCTCTCCCCTCCCCCCAGCACTGCAGTTCGTTTTTTCAGTCAATGGGTACAGACTCCACTTATCCTCACTGAATGGCAGCCTATTTATTTCAGTCCATTTACCTCTATTCATTGAGATCCTTTTGAATGCTAGCCCTGCAATCGAAAATATTTCCAATCCTTCCCAGCTTAGACATTAGAAAATACAGCAGGAGTCCTCTCTCATTTATTAACCAAATCTTTATCCAACAGCAGCCAACACAAGACTGTTGTCTTTACGACCCTGTTTGGTATGTCTGGCCAAGCTGATGGTGAACTGGTGATTCATAGAATTGCAGAATCATAGAATGGTTTGGGTTGGAAAGGACTTTAAGATCACCCAGTTCCAACCCCCTGCTGTGTGCAGGGACACCACACACTAGACCATGTTGCCCAGGGTTCTGTCCAATCTGGCCTTGAACACTGTCAGGGATGGAACATTTATCACTTCCTTGGGCAACCCATTCCAATGCCTCACCACCCTCACAGTAAAAAATGTCTTCCTTATATTGAACCTGAACTTTGCCTGTTTAAGATTAAACTCATTAACCTTAGTCCCCTATTGCTGCAGCTCTTGATGAAGAGATATGGCATCCTTGTAGGCCCCCTTCAGATACTGGAGGGCTGCTACAAGGTCTCCACACAGCTTCTTTTCTCCAGCCTGAACAGCCCCAGTTTTCTCAGCCTGCCTTCATATGGGAGGTGTTCACACTGTTTGCTGTTCCTAAAGATGCTCTTCTCAAGACCTGTGTCCTGGCTTCCTGTAGTTTTCCCTGGACAGCACTGCACTAGTCTGCCTATTAGCACACCATGGGAGACAGAGCAAAAGACATACTAAAGTCAAGATTTGTTACATCTCCAATTTCTCCCTTTACCACAAAGCTACTTACACTGTCATTGAAGGAAATTAGATCGGTTTAACATGATACGTTCTTGACAAATACACCATTTCATGAAATTCTTGGCACTTTCCTAGAGCATGCACATCAGTGCGAGCTGGCTGTATCTCAGTAGTAGCAAGTAAAGAGAGGACCTCTAGCATCCTTCTATTTTCCTGCATTTAGCTTTTCTATCAATACCATCATCAAAAAGGCCCTTTACTGCATCCATTTTCTCTGTTTGAAGAGGATAAGACAAAACAGGATGGCTGAAATTTTAGCATGACTCGTTGCTTCTCTTAGCTGAACGTGCTTACCCACATGAGGGGCAGTTATACGGCTAAGGATATCACTGTTCTGTGTGGAGAGACCTTGGTGTGTCACCACTTCAGGAAAATTGCAGCCCACACTCAGATCCTTTAAAACGCCAATAGTTTGACTGACAACTTTATTTCACTTCATGTAGGTTGGGATTGAACCAGCTGTGCAAACTCTTTTCTGATGGCCTGAGAATACAGATGGGAATGAGGGGACATGAGAAGAAAGGGCAGAGTAATAAAAGGTTTAGGCACATAATGTGACAGTAAAACATGTGGATAATGCTGTGCGTCATAACAGAGATATCACAAGTGCCTAAGAATGGCACATGAGAAGATAAAAATGGCCATATCTGTATGTGAAATGCAGAAATGCAGTGACTGTACACAGCCATAACTCACACTGATGTAGCTCATGTTCAGTTCTTTGCCCTGTTCAAAAGATAGCTGGTCCCAAATCTGGCCTTTATCTTTCTGAAGAGACAAGAAACAGCCCCATCTGAATGCTAGTGGTCCTGCGTTTTAACTGTAATGACAGACAGGCCAAAGCGGGTCTGGAGATGTTTGGCCTGCCTTCTTTATTAGAGTTCTGATCCCAACAGCATAAATGCCAACATGTCGACAACAGATTATATTTACATTGCAACTACTCAGTTAAAGGCCATGAGCACAGACTGCAGGGTTGTGAGCTTTGTATCTTCTCCCAGTTGAGTACAGCACCAGTGCCACTGTAAGTACCAGCACACCAACAAGAATTATACAGCATTGCCTCTTCCCTGCTGTCATTCTGCTCTTTAAAGCCTGCTCTGGAAAGAGGTCATTTAAATGTGATACTACTCCTTTAAATGAACATCTTGTCTTTTTTTTTTTTTTTTTTTTTTGTCATACTACAGTGCTTTCAGCTTCTTCCCATCATTAAACCATTTGTTTGAAATACTGAACTGATTAATGTGGCATTTTCCACTAAACTGTTTCAGGAAATGCTGCACCTTACCAGTGGGATGCTTTTGAATAATGTAATCTCCTTAGTATAATTAAAACTAAGTTTTGAAGTTAGTACCTTTTTTCCCAGGAGACACTCATCAAAATGTCAAGTGTTCCTTCTAGTGGAACTGCAAACCCGTAGTACAAACAAATATATTTATCCACCATTCCTTGCAAGCAGGAGACCTTTGCCTCTATTCTTTGTCACTTCATTTTTTAACATGAGTATATAGTGCATGAAACAATAAACAGTCTCTATGTACAGAATTACAGGGTATTTAAAAATGCTTGAAGAAATGAGATACCATAGGTAACCATAGTAAGAAGACCTTGTTTTGTTTTAGTAATGATTCCTTTCAACTGTGACTCTTAAAATGAAGTTTAAATGTTTATTTACAAGTGGAACAAATGACATGAAATAGAGCATTATGTCCCCTCGACTTCCCAGGGCACTTCCTTCCTTTTTTGCCTTAGAGAACAGCGGGGCTGGGCTGCCACCACCTGGAGAGCCGCAGAAGAGCTGTTCGCAGAGGATTTTCTGAGTTAACCGGGACTCCCTGCATTTGCAGCCGAGTCTTGCACGAAACTGCGGGTAAAAGGGTGGAAAATCAGTTCAGGTAATGTCTGAGAAACTCCAAATAAAGGAAGATACATTTTATTCATCAAAAAAAAAAAAAAAATCCTGACTGTGTGCATCGTATGCATAGCATGTCAATGTATTTGCTTTGCTCTCCTCTCTTGCATCATTGGGATGCTCTGAGGACTGGCATGTTCCTGTAACCCGCAGCTCTGAGCCACAGAACTGTTATAACCTGTCATGAAATGAGAAAGTACCGGGTACTATGTAAGCTCACAACCACATTTCCTTGCACAGTCACTCAGATTTTATAAAACCTATTTGAGAGTGTATGTGCTTCCTATTTGCTTTTCCTAAGTTAAATGAAAACACAGCTAGAAGTTACACTATGTGTTTAATAAACTGAATAAATTCCACTTAAAACCTACATTGGATATGTAGGACTGGCTTCATTCCAGGATTTTGTGATTCTTTACAATTGCTCTTCTTATCAAAATTGGATGTAGAGTACAGGTCACTGTTAGCTAGAGATAGGACAATGAAATATCTGTTGTTAATTAGCTTCATTCTCCTAAGCTGTCATATATAAGTCATTGAAGTTATTACAGGAAACAGTGTATGCTTGTGCAATAAGCATAACAAGATCAAAGCTTAAAATTCTCCTATCTAACTTAGGCAATCTGGGAGGTAGACATCTTGTCTAAGCTGGTCAGGTAAGATCCCTGCATGATCACTGGGGTCAGAGAAACCCTATTCAAGTCTTTCCCCCTGCAAAAACTTTCTAAACCTAGTGCAACAAATGACCTTCTGAAAGAGTCCCTCAGTCCCCACCAGCCCTAGAGAGAGTCTGGACATCCATCTCACAGTAGATACCTCAACTTATAGGTTGCCAAATGCCTTGGAATTGTACCTCACCCTGTTTCTAATGACACAAAGGACTCACATAAACCTAGTGGAAGTAACGTCTGGCTTACACATTGTTCAACAGAAATTAAATTAATTAGACCTATCAGGTATATCTCTGGCGGAAAACAGTTCTCCAATGAAATACATAAATATGCTGCCTTTATCCCCCATGGTGGCATTTATATGCACATGTATTAACCACAACTGCTCTGCATTTCTAACAGTTAATCCTCCTGTTTATCACTACACTTGCAATGCTCATGTTATAAGACCACCAGATACTGGGGGAATGACTGCTTGATGACAATGATTAGTTCAAAGCATAACATAACTTCATTAGTGCCTTGTAAAGACATCTGACATTTAAACACTCCCATACCCTATTTTACAAACATTTCAAACCTAGTACATCAATGACAGACAAGGTTAATTGCTCTTACTAATCCACTAATGGAAATTTATTGCTTATATGTATAAAAGAAAAACACAATAAACTTATTTTGTCCATTTATTGGACCATTATATCAACTGTGCATAGTCTTCCGTTAAAAAAAGTTTAAGCTGAGTCTCCCTAACAGCTGATCCTGTCTGTTTTTCTATAGGACAGCACATAAGATATGAGACTTTTCAGTTAGTCACACATACAGGCTCACAGTATGTGAAAAAAAAAAAAAGCTCAGATTGCAAAACATAATACTGAAGGATCAAGTCAGAGGAAAGACATATCAAAATAAATTAATCATAATTAATAAATGGACAGTATATAAGGTACTCTTAGAGCTATTGCTAATGTATATTTATAATCACTTAAGTTACAATATAGAATGAGAAATAACACAGAAATAGAAGGGGTTTTAGAGTAAAAATGTTGAAGGTAAAAATTATTGCTGCAGGTGCTGTGGCCATTATACCTTCAGTTTTTATGTAGCAGTCAACAAGTATGAATGCTCATCAGAAATGACAGAGCAGGAGATCTAGTCTTGACCTTTTAATTTTGAGGGAAAGAAAAAGATTATGAACACTTTTACTGGGACCACTGAAATACATTTCTTCTAGAGTCAAGTGAGTGCCTATTCAGCATTATGCCAAATTAATTTTTCATTTCTAAAATGATGCTTAGCTTTCACTTATTGGTTTCTTGCTTCAGGGGTGCAGGGAGGTGTCTGGTTTTGTTTTATTGGGTTTTTTTCTTACTGGCATTATTAATTTTTAAGCTTTTAATCTCCCAAGGCTAATTAGTGGCCAATTTTTTCACAGCCTGCTGGAACAAGCCATGCTGAGAGCAGCAGGAGTGATGGCAGTGCTCTTGCAGCTGGGAAACAGGAAGATCATGATGGACGTAACCCCACCCATGGCCAGACCAGGGAGCTGGATTATCACAAAATCTGTACTGGCCAGTTAGGGAGTCCGTTTTTACAGACCTTTACCACTTTGACTCAGCAGCTCATGGAGAGAGTTTGCAGGACGGGTTTTTATGTCTCATCAAGTTTTGAAACTTCCCTTAATGCACCAATAGATGCTCCCATCTAAGGAAATACTAAATATTTCTTAACTATCATTTCACTGCAGTGGATGACTGTTAAACTAAGGTCTTTTAAGATGGATAGAGAGAAGCAGTGACTTTTACCTCAGAATGTTCACACATATAATATGAAGTACCATTGTACTTTTTTGGCATTTTTACCTCGTTTCCTATCCCACCTGCTTTGAGAAGATGTTTCCTTTCACATAGCAGCCATGCCTGCTATGTTGTTTCCTCCACCCCAAAACATGCCCCTTGGTTTAGAGCTGAGCATGGATGAAGAGTTCAGTACCCTCCATCCAGAGGACACTAACCTGTGCTGGTTAAATCTTCCTGTCATGGCACCTGCACTTTGCCCAGTCTGCCCCTCCTCGTTGCTCAGTCCGCCCTACCTCCTCACACTCCTCTCCCTTCCCCCAGTGGGTCTCATTCACTCTGAGTCACCGACACAATTAGGCTTTCACCTGTGCTTAATCATTGCTCAAAGTCCTTTAATTTGAACTCACTGCCCTTTGTACTGTCCAGCACAGATTTGCATGGGTACAGGCAATGCCAGGCAACCAGGCTCCTGCACCGCATGCAGGCAGGGCTGCTTGTCTGGCCTTTGTTGAAGTCAGTATTTGCCTTTATGTGCATGCAACAGCCTCCCTGTACTGCCCTGCCCTCCCCAGGGAAGTCTGCACTCTTCCTGTGGTACTAGGCTCTGTCTAAAGCTGGCGATATAACTTTGGTTTCTCCCAGAAAAAAAATTTATTGTGTAGTCCCATATGGTATAAATCAGTGCCTAGATATTGTGGGGGTGAACACCATGAAAAAAATCCCTAAATTGGCATTGGATGTGCCCTATTATTGGTTGTTTAAACCTATTCCTTCACTAAAGTAAATGTCTCCGGAATGTTAAAGTGCTGGATTATTATAGCACTGCTCATGAGTGTTTAGACTACTGACATTTTAAAATATTTTTTTGATTTATTTTAGGAAAAGTAAATCTGAATTTGAGAAATGAACCTCTGAAAATGGAATTAATCTTGCATGAATGCATTCACATTAATAATATCTTTGGCTTGATGAAATTAGTTTAATAAGGACATGTACGATTAGGTCATATATCGAGAAAAGACTGCTGAATTAATTAATTGGCCTCTAAAACTCAACAAATTGCAAGTATGATCCTGGAATACTTACATTCCTACTGTGCTGCTTTTTAGAGATACAGCTAAAGAAATGTTTTCAATCATCTATAAATCCAACTTTCCAGAGGCTGAATGTAGCTGTGAAAAATGGATTTTCCTAAAGGAATGTGGAAGAGTGTATGAGATTGAGTGAACTGAGTACCACTCTCAGCTCAGGATAGAATATCACAAGCAAGCACATGCTTGCTCGACCGCTTAATATTGACAGCCATCTCATTCCAAACATAACACCAAAGTGAGAGAGGTCTGACACCTGCTTTGACATCAGGTCTGCACAAAGCAACTCAAAGAACTCTGAAATACACCCGTTTCCCCTCACAGGAGTTTTAACTGGTTAGCTATGGCTTTGCACAAGCATAACCAAAAATTGATCTTAGCCCTATAAAACCTATGTTGATTGCAAGTAGCATCCTGTAAGAGATAAAAATTGAAAGTGACTTTTGACAAATTTTTGCTCTACTTATGAAAAGACTGTCAGATCTTGAGTTTAATTCATATAATTCAAACTCTCTCTGGCCCTATAACTCATTGACTTAGAATATATTTGCTGGGGCAAAAAAATGACTGAAAGAGCTTATACTAATAAAGATACACATGGGAAAAACAACTTACCAAGCTTGGACTTACAGGATTGGTTTTAATCAGAAAGTAACACAGGATTACAGAAATCAAAAAGGTTTATCTTGGTATATTGTCTTTTTAACCATAAATAGGGGTTATACTAATAGAGACAAATGATTTTCACAAGAAAATACTATTAAGAGTGTTAAAAACATACAGGTGAATTCTGACATAGGGGCTATTTTTAGCCTAGGCCAGATAACACAATCTTCACTCTAAAAAAGAGGAGCCCACACAGTGGGTGGCACTACAAAGCCTGTACCTGTGCGGTCATGTGCTCCTGCTCAGTTGATGTCAGCCCTCCTTTGGTACCCAGCCAGTCGCAGCAGGGGGATGTGGAGTGTGCCTCCAGGCACTCATATGCACACACAGAGCTAGAGACTGCCTGCCTGCCTGCCAGTACCCCTAGTACAGTCTGCATCACCCCAACCCATCACATGCTGCATTGTTTCCCTGGAGCTAGCGAGAAGTCCTGTTGACAGGACAGAGCACTCAGGACCTCATGAATCCATTTTGAAACCATCCCTACAGGTGTCAAGGCTTTTGTGAGGAAAGACCATGCCTGGGACTAGCTGTGTTTCCAATGCCCTGCATCAAAGCGCATGATTTCTGAGCATACCTGGCTCAAGCACTATTCCTCTGGATGAGTTTGTTCAAGCCCTTCTCCCACAGTCCACCCTTTTCCCTAGCCTACCTTCAAAACTTCTGCAAGCTCACAAAACCACAGTCAATTTCTCTTCCTCCCAATAGCTCATGCTATATACTATACCTATATGTTTTCCTATTTCTGAGGTCTTTCTTGTGTAGGTCAGCAAGATTGATGGTGCGAATAAAGTTCCCAGTAAAGTCTTCACAAAATCACAGAATGGTTTAGCTTGGAAGGGACCTTAAAGCTCATCTAGTTCCAATCCACTGACATGGGCAGGGCCACATTTCACTAGACCAGTTTGCCCAAAGCCCTGTCAAACCTGGCCTTGAATGCTGACAGTGACGGGGTAGCCACAGCTTCTCTGGGCAACCTGTACCAGTGCCTCACCACCCTCACAGGGAAGAACTTCTTCCTGACATCTAGTCTAAATCTTCCCTCCATCACTTCAAAGCAATTCCCCCTTGTCCTGTCCCTTCATGTACAGTAAAAAGTCCCTCTCCAGATTTCTGTTGGCCCCTTTAGGCTGCTCTAAGTTCTTTCTGGAGCTTTCTCTTCTCCAGACTGAACAAGCCCAGCTCTCTCAGCCTGTCTCCATAGCTGAGGTGCTCCAGCCCTCTGAGCATCTTCATGGCCTCCTCTGGACTGGCTCAAACAGCTCCATGTCCCTCTTGTGTTGGGGGCCCCAGAGCTGGATGGAGGACTGCAGGTGGGGTCTCACAAGAGCAGGATCACCTCCTTCGACCTGCTGGTCCCACTCCTTTTCATGCAGCCCAGGATACGGTTGGCTTTCTGGGCTGCGAGCACACACTGAAGCCGGCTCATGTTCATTTTCTCATCAACCAACACCCCCAAGTCCCTCTCCACAGGGCTGCTCTCAACCTCTTTTCTGCCCAACCTGTAGCTGTGCCTGGGATTGCTCCAACCCAGGTGTAGAACCTTGCACTTGGCATGGTTAAACTTCATGAGGTTGGCATCAGCCCACCTCAGAAGGGTGTCAAGGTCCCTCTGGATGGCATTCCTTCCCTCCAGGGTATCAACCGAACCACACAGTTTGGTGTCATCAGCAAATTTGCTGAGGGCGCACTCAATCCCACTGTCCATGTCAGCGACAAAGATACTGAACCAGACCGGTCCCAACACCGACCCCTGAGGGACACCACTCGTTACTGGTGTCCAGTTGAACATTGGGCTGTTGACAGTAACTCTTCCAGTGAGACTACGCAATCAATTTCTGACTCACTGAGTGGTCCATCCATCAAATCCTTGCCAGTTTAGAGACAAGCATGCGTGCAGGACAGTGTCAAGTGCTTTGTGCAAATCCAGGTAGACGTCATCTATCATGACAGGTGAGAGATAACAACAGGTGGTTCTGCCAGGGCAAACGTATTAATTCCTTCAGAAACATTACAAAACTGACCATTTTTGGCCCACACCAAGAGACAGGCAAGAAAGAAACCTTAAGGGAACATACACATTATAAGCTATCGTGGCAAAGTAACAGCAATGAGATAATTCCAAAAAAGACTGATTCCATACCCTTAGGAATATAGAAAATAAATGTTTTCTAGGTCAATTAACCCCACCACCTTTCCCTAAGGAGTCCAAGATATAAAACGAAGTGCTTACAAGGCTAGTAGAGGCTGCATATTTTCTACTAAATCAGAACAAGTGAATAACATGAACTTACATGAGTATTGTCAACTTGCCTTTAATAGGTCACATAAAATCAGAGAATCCTCACCTTTGACTGACACCAAACAAATCAAATAGAAAGCTCTTAGACTTTACTTAAATCCAAACTAATCAAACAGAACAGGCTTACAGATTTGCAGATACCTCTACAAGTTTTCCTTGGCCCTGTATATCAATGTAAGATGACTGGCAACAGCACTGCTTCTTAACTACCTGATAAAGACATTCAGAAGTTACCCAAAGACCATGGATCCTCACCACTGAAAGGTCAATACCCCTGTCCAAGTCCAGGAAAATCAAACAGAGTAATCTCTAAATCAGGATTATCCTCCAACTTTTTCTAACAGATGTAGCTGGCACATATCTCCTTTTTCCAGGTCCTAGGCAGGGTTAGAACAAGGCCTGGTAGGCTGATGTGATACTGGGCAAGGCTTATTCTCCTTGGCGTTATGCTGCCAGCCAGTTCCTGCTGCCCTAGATGCTGGAGATGCCCCCATCCTGTCAGGAAGAGGCCTGTGGCTAGGGAAGTTTGATTAAATTTTTCATCTTAAAGTGAATCCCTCATGTTTTATAGTGTCTTCTTTCACTGGTCAGCCATTGCTGCTAGCCACAACCTTAAATTTCTACAGCATGGTACTGGATCAAGTGGGTAACCCCTAAGCGTGCTTCTGCACAAAATCCCTCATGATGTAAACTAACATGCTGGTCTCCCATAACTGAAGGAACACCGCCATACACTAGTGAAGGTGATGGAATTTCCCTCATACGAGAAGACTGTTCTGCACAATGGTAATGTTTTGAGCCCTGAAGGGTGGCAGTGAAAGGACATATGGGGATTTGGTGATGGAAAGTGGTAGAAAGGTAGGTTTTCTCAGTGAGAGGGTTGGCTGGCTTACACTGGATGGGCTAAAATTGAAAACATGTGAAACTATCAGTGATAATGGACTAAAGCAAGAGTCTGATGCAAGCAAAGATGTGCTAGTTGCAGATGTTGCCTAAAACTGTGACCTCTTCCAAGCACACCTCTACATGCCAGACACAACAACAGGACCATTTCCCAAGAATACTTGAGCATTGAAGCAGATCTTGTCACAGCCTCTGAGTGCCCAGCCATGGATAGAAAAGCATCCAGTATTTACTCTCCTGTTTAGAAATTGTTTCATTTCTCTTAGGGAGATATGCCACTGTAAACAGGGTTACTCCTAAAACACAGGTGTGAAAGAGAAGAAAGGGATAACATTCTTGATCGTTTTCAGAAGGGACATGTCACTGTGGGAAGGATGGGTTCTCCAAGGAGCAGCAATCCATAAATGGTGGAGGTGCTTTTAAGTATCCATTACTGATCTACCTTCTTTCTCACTCAGCTGTACTAGTGAGAGTTTACAGAGGATTATTTTCCTAGCAGCACTGGAGAGTGGATCTAAAGCAGAAGGGCTTCAAAGCAAAGGAATAAGTTTGGATACATGCAATTCAAAATCTGAATCAAAGCAGAATGGTACATTTCATTTTAACATGTATGACCTGAAAAAATGTTAGTCAAGGAGGTGATTTTACTGGACTTTTTGTCTCATACAGAATGAATATATTTTGGAAATATCTGCAGTTCCCACAAAATACAACATCCCAGGGACAGGGTCTCCTCTGGTCCCAGAGCTGCGGTGGTCTTTGCTCGCCATGAGATGGGAGTAGAGAGTCTCCTGACACAGCACCGGTCTGGGAGGTTTATGTACTGCATGCTTAAACGTAGTTTGCTAAATCCGGTTCTAATCTCTCCCTGATTAATATAAGCGATAAAAATTCTAGCTTGGCCTATCCAGACTTACAGATTTTTTTCTTGACGCTGAGCAGAGAATATGCCCTAGGAATGAGCTTGCTCCTGTGTACTTTATTTAAGCAATTTCCCATTAAACCCTTTCAGTTCACCAGTGCAGAGTGGTAGGTAGAATACTAAGTGACAACAATCAAATCAAAACCTTTTGTTGTTATAGACAGCTCTTTTGAATGAATACTTTGTCAGTGTTTTTCTGCTGGAAGGAGATTTCCTTGTTTATTTTAAAATCTTTGCTTAAACCAAGACAAATGAGTCTAGACTTTTCAAACACAGCAGCCAACTCTACAAGTCCTATCCCTTAAAAAGCAATGGTGTCATCCCAACAACAGAGATGGTAGCTACATTAACAGTGAATGTTAATGTTTCCTTGCAAGAACGAATACAAACCTAGTAACAGCGTCAGCTATTTCTTGGGAGTAGGATTGTCCAAAAAAGGTTAGCCTGAGTATCACTTAAACCAGAAATTGCTGCAGGAGTTATGATCTCCTTCAGAAGCTAGTCTTACAGAAGCGACTATGGGTTTGAGCTACCTGTAAGTGGATACAAAAGGAGCAGAAAGTCTTGGGTCCTAGATCTTGCTGGTTTAGAATCCCTGAGATCCCTGATTTCCAATCTCTCTCAAGATATGGATCACTGCCAACACTTCAGCATTTCTCGGGGAGTTTCAAGATATTCACGGGGGTCTGATGAACTTGAAAACTGAATTTCAGCTATACACAGTTTTCTATGGCCTCTTGCCAGTCACACTGCAGCCACCCTCTGAGCTCTTGGTGTCCATTATCAAAGTGGCAGAGAGGAGAGAACTGTTGGTTTTCTGTCAAGTTAGCCAAGATCACATCTGTCTCTATGAGTGTTCATGAATGAACAAAGCCTGAAGCTGAACAATAAAGAGGCATTATCACAGATGTATGAAAGGATAACGTATGCTGGCTGAGACTGAAGTTCTGAAAAGCTGAGATAACATTTCCTGAAAAACTTACTGCTCTTGTTAATTCACACACATATGGGCCTCATTCTACCAAAAATAGCATAACATTTCATTTATTTAAAAAATTAGTGTAATTACCAAAAACTGGATATGGATCTGTATTTACCCCTGTGAATGCACAAGGAAAACGATGTTCACTTTTGAAAGCAATGAAGAAGAAACTGGGCTTGCAGGATTTTCCTGTTGGTCACACATCTGTTTTTATCAATCCCATGATGTTTCCAGGTGTCTGGCTGAGTTGTTTTCTCAGCCATGCAGATGCCAAACATATGTCAAGTGACCTGATTATGCTTCTTTAAGGAATCCTGCCTGCAGAGCCACAGCCACAGCTCCTCATGCCCTGCCCGCCACTGCTGTGTGGGATTACAGACAGCTCTTTATTATCCATGACTCACGTCATATCGGTCTAATTGTACAAACGCAGCCAGTGTATTGTGCAGCGCATGTGGACCCAGCTCAACACTCCTTTGTTCTACGCTCACTGCCAGGGCTGATGTCCCATCTCTTGGGTGGTCAGCCTTGCATACAAATACCTTACTTTTTTGCCATAAACTCTGCAGCTGAATTGCTAAATATGAGTCCTGGGATCTCAGCTCCTGACAAGTCAATGGGGCTTTTGTTATGGCTTTCAGTGGGGTTAGGTGCTTGTGTACTGCTGGATGCTTGTTTCTTACCGGGGAATAGTAAATTTCTAAATGATGCTGCTTATCGGCTGTCATTTTCTGGGAGCATCAGTCTGTATTTCTGAAGCTGTTATTATCACCTAAAGCATTATTTCTCTATTTCGGAGACCTGTGGGTTGGTTATTGAGACTTCAGATCATTTGAGAGAACAGGAATGGATTTTTACCAGCAGCAGAGCACCTGAGGGGCTTGGGAGGGAAAACAAAGGGAATGGGAACAGACTTGATTCATTAATGGGTAATATGCCTTGTCCGCTGCCTGGTGGACTTTATCAGCATCCCTGGAGTCACAGACAGCCCCTGGCACAAGTTATTTTTTTAAAAGGCACCATTTATTTGCAGCAAAGCTACAAGGAGTTTCTGTAGGGCCTCTGGGTCCCTTTTTCCCAGTGACAGTAATAACGTTGTCAATAAAAGTGGGCAGGAAGTGCACTGAAGAGAAATATAGGTCCCTTTATAACTAATTGTTATATGCCCACATTGTTACCTTCAAATCAAGCATATGTTTTATAGAATCATAGAATCATAGAATAGTTAGGGTTGGAAAGGACCTAAAGATCATCTAGTTCCAACCACACTGCCATGGGCAGGGACACCTTACACTAAACCATCTCATCCAAGGCTTCATCCAACCTGGCCTTGAACACCACCAGGATGGAGCATTCACAACCTCCCTGGGCAACCCATTCCAGTGCCTCACCACTCTCACAGTAAGGAGCTTCCTCCTTATATCCAATCTAAACTTCGCCTGTTTAAGTTTTAACCCGTTACCCCTTGTCCTGTCACTACAGTCCCTAATGAAGAGTCCCTCCCCAGCATCCCTATAGGCCCGCTTCAGAGACTGGAAGGCTGCTATGAGGTCTCCATGCAGCCTTCTCTTCTCCAGGCTGAACAGCCCCAACTTCCTCAGCCTATCTTCATACGGGAGGTACTCAAGTCCCTTGATCATCCTCGTGGCCCCTCTCTGGACTTGTTGCAACAGTTCCATGTCCTTTTTATGTTGCGGACACCAGAACTGCACACAATGCTCCAGGTGAGGTCTCACAAGAGCAGAGTAGAGGGGCAGGATTACCTCCTTTGACCTGCTGGTCATGCTCCTTTTGATGCAGCCCAGGATATGGTTGGCTTTCTGGGTAAAGCTGTGGCATCCAGTTGCAGCTATTGGTCTGTCCCTGTCCTCAGAGAGATGACTAATGCCTGGAGCAGGCTGCCTCACTGCCCCTGCATCCTTCCCAGCTCCTTGGCTGTGGGTGGGACAGCACTGGCTGCAAGGTCTGCCCTGCTGCCCCAGGATGTCCAATGGTCCTGGCCCTTGGGGAGCTGATGACTCCTACAGTGCCCTGCCATGTGCAGGGCATGAAGAACAAAACATTCCTGGAAAGCAGCTGCTCACCATCAACCCATGTCCGTCATCTCCACACCAGCTTTGTAGTAGAAGAGGCTCATGTGCAGCTCAGTAAAACCAAGCAAAGCACACTGAAAGGAGAAGAGGACTCACTGCTCCAAAATGGCCAGTAGTCTGCTCCAAAAGGTACTAGACAAAACACCACATTCCCAGGACTGCTGCTCACTCCTGACAAGCAACAAGATCTTGAAGCAAGAAACAAGCATGGGAAAGGTATTGCTCAGAACACAATGAAAAGAGTTGGAGACATCTCCCATCTGAGGCAGCAAGTGGCATGTGCCCTTCCATCAGTGGTGTTCAACCCATGCATGCACAGCTACCTCATTACCCATTCAGGGACAACAGTGGGATCCCATCACAGGCCAGTGTCACGCTTGAAGAAGAATGGCTAAGAGCATCCTTCCCAGATTGTCAGAGCCATACAAAGAAGTGCTACAGAGCCAGAAGATGGTGGGAAAACCCTTTGGCTCCAGCCTGCACCAGGCGGGATCTACACTGTCCACCAAGTGTGCTTGTCCAGCCCCTTCTCAAAGGAGATTTCACAGCAGAGGTAGTCCATGTTGGTGTTTCACTGCCATGACTGATGATCTGTAATGGGTTATCTAGTAATAGATTGTATTTGCTGACAAATTAAGAAAGTTATGGATTAACTAAACCCCCTTACTCACCTCTGCCCTTTCTCATCCCATACCAAGTGGAATGAGGTTCGATAACAAATGAAACAGGAAAGAATTACTCTCGGTCTTTTACTACTGATCATCTTGAGCAGAGCCTTTTGCAAATGATTTAGAAGACACCTGCACATAGAATCACAGCATATCTCAATTTGGAAGGAACCCACAAGAATCATTTAGTCCAATTCCCTGCTCCTTGCAGGACTACATAATAGTAAATCATATGATCAGGAGCATCGTCCAGATGCTTCTTGAGCTCATACAGGATTGGTGCTGTAGAGAGCCTGTTCCAGTGATTAACCACCCTTTCAGTGAAGAACCTCATCCTAAAGTCCAACCTGAACTTCCACTGACACAGCTTCATTCCACCTCCTTGTGCCCTATTACTGATCACCAGAGGGAGGAGATCATCACCTCCAGCTTCACTGCCCCGCTTGAGGCAGTTGAGAGCACCCTCAGCCTTCACTTCTCCAAGCTGAGCAAATCAAGCCACCTCAGCAGCTCCTCCTAAGTCTGGCCCTCAAGGCCTTTCACTTCCTCTGGAAACACTCTAACAGTGTGATGTCCTTAAACTGAGGTGCCCCAAAACCGCAGCCAGTACATGAGGTAGGACCGCATCCATGCAGTGCAGAGTGGGACAGTCACCTCCCTTGACTGGCTAGCTATGCTATGCTTGAGGTAGGACTGTCAAACAATATTGCCCAATTTAGCTTCACAGATTTTTAACCTTGTTTCAGCCTTGTTTTAAATGGTGGCAACACTCTGACAAGGCTTCTGTGAATGCTATAAAGTACGGGGTGTTTAGCCAGCGAAATAAAATAGCTATCATTGCTTTGTCTTCACAAGAAGAAAGAAAAAGCAAGGATTTTATAGATTTACATACCCAAAACTCAGACAAAAATAAACCTCCGTGAAAAAATCTCAGAAAGAGATCTTCAGTAAGATTCCACATGGGGCATTAAAAATCTGACAACCTACCAGGAGGTGCAGTGCACATGTTTTTTTATGCTTCTGAAGAACACCTGTTGCTTAAGGTTTTATCAAGGGACTAGATCCTCCTTGAAGGAATGAACACTCTCTAGAATAGTATTACAGAGCACACCAGAAAGTCCAGGGTTTAACATCAGTGCAGAACAGTAAAAGCAGAATGATTCCAGTCACTGAGCTCTTCAAGCCTTACATCACACAGTATGGCAATCTACCACTCACACAACAACAGAGGACTTCCCTATGGCTTTTCACATGGAATAAACACTGGGGTGTGATGTAGGGGAACAGTCTTCTCACTGAGCTGCTGATGTTGGTTGAAGGAAGGCACATATGATCCTTTCCCCGGCTTCCTGTGCAGAAATGAACTTTGCAATCACCAGTTAATGTCCAAGAAAAGAGACAGAGGATTCTTTTAATGACTTTATTCGGATAAAGGGATAGTCCACAGGGACAGCCCCCTGCAGTCTCTCAAATTGGTCAGAGGACGCAGCCTCTTTTAACCCTATCCACTCGGCCACATACCTCCCTTTCCCCACTGGCTAAGGTACTCAGGAGGTACAGACTTCCCAATATGTCTAACTACATGTTCCCACTTAGTATGTACCCTCTTTACTTCATGGCCTTAAACGTTGCAGTTTTGTAGCATTTTGTTATTTGAAGATAGCACTCTGTGAAGGCACACGTCTCTGCTCTTGTGCTGTTTGCTGATTACACAATTTCCCAAACTTACGTAAAGATATCCTTATTCCCTGTTTTCCCGGCTTCTCTAATCTATTTGTAAAGATACACTCATTTCCTGTCTTTGCAGATTCTTCCCAGACACGACATTTCCCTTCAATATTTTCATTCCAATCCCTCCTTTTGTTTTCTTCATAATTGTCTTTACAAGCCCTTGCTATCATTTGCTTAATTTTATCTTCTTTTTTTTTTTTTCCTATCAGCTGTGGGAATATGCGCAAGGACATCATCTTATGGCGCTTACTAGCAGTTTTAGGATCATTACGTATTGCTACTGCTTGCATTCCTTTAACTGCATGCTAGCTAAGCTGCATGAAACAAGGTATCACACATGATACAAAAATCAAAGCCCTTACTGCACAGAGAAAGAGGAATAACATTGTTTTTATCCACAGTTCTCCTGGCAACCGTGAGAACATATCCCTGTCTGATCCTTTAGATGTTTGGACTGGCACATGGGCTAGTTTTCTAATCTCTTTTGTGATTTCTTTTACTACTTTCCCATTATCATCTATCTGCAAACAACTGTTGGCCTCATTTAATTTCCTACAAACTCCGTCTTCTTCTGCTAGTAGGTAATCTAGGACCACTCTGTGTTGAAAGATTGCATTTCTCATTTGGGTAGCTTGGTCTGCTGACAAGTTGAGGGCTTCTGTTGTCTGGTTAGTTATGATTTCCAGAATAGCTTGCAATCTGATTATCCTGTTTAAATTCTATATTGGTTCCCTTGCCTCTGATATTATTTCATTAGGCTTTCAAGTGGCCAGACTGTAATGCTGTATCATCCTTTTTGGTGGCCATTCATCTTTTTTCCCATTTTTGGGCGCTACTTCTAACTAGGGAAGCATCAACAGACCAATTTTCTCTTATCAAATCATCATATACTCTGATTCCTAAATTATTTCCCTGGATTTGTGTTATTAAGAAAATCAAAGGCCTAACATATACTACATAGCATATTCCTGATCAATTTTCAGGTAATTTCTGATATGCATCTTGGCCACAAATCAAATAATGACCTTTTAAGGCCCATATTCTGTTGGCATAAAGACCATTCCAAGTCCTTTCATCTCCTTTGGGAGCATCATAATACAGGACACTGTTATGTCCAAGGGGAATTCCTACTATAATATAGCAGCTGGTCTGCTCGTAAGAGCATCTCCAGGCTTCCACAGATGGTTGCCAAATGCAACTACAACCTGTCCAATTAGCACTGGACTAGAATTTTTGAAAATAAGTTCTGGTTCCCTTTGAATGTTGTTATGTCCATCAGAATACTCAAGGTACATGTTTCATCAGTGGTGTGGGCTTGCTGGCAGGGTAGAACTGCAGACTTAAATGAGCAGTCTGCATCAACTTGTTTACATCCTTTTCCTCTGAAGTCATTATATGAACATTTTACCCAGCGGTTATTAGAAAGTTGGACATGCATCCAATTCCACTTTTCTCGATATTTAAAGCAATTGAGTGGGTAAGACTCACTTAGAGAGTCATTCCCAGGACAGAATGTCCATTTACAAGGACTTTTACCTATGTCTACTCCTCCTTCCTTTCTTCTATTTAAACAATAAGTCCCCTTCTCAGGGAATCAGAGTCGCCATGGACTCCCTTCTTCAGCCTAAAATTCAGTTCCAGTAAGAACTGTACTTATATTGCTTACCCACCATTTAGGTTGGATCAGACTGGCCACCCATGGCTTATCTTCAGATCCTCTGGGACTTCCACAGACTTAGCAATTACTAAGGTTAAACATTTTCACTATCTTCCCCTAAGGTTAAAAATCAGTTTTCCCATTCTAGGCCTTGATCCTTCTAGACACAGAAAGAGATCACAGGCATAAGCCAGGATACCACCTCGAGCTTCTGTTACTGACCGAGTCCACCTCTGCAGAGTGTTAACCGCGTTCTTCCACCCTTCTCCTTCAATTGAGAGGTCCAGTCTTCTGGGGCTTTGGAAATCTTGAGCCGAGTATGATGGGTCCGCTTATGTTCGGCTGTCTCAACTGCTGTTTTTGTGGTTAGCAACACTTGATAGGGCTCACACCAGCTTCCCACCAACGGTGCTTCTTTCCATTCCTTGACCAAGACCCGGCCTCTGGACTGGATGCTGTGAATGGCAAAGTCTAAAGGCAGAGCCTATGCTAGCTTCCTGTTGAAGAGATTTCACAAAAGACAGTATTCTGGACACATAATGTTTTAGATACACACTACTTATTTCTATCTCCCCACTAGGTCAAGTGTCAACAGGGTAAGGAATTCCAAACATTAATTCAAAGGGGGATAGTTGAATAACACCTCTAGGTCTTGCTCTCATTCTAGCCAAAGCTAGTGGCAAGAGTCATGCCCACAGCATTTTAGTTTCTGAGACCAATTTCAAAAGATGTTTCTTGATTTCCCCATTCATTTTCTCTACCGGCCTGATCTCTGAGGATGCCAACAGGTCTTTAAGTCCCATTGTATCCCTAAAGCTGCTGTAACCATCTGAAGAATTTTTCCTGTAAAATGAGTTATTACATCTTTTATTCCATGTCTTGGAATTATTTGTTCAAAAAATACTTTAATAACTGACCCAGTAGTTGCTGAAGTGACCAGAAATGCTTCTGACCACCCTGTTAGCTGGTATATTATTAACAAAATATATTTGAGCCTTCCTGCTGGAGGCATTTCAGTAAAGTCCACCTGACACCTTTGGAAAGGATGTACAGCCCAGGGTCACCGTGCCTGGCAACTTTCTTTGTAACCTGGCTATTTGCTTTGGCACAAATCTAGCAACCTTTAATAGCTTGTTTTGCTAGAACAAAAGGACCCAAAGCAGGGCACATTTTAAGGAAGGCTTCTGCCAATCCTTGGGAGCCCCATTGACTCCCTTCAAGAAGTTTCAATATTTGTAGTGCCAAAGCCTTTCGTACACATTGTTTAAACTAACTGTCCCCCCTTCCTTCTGCCCCATTATTTTTAGTTATTTCCACCTCTTCTGGTGGAAAAGACATTTTCTCTTGCAGCGGTCGAGTCACTGGGAGCAAAGCGAGGATTTTAGATACTTCTGGCAGAAGTGCCACTTTCCAAGCTTCTCCATCTGCTGGCTGAATACCTATTGCCACTTCTGAATATTCTGCCTGATGTCCCCTAATATGTATTATTTGCACCTTTATTTTTTTGGCAAATTCACCACTCCAGTAGGCAAGTAACTAACCCCTCATGAGCTAATGTGCTTCCCCTGCAGGTTAATAAACCTCTTTCTTCCCACAGTTTTCCAAACACATGCACTATCCCATATGCATACTTTGAATCTGTAAATATGTTAAATATGGTCAATACACCACAAGCCTTCAGGCAATATATGTCCCAAATATTTAACCATTTTCTCTACTATTTGTGCTTTCTTTTTTCAGACACTCTAAGCCCCTTTTTAGCTAGAAAATTAAGCAATGTCACAGTGTCTTCCTCAACCATTTCCTCTTATTCTCCTGGCAGCAGTAAAACATCCACATGCAATAATGTAATTCATGGGAGCAGAGTATATTCCTGCAATGTTTCTGCAAGGCTTGCCCAGATGGGACCAGTACCTCTGAATACCCCTGTAGAAGAACCATCCATGTCAATTCCTGCTTTACTATTTTCTGTTCTTCCTCTTGATCCCATTCAAAGGCAAAATACTGTTTACTGTCCTCTGTAAGTGAGCATCCCCAAAAAGTATTCTTTAAATCATGTGCTGAATAGTAGTGGTGTGAGGAGGGAGTCTGATTCAGGATGGCATAAAGATCTGGGACTGTGGGGTACCTTGGTTTAACAATTTCATTTATTATTCTCAAATCTTGCACCATTTTGTAGGTTCCATACAGTTGCTTAACTGGTACAGTGCAGAGAGTGTAAGGGAATGCACAGGGCTCTAACAGGCACGCCTTAAGTAAAGATTCAATAAGTTGCAGCCAGTTTCTTCCTTCTTTTAAAACAGGTTATCGTTTCTTAGACACTTTTCCTGGGTTCAGCAGTAGCAGTCATTTTTTTCTCCTTCTTAGCAGCTGGGGCAGTGCTGTGTTTTTTGACTTTCAGCCTGGGATGAGCACTGATAACATCAATGTTTTTAGTTGCTGCTCAGTAATGTTTACTCTGGCCAAGGACTTTGTGAGTCTCATGCTTTGTCAGGGAGGAGAGGAAGCCGGGAGGAAGCAGAGACAGGACACCTGACCCAAGCTAGCCAAAGAGGTATTCCATACCACAGCACGTCATGCCCAGTCCTCGATGACAAGCTGCAGAAACTGCTGAAGGAGAGGGTGAACAGAGTCAGTTTGCCGAGGTGAAAGCCACCCAGCTGGCCCTGGACATTGCTGAACGAGAAAAGTGGTCAGTACTTTACCTCTATACTGACTCATGGATGGTGGCAAATGCCCTGTGGGGGTGGTTGCAGCAATGGAAGCAGAGCAACTGGCAACACAGAGGTAAACCCATCTGGGCTGCTGCACTGTGGAAAGATATTGCTGCCCGGGTGCAGAACCTGGTGGTGAAGGTACGTCATGTAGATGCTCACGTTCCCAAGAGTGAGGCCACTGAGGAACACCACAACAACCAACAAGTGGATAAAGCGGCTAAGATTGAAGTGGCTGAGATGGAATTAGATTGGCAACATAAGGGTGAACTATTTTTGGCCCAGTGGGCCCATGACACCTCAGGCCATCAGGACTGAGATGCAACATATAGATGGGCTTGTGATCGAGGGGTGGACTTAACAATGGACACTATTGCCCAGGTTATTCATGAGTGTGAAACGTGCTGCAATTAAACAAGCTAAATGGTTAAAGCCTCTTTGGTATGGAGAAAGATGGCTGAAGTACAAATACGGGGAGGCCTGGCAGATTGACTGTATCACACTCCCACCAACCCACCAAGGCAAGCGCCAGGTGCTTCCCATGGTGGAAGCAACCACCGGGTGCTGGAAACATACGCTGTGCCCCATGCCACTGCCCAGAACACTATCCTGGGCCTTGAGAAACAGATTTTGTGGTGACACGGCACCCCAGAGAGAACTGAGTCAGACAATGGGACTCATTTCCGGAACAACCTTGGGCCAAAGAGCATGGCATTGAGTGGGTATATCACATCCCCTGCCATGCACCAGCCTCTGGGAAAATCAAACGGTACAATGGGCTGTTAAAAACTACACTGAGAGCAATGGATGGTGGGACTTTAAAACATTGGGATACACATTTACCAAAGGCTACCTGTTGGTCAATACCAAAGGATCTGCCAACAGGGCTGGCCCAGCCAGAACTTTCACATACTGTAGAAGGGGATAAAGTTCCTGTCGTGCATGTAAAGAATTTGCTGGGGAAGACAGTCTGGGTTACTCCTGCTTCAGGTAAAGGTAAACCCACTCGTGGGATTGCTTTGCTCAGGACCCAGGTATATTGGTGGGTAATGCAGGAAGGTGGGGAAGTCCAATGTATACCTCAAGGGATTTGATTTTAGTGAAAACAGCCAGTGAACTCAATTGTATGTTGTTGCCTGCTATGTAATACTTTTATAGCCCACCAACCAGATGTCTTCAGGTCACCAGCAGCTGGCCCTGACTTCTCTCTGACTATCATCCCAACAGAGAATGAACTTGGATAGAACCAGAGGAGTTTTGTGGCAAAGGAACGATCAGCATCAGCAGGCAGTAATCCAAGACTGCATACAGCCTCTCCTGCCCCAAAAGACTTACTTTTACAAGAGATGGAACCTGACATCATGGACCAAATAGACTCAGCAGCTTTATAGGGACTGGTCCATGCATTAAGGAATGATCTCTTTCTCTCTGTTTGTGTGCATGTGGATCTATATATGTAAGAGCTATGGTATATCGAAAATGTGGGATCTGAGCATGACGTGAATGGTATGGAATAAGGGGTGGATACTGTCCTGGGTTCAGCAGTAGCAGTCATTTTTTTCTCCTTCTTAGTAGCTGCTGCAGTGCTGTGGTTTTGACTTTCAGCCTGAGAACAGCGCTGATAACAGCGATGTTTTTAGATACTGCTCAAATACGTAGTTTGACCAAGGACTTTGTGAGTCTCATGCTCTGCCAGGGAGGAGGGGAAGCCGGGAGGAAGCAGAGACAGGACACCTGACCCAAACTGACCAAAGAGGTATTCCATACCACAGCACGTCATGCCCAGGATGTAACTGGCAGTTATCTGGAAGGGCTAGTTCACTGCTGGGTGGGGGCAAGGTATCGGTTGGTGGGTGGTGAGTGGTTGTATTCTCTTCCCTTGTTGAGATAACAAAAATAACTTTATCATTATTATTACTGGTGGTAGTAGTAGTGATTTCTGTTATATCTTGGTTATTAAGCTGTTCTTATCTCAACCCGTGGGAGCTACATTCTTTCAATTCTTCTTCCAATCCCTCTGGGAGCGGGGGGAAGAAAGGGGAGGGGAGCAGACTGCGTGGCTGACTTGCCAACAGGGATTAAACCATGACAACACTACTTGATCAGGTTGTTTCAGAGTAATTTGTATAGGCTCCATTTCTAATTTTCCATAATTTCCCAGTACTGCCCATACTTCTGGATTTACCCTGGCATAAGCAGATAATTTGCACAAGGTTATAACTGTGTCTCCTCCTGCCTTTTTCTTTTCAATGTTAATTTGCATTCTTAATTTAGCCATTAATTCTCTCCCTAACAAATCGCAGTTACAGTTTGGAATGAATAAAAATTCACGCATTTCATATTTGCCTCCTACACCTACTAATAGTGGTTGGAGGAACATTACTTTCTCATTTTTTTCTGCTTATTCATTGGATGATTTGAGATCTTT